>NC_136303.1:9179697-9779697 GCF_964198595.1 Lampetra fluviatilis | reverse complement strand
CTCATTCTCACACTTTCAGACTCACACACACTCACACTATTAAATTCAAAACACACAATCTCACACTCTCAGACTCACACACACATACACTCACACTCTCAGACTCACACACACACACACTCACTCTCACACTCTCAGACTCACACACACACTCACTCTCACACTCTCAGACACACACTCACGCTCACACTCTCAGACTCACACACACATACATTCACTCTCACACTCTCAGACTCACACACACCCACTCACTCTCACACTCTCAGACTCACACACAAATACACTCACCCTCACACTCTCAGACTCACACACACACACTCACTCTCACACTCTCAGACTCACACACACACTCACTCTCACACTCTCAGACGCACGCACACACTCACTCTCACACTCTCAGACTCACACACACACACTCTCACACTAACAGACTCAGACACACATCTACTCACGCTCACACTCTCAGACTCACACACACTCACTCACTCTCACACACACACTCACCCTCACACTCTCAGACTCACACACACACTCACCTTCACACTCTCAGACTCACTCACTCTCACACTCTCAGACTCACACACACACACACTCACCCTCAATCTCTCAGACTCACAAACACTCACACTCTCAGACTCACACACACATACTCACTCTCAGAGTCACACACACTAACTCTTAGACTCACACACACATACACTCACTCTCACACGCTCAGACTCACACACACACTTTCACACTCTCAAACTCACACACTCACTCTCAGTCTCAGACTCACACTCACTCTCACATTCTCAGACACACACTCACGCTCACACTCTCAGACTCACACACATACACTCACTCTTAGACTCACACACACATACACTCACTTTTACACTCTCAGACTCACACACACACTCTCACACTCAGACTCACACACACACACTCACTCTCACACTCTCAGACTCACACACACACTCACTCTCACACATTCAGACACACACTCACGCTCACACTCTCAGACTCACACACACATACAGTCACTCTCACACTCTCAGACTCACACACACCCACTCACTCTCACACTCTCAGACTCACACACACATACACTCACCCTCACACTCTCAGACTCACACACACACACACTCACTCTCACACTCTCAGACTCACACACACACTCTCATACTCAAACATATATACACACACTCACTCTCACACTCTCAGACTCACACACACACTCACTCTTTCAGACTCACACAAACACTCACACTCTCAGACTGACACACACACTCACTCTCACACTTTCAGACTCACACAAACACTCACACTCTCAGACTCATACACACACTCACCTTCACACTCTCACACTCACTCACTCTCAGACTCACACACACACTCACCCTCAATCTCTCAGACTCACAAACACTCACACTCTCAGACTCACACACACATACTCACTCTCAGAGTCACACACACTAACTCTTAGACTCACACACACATACACTCACTCTCACACTCTCAGACTCACACACACACTTTCACACTCTCAAACTCACACACTCACTCTCAGTCTCAGACTCACACTCACTCTCACACTCTCAGACACACACACACACTCACTCTCACACTCTCAGACGCACGCACACACTCACTCTCACACTCTCAGACTCACACACACACTCACTCTCACACTCTCAGACTCACACACTCACTCTCACACTGTCAGACTCACACACACTCACACTATCAGATTCACACACACAATCTCACACTCTCAGACTCACACACACATACACTCACACTCTCAGACTCACACACACACACTCACTCTCACACTCTCAGACTCACACACACACTTTCACACTCTCAAACTCACACACTCACTCTCAGTCTCAGACTCACACTCACTCTCACACTCTCAGACACACACTCACGCTCACACTCTCAGACTCACACACATACACTCACTCTCACACACTCAGACTCACACACACATACACTCACTCTCACACTCTCAGACTCACACACACACTCTCACACTCAGACTCACACACACTCACTCTCACACTCTCAGACTCACACTCACACTCACTCTTACACTCTCAGACTAACACACTCATTCTCACACTTTCAGACTCACACACACTCACACTATTAAATTCAAAACACACAATCTCACACTCTCAGACTCACACACACATACACTCACACTCTCAGACTCACACACACACACACTCACTCTCACACTCTCAGACTCACACACACACTCACTCTCACACTCTCAGACACACACTCACGCTCACACTCTCAGACTCACACACACATACAGTCACTCTCACACTCTCAGACTCACACACACCCACTCACTCTCACACTCTCAGACTCACACACACATACACTCACCCTCACACTCTCAGACTCACACACACACACACTCACTCTCACACTCTCAGACTCACACACACACTCACTCTCACACTCTCAGACGCACGCACACACTCACTCTCACACTCTCAGACTCACACACACACACTCTCACACTCACAGACTCAGACACACATCTACTCACGCTCACACTCTCAGACTCACACACACTCACTCACTCTCACACACACACTCACCCTCACACTCTCAGACTCACACACACACTCACCTTCACACTCTCAGACTCACTCACTGTCACACTCTCAGACTCACACACACACACTCACCCTCAATCTCTCAGACTCACAAACACTCACACTCTCAGACTCACACACACATACTCACTCTCAGAGTCACACACACTAACTCTTAGACTCACACACACATACACTCACTCTCACACGCTCAGACTCACACACACACTTTCACACTCTCAAACTCACACACTCACTCTCAGTCTCAGACTCACACTCACTCTCACATTCTCAGACACACACTCACGCTCACACTCTCAGACTCACACACATACACTCACTCTTAGACTCACACACACATACACTCACTTTCACACTCTCAGACTCACACACACACTCTCACACTCAGACTCACACACACACACTCACTCTCACACTCTCAGACTCACACACACACTCACTCTCACACTCTCAGACTCACACACACACTCACTCTCACACTCTCAGATTCACACACTCACTCTCACACGTTCAGACTCACACACACTCACACTATCAGATTCACACACACAATCTCACACTCTCAGACTCACACACATACACTCACTCTCACACACTCAGACTCACACACACATACACTCACTCTCACACTATCAGACTCACACACACACTCTCACACTCAGACTCACACACACACACTCACTCTCACACTCTCAGACTCACACACACACTCACTCTCACACTCTCAGACTCACACACACACACTCTCACACTCACAGACTCAGACACACATCTACTCACACTCACACTCTCAGACTCACACACACTCACTCACTCTCACACACACACTCACCCTCACACTCTCAGACTCATACACACACTCACCTTCACACTCTCACACTCACTCACTCTCACACTCTCAGACTCACACACACACACACACTCACCCTCAATCTCTCAGACTGACAAACACTCACACTCTCAGACTCACACACACATACTCACTCTCAGAGTCACACACACTAACTCTTAGACTCACACACACATACACTCACTCTCACATTCTCAGACTCACACACACACTTTCACACTCTCAAACTCACACACTCACTCTCAGTCTCAGACTCACACTCACTCTCACACTCTCAGACACACACACACACACACTCACTCTCACACTCTCAGACGCACGCACACACTCACTCTCACACTCTCAGACTAACACACACACTCACTCTCACACTCTCAGACTCACACACTCACTCTCACACTTTCAGACTCACACACACTCACACTATCAGATTCACACACACAATCTCAGACTCAAACACACATACACTCACATTCTCAGACTCACACACACACACACTCAATCTCACACTCTCAGACTCACACACACACTCACTCTCACACTCTCAGATGCACGCACACACTCACTCTCACACTCTCAGACTCACACACACACTCACTCTCACACTCTCAGACACACACTCACGCTCACACTCTCAGACTCACACACACATACAGTCACTCTCACACTCTCAGACTCACACACACCCACTCACTCTCACACTCTCAGACTCACACACACATACACTCACCCTCACACTCTCAGACTCACACACACACACACACTCACTCTCACACTCTCAGACTCACACACACACTCTCACACTCAAACATATATACACACACTCACTCTCACACTCTCAGACTCACACACACACTCACTCTTTCAGGCTCACACAAACACTCACACTCTCAGACTCACACACACACTCACTCTCACACTTTCAGACTCACACAAACACTCACACTCTCAGACTCATACACACACTCACCTTCACACTCTCACACTCACTCACTCTCACACTCTCAGACTCACACACACACACACTCACCCTCAATCTCTCAGACTCACAAACACTCACACTCTCAGACTCACACACACATACTCACTCTCAGAGTCACACACACTAACTCTTAGACTCACACACACATACACTCACTCTCACACTCTCAGACTCACACACACACTTTCACACTCTCAAACTCACACACTCACTCTCAGTCTCAGACTCACACTCACTCTCACACTCTCAGACACACACACACACTCACTCTCACACTCTCAGACGCACGCACACACTCACTCTCACACTCTCAGACTCACACACACACTCACTCTCACACTCTCAGACTCACACACTCACTCTCACACTTTCAGACTCACACACACTCATACTATCAGATTCACACACACAATCTCACACTCTCAGACTCACACACACATACACTCACACTCTCAGACTCACACACACACACACTCACTCTCACACTCTCAGACTCACACACACACACTCACTCTCACACTCTCAGATGCACGCACACACTCACTCTCACACTCTCAGACTCACACACACACTCACTCTCACACTCTCAGACACACACTCACGCTCACACTCTCAGACTCACACACACATACAGTCACTCTCACACTCTCAGACTCACACACACCCACTCACTCTCACACTCTCAGACTCACACACACATACACTCACCCTCACACTCTCAGACTCACACACACACACACTCACTCTCACACTCTCAGACTCACACACACACTCTCACACTCAAACATATATACACACACTCAATCTCACACTCTCAGACTCACACACACACTCGCACTTTCAGACTCACACAAACACTCACACTCTCAGACTCACACACACACTCACTCTCACACTTTCAGACTCACACATAAACTCACACTCTCAGACTCACACACACTCACCCTCAATCTCTCAGACTCACACACACACTCACTCTCACACTATCAGACTCACACACACACTCACTCTCACACTATCAGACTCACACACACACTCACCCTCACACTCTCAGACTCATACACACACTCACCTTCACACTCTCACACTCACTCACTCTCACACTCTCAGACTCACACACACACACTCTCACACTCACAGACTCAGACACACATCTACTCACACTCACACTCTCAGACTCACACACACTCACTCACTCTCACACACACACTCACCCTCACACTCTCAGACTCATACACACACTCACCTTCACACTCTCACACTCACTCACTCTCACACTCTCAGACTCACACACACACACACACTCACCCTCAATCTCTCAGACTGACAAACACTCACACTCTCAGACTCACACACACATACTCACTCTCAGAGTCACACACACTAACTCTTAGACTCACACACACATACACTCACCCTCACACTCTCAGACTCACACACACACTTTCACACTCTCACACACTCACTCTCAGTCTCTCAGACTCACAAACACTCACACTCTCAGACTCACACACACATACTCACTCTCAGAGTCACACACACTAACTCTTAGACTCACACACACATACACTCACTCTCACATTCTCAGACTCACACACACACTTTCACACTCTCAAACTCACACACTCACTCTCAGTCTCAGACTCACACTCACTCTCACACTCTCAGACACACACACACACACACTCACTCTCACACTCTCAGACGCACGCACACACTCACTCTCACACTCTCAGACTAACACACACACTCACTCTCACACTCTCAGACTCACACACTCACTCTCACACTTTCAGACTCACACACACTCACACTATCAGATTCACACACACAATCTCAGACTCAAACACACATACACTCACATTCTCAGACTCACACACACACACACTCACTCTCACACTCTCAGACTCACACACACACTCACTCTCACACTCTCAGATGCACGCACACACTCACTCTCACACTCTCAGACTCACACACACACTCACTCTCACACTCTCAGACACACACTCACGCTCACACTCTCAGACTCACACACACATACAGTCACTCTCACACTCTCAGACTCACACACACCCACTCACTCTCACACTCTCAGACTCACACACACATACACTCACCCTCACACTCTCAGACTCACACACACACACACTCACTCTCACACTCTCAGACTCACACACACACTCTCACACTCAAACATATATACACACACTCACTCTCACACTCTCAGACTCACACACACACTCACTCTTTCAGGCTCACACAAACACTCACACTCTCAGACTCACACACACACTCACTCTCACACTTTCAGACTCACACAAACACTCACACTCTCAGACTCATACACACACTCACCTTCACACTCTCACACTCACTCACTCTCACACTCTCAGACTCACACACACACACACTCACCCTCAATCTCTCAGACTCACAAACACTCACACTCTCAGACTCACACACACATACTCACTCTCAGAGTCACACACACTAACTCTTAGACTCACACACACATACACTCACTCTCACACTCTCAGACTCACACACACACTTTCACACTCTCAAACTCACACACTCACTCTCAGTCTCAGACTCACACTCACTCTCACACTCTCAGACACACACACACACTCACTCTCACACTCTCAGACGCACGCACACACTCACTCTCACACTCTCAGACTCACACACACACTCACTCTCACACTCTCAGACTCACACACTCACTCTCACACTTTCAGACTCACACACACTCATACTATCAGATTCACACACACAATCTCACACTCTCAGACTCACACACACATACACTCACACTCTCAGACTCACACACACACACACTCACTCTCACACTCTCAGACTCACACACACACACTCACTCTCACACTCTCAGATGCACGCACACACTCACTCTCACACTCTCAGACTCACACACACACTCACTCTCACACTCTCAGACACACACTCACGCTCACACTCTCAGACTCACACACACATACAGTCACTCTCACACTCTCAGACTCACACACACCCACTCACTCTCACACTCTCAGACTCACACACACATACACTCACCCTCACACTCTCAGACTCACACACACACACACTCACTCTCACACTCTCAGACTCACACACACACTCTCACACTCAAACATATATACACACACTCAATCTCACACTCTCAGACTCACACACACACTCGCACTTTCAGACTCACACAAACACTCACACTCTCAGACTCACACACACACTCACTCTCACACTTTCAGACTCACACATAAACTCACACTCTCAGACTCACACACACTCACCCTCAATCTCTCAGACTCACACACACACTCACTCTCACACTATCAGACTCACACACACACTCACTCTCACACTTTCAGACTCACACACACTCATACTATCAGATTCACACACACAATCTCACACTCTCAGACTCACACACACATACACTCACACTCTCAGACTCACACACACACACACTCACTCTCACACTCTCAGACTCACACACACACACTCACTCTCACACTCTCAGATGCACGCACACACTCACTCTCACACTCTCAGACTCACACACACACTCACTCTCACACTCTCAGACACACACTCACGCTCACACTCTCAGACTCACACACACATACAGTCACTCTCACACTCTCAGACTCACACACACCCACTCACTCTCACACTCTCAGACTCACACACACATACACTCACCCTCACACTCTCAGACTCACACACACACACACTCACTCTCACACTCTCAGACTCACACACACACTCTCACACTCAAACATATATACACACACTCAATCTCACACTCTCAGACTCACACACACACTCGCACTTTCAGACTCACACAAACACTCACACTCTCAGACTCACACACACACTCACTCTCACACTTTCAGACTCACACATAAACTCACACTCTCAGACTCACACACACTCACCCTCAATCTCTCAGACTCACACACACACTCACTCTCACACTATCAGACTCACACACACACTCACTCTCACACTATCAGACTCACACACACACTCACCCTCACACTCTCAGACTCATACACACACTCACCTTCACACTCTCACACTCACTCACTCTCACACTCTCAGACTCACACACACACACACACACTCTCAAACTCACACACTCACTCTCAGTCTCAGACTCACACTCACTCTCACACTCTCAGACACACACTCACGCTCACACTCTCAGACTCACACACATACACTCACTCTCACACACTCAGACTCACACACACATACACTCACTCTCTCACTCTCAGACTCACACACACACTCTCACACTCAGACTCACACACACACACACTCACTCTCACACTCTCAGACTCACACACACACTCACTCTCACACTCTCAGACGCACGCACACACTCACTCTCACACTCTCAGACTCACACACACACACCCTCACACTCACAGACTCAGACACACATCTACTCACGCTCACACTCTCAGACTCACACACACTCACTCACTCTCACACACACACTCACCCTCACACTCTCAGACTCACACACACACTCACCTTCACACTCTCACACTCACTCACTCTCACACTCTCAGACTCACACACACACACACTCACCCTCAATCTCTCAGACTCACAAACACTCACACTCTCAGACTCACACACACATACTCACTCTCAGAGTCACACACACTAACTCTTAGACTCACACACACATACACTCACTCTCACACTCTCAGACTCACACACACATTTTCACACTCTCAAACTCACACACTCACTCTCAGTCTCAGACTCATACTCACTCTCACACTCTCAGACACACACTCACGCTCACACTCTCAGACTCACACACATACACTCACTCTCACACTCTCAGACTCACACACACATACACTCACTTTCACACTCTCAGACTCACACACACACTCTCACACTCAGACTCACACACACACACTCACTCTCACACTCTCAGACTCACACACACACTCACTCTCACACTCTCAGACGCACGCACACACTCACTCTCACACTCTCAGACTCACACACACACTCACTCTCACACTCTCAGACTCACACAATCACTCTCACACGTTCAGACTCACACACACTCACACTATCAGATTCACACACACAATCTCAAACTCTCAGACTCACACACACATACACTCACACTCTCAGACTCACACACTCACACTCACACTTTCAGACTCACACACAGATACTCACTCTCACACGCTCAGACTCTCACACACACACTCTCACACTCACAGACTCACACACACACACATCTACTCACGCTCACACTCTCAGACTCACACACATACTCACTCTCACACTCTCACACTCACTCACTCTCACACTCTCAGACTCACACACACACACTCACCCTCAATCTCTCAGACACACTCACACTCTCAGACTCACACACACACATACTCACTCTCACACTCTCAGAGTCACACACACTCACTCTTAGACTCACACACATACACTCACTCTCAGACTCACACACACTCTCTCACACTCTCAAACTCACACACTCACTCTCACACTCTCAGACTCACACACACATACACTCACTCTCACACTCTCAAACTCACACACACACTCTCACACACAGACTCACACACTCACTCTCACACTCTCAGACTCACACACACACTCACTCTCACACTCTCAGATGCACGCACACACTCACTCTCACACTCTCAGACTCACACACACACTCACTCTCACACTCTCAACACACACTCACGCTCACACTCTCAGACTCACACACACCCACTCACTCTCACACTCTCAGACTCACACACACATACACTCACCCTCACACTCTCAGACTCACACACACACCCACTCACTCTCACACTCTCAGACTCACACACACACTCTCACACTCAAACATATATACACACACTCACTCTCACACTCTCAGACTCACACACACACTCACACTTTCAGACTCGCACAAACACTCACACTCTCAGACTCACACACACACTCACTCTCACACTTTCAGACTCACACAAACACTCACACTCTCAGACTCACACACACACACTCACCCTCAATCTCTCAGACTCACACACACACTCACTCTCACACTATCAGACTCACACACACACTCACTCTCACACTATCAGACTCACACACACACTCACACTATCAGATTCACACACACAATCTCACACTCTCAGACTCACACACACATACACTCACACTCTCAGACTCACACACTCACACTTTCAGACTCACACACAGATACACTCACTCTCACACTCTCAGACTCTCACACACACACTCTCACACTCACAGACTCACACACATCTACTCACGCTCACACTCTCAGACTCACACCCACTCACTCACTCTCACACACACACACTCACACTCTCAGACTCACACACACACACTCACTCTCACACTCTCACACTCACTCACCCTCACACTCTCAGACTCACACACACACACTCACCCTCAATCTCTCAGACTCACACACACTCACACTCTCAGACTCACACACTCACTCTCAGTCTCAGACTCACACTCACTCTCACACTCTCAGACACACGCTCACACTCTCAGACTCTCACACACATACACTCATTTTAACACTCTCAGACTCACACACACCCACTCACTCTCACACTCTCAGACTCACACACACATACACTCACTCTCACACTCTCAAACTCACACACACACTCTCACACACAGACTCACACACTCACTCTCACACTCTCAGACTCACACACACACTCACTCTCACACTCTCAGATGCACGCACACACTCACTCTCACACTCTCAGACTCACACACACACTCACTCTCACACTCTCAACACACACTCACGCTCACACTCTCAGACTCACACACACCCACTCACTCTCACACTCTCAGACTCACACACACATACACTCACCCTCACACTCTCAGACTCACACACACACCCACTCACTCTCACACTCTCAGACTCACACACACACTCTCACACTCAAACATATATACACACACTCACTCTCACACTCTCAGACTCACACACACACTCACACTTTCAGACTCGCACAAACACTCACACTCTCAGACTCACACACACACTCACTCTCACACTTTCAGACTCACACAAACACTCACACTCTCAGACTCACACACACACACTCACCCTCAATCTCTCAGACTCACACACACACTCACTCTCACACTATCAGACTCACACACACACTCACTCTCACACTATCAGACTCACACACACACTCACACTATCAGATTCACACACACAATCTCACACTCTCAGACTCACACACACATACACTCACCCTCACACTCTCAGACTCACACACTCACACTTTCAGACTCACACACAGATACACTCACTCTCACACTCTCAGACTCTCACACACACACTCTCACACTCACAGACTCACACACATCTACTCACGCTCACACTCTCAGACTCACACCCACTCACTCACTCTCACACACACACACTCACACTCTCAGACTCACACACACACTCACTCTCACACTCTCAGACGCACGCACACACTCACTCTCACACTCTCAGACTCACACACACACTCACTCTCACACTCTCAGACTCACACAATCACTCTCACACGTTCAGACTCACACACACTCACACTATCAGATTCACACACACAATCTCAAACTCTCAGACTCACACACACATACACTCACACTCTCAGACTCACACACTCACACTCACACTTTCAGACTCACACACAGATACTCACTCTCACACGCTCAGACTCTCACACACACACTCTCACACTCACAGACTCACACACACACACACATCTACTCACGCTCACACTCTCAGACTCACACACATACTCACTCTCACACTCTCACACTCACTCACTCTCACACTCTCAGACTCACACACACACACTCACCCTCAATCTCTCAGACACACTCACACTCTCAGACTCACACACACACATACTCACTCTCACACTCTCAGAGTCACACACACTCACTCTTAGACTCACACACATACACTCACTCTCAGACTCACACACACTCTCTCACACTCTCAAACTCACACACTCACTCTCACACTCTCAGACTCACACACACATACACTCACTCTCACACTCTCAAACTCACACACACACTCTCACACACAGACTCACACACTCACTCTCACACTCTCAGACTCACACACACACTCACTCTCACACTCTCAGATGCACGCACACACTCACTCTCACACTCTCAGACTCACACACACACTCACTCTCACACTCTCAACACACACTCACGCTCACACTCTCAGACTCACACACACCCACTCACTCTCACACTCTCAGACTCACACACACATACACTCACCCTCACACTCTCAGACTCACACACACACCCACTCACTCTCACACTCTCAGACTCACACACACACTCTCACACTCAAACATATATACACACACTCACTCTCACACTCTCAGACTCACACACACACTCACACTTTCAGACTCGCACAAACACTCACACTCTCAGACTCACACACACACTCACTCTCACACTTTCAGACTCACACAAACACTCACACTCTCAGACTCACACACACACACTCACCCTCAATCTCTCAGACTCACACACACACTCACTCTCACACTATCAGACTCACACACACACTCACTCTCACACTATCAGACTCACACACACACTCACACTATCAGATTCACACACACAATCTCACACTCTCAGACTCACACACACATACACTCACACTCTCAGACTCACACACTCACACTTTCAGACTCACACACAGATACACTCACTCTCACACTCTCAGACTCTCACACACACTCTCACACTCACAGACTCACACACATCTACTCACGCTCACACTCTCAGACTCACACCCACTCACTCACTCTCACACACACACACTCACACTCTCAGACTCACACACACACACTCACTCTCACACTCTCACACTCACTCACCCTCACACTCTCAGACTCACACACACACACTCACCCTCAATCTCTCAGACTCACACACACTCACACTCTCAGACTCACACACTCACTCTCAGTCTCAGACTCACACTCACTCTCACACTCTCAGACACACGCTCACACTCTCAGACTCTCACACACATACACTCATTTTAACACTCTCAGACTCACACACACCCACTCACTCTCACACTCTCAGACTCACACACACATACACTCACTCTCACACTCTCAAACTCACACACACACTCTCACACACAGACTCACACACTCACTCTCACACTCTCAGACTCACACAAACACTCACTCTCACACTCTCAGATGCACGCACACACTCACTCTCACACTCTCAGACTCACACACACACTCACTCTCACACTCTCAACACACACTCACGCTCACACTCTCAGACTCACACACACCCACTCACTCTCACACTCTCAGACTCACACACACATACACTCACCCTCACACTCTCAGACTCACACACACACCCACTCACTCTCACACTCTCAGACTCACACACACACTCTCACACTCAAACATATATACACACACTCACTCTCACACTCTCAGACTCACACACACACTCACACTTTCAGACTCGCACAAACACTCACACTCTCAGACTCACACACACACTCACTCTCACACTTTCAGACTCACACAAACACTCACACTCTCAGACTCACACACACACACTCACCCTCAATCTCTCAGACTCACACACACACTCACTCTCACACTATCAGACTCACACACACACTCACTCTCACACTATCAGACTCACACACACACTCACACTATCAGATTCACACACACAATCTCACACTCTCAGACTCACACACACATACACTCACCCTCACACTCTCAGACTCACACACTCACACTTTCAGACTCACACACAGATACACTCACTCTCACACTCTCAGACTCTCACACACACACTCTCACACTCACAGACTCACACACATCTACTCACGCTCACACTCTCAGACTCACACCCACTCACTCACTCTCACACACACACACTCACACTCTCAGACTCACACACACACACTCACTCTCACACTCTCACACTCACTCACCCTCACACTCTCAGACTCACACACACACACTCACCCTCAATCTCTCAGACTCACACACACTCACACTCTCAGACTCACACACACGCATACTCACTTTCACACTCTCAGAGTCACACACACTCACTCTTAGACTTACACACATGAACTCACTCTCAGACACACACACACACTCTCACACTCTCAAACTCACACACTCACTCTCAGTCTCAGACTCACACTCACTCTCACACTCTCAGACACACGCTCACACTCTCAGACTCTCACACACATACACTCATTTTAACACTCTCAGACTCACACACACCCACTCACTCTCACACTCTCAGACTCACACATACATACACTCACCCTCACACTCTCAGACTCACACACACACTCACTCTCACACTCTCAGACTCACACACACACTCTCACACTCAAACATATATACACACACTCACTCTCACACTCTCAGACTCACACACACACACTCTCACACTTTCAGACTCACACACACACTCACACTATCAGATTCACACACACAATCTCACACTCTCAGACTCACACACACATACACTCACCCTCACACTCTCAGACTCACACACTCACACTTTCAGACTCACACACAGATACACTCACTTTCACACTCTCAGACTCTCACACACACACTCTCAAACTCACAGACTCACACACATCTACTCACGCTCACACTCTCAGACTCACACCCACTCACTCACTCTCACACACACACACTCACACTCTCAGACTCACACACACACTCACTCTCACACTCTCAGACACACACACACACTCACTCTCACACTCTCAGACGCACGCACACACTCACTCTCACACTCTCAGACTCACACACACACTCACTCTCACACTCTCAGACTCACACACTCAGTCTCACACTTTCAGACTCACACACACTCACACTATCAGATTCACACACACAATCTCACACTCTCAGACTCACACACACATACACTCACACTCTCAGACTCACACACACACACACTCACGCTCACACTCTCAGACTCACACACACACTCACTCTCACACTCTCAGATGCACGCACACACTCACTCTCACACTCTCAGACTCACACACACACTCACTCTCACACTCTCAGACACACACTCACGCTCACACTCTCAGACTCACACACACATACAGTCACTCTCACACTCTCAGACTCACACACACCCACTCACTCTCACACTCTCAGACTCACACACACATACACTCACCCTCACACTCTCAGACTCACACACACACACACTCACTCTCACACTCTCAGACTCACACACACTCTCACACTCAAACATATATACACACACTCAATCTCACACTCTCTGACTCACACACACACACACTCACACTTTCAGACTCACACAAACACTCACACTCTCAGACTCACACACACACTCACTCTCACACTTTCAGACTCACACAAACACTCACACTCTCAGACTCACACACACACACTCACCCTCAATCTCTCAGACTCACACACACACTCACTCTGGCACTATCAGACTCACACACACACTCACTCTCACACTATCAGACTCACACACACACTCACCCTCACACTCTCAGACTCATACACACACTCACCTTCACACTCTCACACTCACTCACTCTCACACTCTCAGACTCACACACACACACACACTCTCAAACTCACACACTCACTCTCAGTCTCAGACTCACACTCACTCTCACACTCTCAGACACACACTCACGCTCACACTCTCAGACTCACACACATACACTCACTCTCACACACTCAGACTCACACACACATACACTCACTCTCTCACTCTCAGACTCACACACACACTCTCACACTCAGACTCACACACACACACACTCACTCTCACACTCTCAGACTCACACACACACTCACTCTCACACTCTCAGACGCACGCACACACTCACTCTCACACTCTCAGACTCACACACACACACTCTCACACTCACAGACTCAGACACACATCTACTCACGCTCACACTCTCAGACTCACACACACTCACTCACTCTCACACACACACTCACCCTCACACTCTCAGACTCACACACACACTCACCTTCACACTCTCACACTCACTCACTCTCACACTCTCAGACTCACACACACACACACACACTCACCCTCAATCTCTCAGACTCACAAACACTCACACTCTCAGACTCACACACACATACTCACTCTCAGAGTCACACATACTCACTCTCAGAGTCACACACACTAACTCTTAGACTCACACACACATACACTCACTCTCACACTCTCAGACTCACACACACATTTTCACACTCTCAAACTCACACACTCACTCTCAGTCTGAGACTCATACTCACTCTCACACTCTCAGACACACACTCACGCTCACACTCTCAGACTCACACACATACACTCACTCTCACACTCTCAGACTCACACACACATACACTCACTTTCACACTCTCAGACTCACACACACACTCTCAAACTCACACACTCACTCTCAGTCTCAGACTCACACTCACTCTCACACTCTCAGACACACACTCACGCTCACACTCTCAGACTCACACACATACACTCACTCTCACACACTCAGACTCACACACACATACACTCACTCTCTCACTCTCAGACTCACACACACACTCTCACACTCAGACTCACACACACACACACTCACTCTCACACTCTCAGACTCACACACACACTCACTCTCACACTCTCAGACGCACGCACACACTCACTCTCACACTCTCAGACTCACACACACACACTCTCACACTCACAGACTCAGACACACATCTACTCACGCTCACACTCTCAGACTCACACACACTCACTCACTCTCACACACACACTCACCCTCACACTCTCAGACTCACACACACACTCACCTTCACACTCTCACACTCACTCACTCTCACACTCTCAGACTCACACACACACACACTCACCCTCAATCTCTCAGACTCACAAACACTCACACTCTCAGACTCACACACACATACTCACTCTCAGAGTCACACACACTAACTCTTAGACTCACACACACATACACTCACTCTCACACTCTCAGACTCACACACACATTTTCACACTCTCAAACTCACACACTCACTCTCAGTCTCAGACTCATACTCACTCTCACACTCTCAGACACACACTCACGCTCACACTCTCAGACTCACACACATACACTCACTCTCACACTCTCAGACTCACACACACATACACTCACTTTCACACTCTCAGACTCACACACACACTCTCACACTCAGACTCACACACACACACTCACTCTCACACTCTCAGACTCACACACACACTCACTCTCACACTCTCAGACGCACGCACACACTCACTCTCACACTCTCAGACTCACACACACACTCACTCTCACACTCTCAGACTCACACAATCACTCTCACACGTTCAGACTCACACACACTCACACTATCAGATTCACACACACAATCTCAAACTCTCAGACTCACACACACATACACTCACACTCTCAGACTCACACACTCACACTCACACTTTCAGACTCACACACAGATACACTCACTCTCACACTCTCAGACTCTCACACACACACTCTCACACTCACAGACTCACACACACACACACATCTACTCACGCTCACACTCTCAGACTCACACCCACTCACTCAATCTCACACACACGTACTCACACTCTCAGACTCACACACATACTCACTCTCACACTCTCACACTCACTCACTCTCACACTCTCAGACTCACACACACACACTCACCCTCAATCTCTCAGACACACTCACACTCTCAGACTCACACACACACATACTCACTCTCACACTCTCAGAGTCACACACACTCACTCTTAGACTCACACACATACACTCACTCTCAGACTCACACACACTCTCTCACACTCTCAAACTCACACACTCACTCTCACACTCTCAGACTCACACACACATACACTCACTCTCACACTCTCAAACTCACACACACACTCTCACACACAGACTCACACACTCACTCTCACACTCTCAGACTCACACACACACTCACTCTCACACTCTCAGATGCACGCACACACTCACTCTCACACTCTCAGACTCACACACACACTCACCCTCACACTCTCAACACACACTCACGCTCACACTCTCAGACTCACACACACCCACTCACTCTCACACTCTCAGACTCACACACACATACACTCACCCTCACACTCTCAGACTCACACACACACCCACTCACTCTCAGACTCACTCACACACTCTCACACTCAAACATATATACACACACTCACTCTCACACTCTCAGACTCACACACACACTCACACTTTCAGACTCGCACAAACACTCACAATCTCAGACTCACACACACACTCACTCTCACACTTTCAGACTCACACAAACACTCACACTCTCAGACTCACACACACACACTCACCCTCAATCTCTCAGACTCACACACACACTCACTCTCACACTATCAGACTAACACACACACTCACTCTCACACTATCAGACTCACACACACACTCACACTATCAGATTCACACACACAATCTCACACTCTCAGACTCACACACACATACACTCACCCTCACACTCTCAGACTCACACACTCACACTTTCAGACTCACACACAGATACACTCACTCTCACACTCTCAGACTCTCACACACACACTCTCACACTCACAGACTCACACACATCTACTCACGCTCACACTCTCAGACTCACACCCACTCACTCACTCTCACACACACACACTCACACTCTCAGACTCACACACACACACTCACTCTCACACTCTCACACTCACTCACTCTCACACTCTCAGACTCACACACACACACTCACCCTCAATCTCTCAGACTCACACACAATCACACTCTCAGACTCACACACACGCATACTCACTTTCACACTCTCAGAGTCACACACACTCACTCTTAGACTTACACACATGAACTCACTCTCAGACACACACACACACTCTCACACTCTCAAACTCACACACTCACTCTCAGTCTCAGACTCACACTCACTCTCACACTCTCAGACACACGCTCACACTCTCAGACTCTCACACACATACACTCATTTTAACACTCTCAGACTCACACACACCCACTCACTCTCACACTCTCAGACTCACACATACATACACTCACCCTCACACTCTCAGACTCACACACACACTCACTCTCACACTCTCAGACTCACACACACACTCTCACACTCAAACATATATACACACACTCACTCTCACACTCTCAGACTCACACACACACACTCTCACACTTTCAGACTCACACACACACTCACACTATCAGATTCACACACACAATCTCACACTCTCAGACTCACACACACATACACTCACCCTCACACTCTCAGACTCACACACTCACACTTTCAGACTCACACACAGATACACTCACTTTCACACTCTCAGACTCTCACACACACACTCTCAAACTCACAGACTCACACACATCTACTCACGCTCACACTCTCAGACTCACACCCACTCACTCACTCTCACACACACACACTCACACTCTCAGACTCACACACACACACACTCACTCTCACACTCTCACACTCACTCACTCTCACACTCTCAGACTCACACACACATACACTCACCCTCACACTCTCAGACTCACACACACACACTCACACTCTCAGACTCACACACACACTCACTCTCACACTCTCAGACGCACGCACACACTCACTCTCACACACTCAGACTCACACACACACTCACTCTCACACTCTCAGACTCACACACTCACTCTCACACTTTCAGACTCACACACACACTCACACTATCAGATTCACACACACAATCTCACACTCTCAGACTCACACACACATACACTCACCCTCACACTCTCAGACACACACTCACACTCACACTTTCAGACTCACACACAGATACACTCACTCTCACACTCTCAGACTCTCACACACACACTCTCACACTCACAGACTCACACACATCTACTCACGCTCACACTCTCAGACTCACACCCACTAACTCACTCTCAGACACACACACTCACACTCTCAGACTCACACACACACACTCACTCTCACACTCTCACACTCACTCACTCTCACACTCTCAGACTCACACACACACACTCACCCTCAATCTCTCAGACTCACACACACTCACACTCTCAGACTGACACACACGCATACTCACTCTCACACTCTCAGAGTCACACACACTCACTCTTAGACTCACACACATACACTCACTCTCAGACTCACACACACACTCTCAGTCTCAGACTCACACTCACTCTCACACTCTCAGACACACGCTCACACTCTCAGACTCACACACACATACACTCACTCTCACACTCTCAGACTCACACACACCCACTCACTCTCACACTCTCAGACTCACACACACATACACTCACCCTCACACTCTCAGACTCTCACACACACACACTCACTCTCACACTCTCAGACTCACACACACACACACTCACACTCAAACATATATACACACACTCACTCTCACACTCTCAGACTCACACCCACTCACTCAATCTCACACACACGTACTCACACTCTCAGACTCACACACATACTCACTCTCACACTCTCACACTCACTCACTCTCACACTCTCAGACTCACACACACACACTCACCCTCAATCTCTCAGACACACTCACACTCTCAGACTCACACACACACATACTCACTCTCACACTCTCAGAGTCACACACACTCACTCTTAGACTCACACACATACACTCACTCTCAGACTCACACACTCTCTCACACTCTCAAACTCACACACTCACTCTCACACTCTCAGACTCACACACACATACACTCACTCTCACACTCTCAAACTCACACACACACTCTCACACACAGACTCACACACTCACTCTCACACTCTCAGACTCACACACACACTCACTCTCACACTCTCAGATGCACGCACACACTCACTCTCACACTCTCAGACTCACACACACACTCACCCTCACACTCTCAACACACACTCACGCTCACACTCTCAGACTCACACACACCCACTCACTCTCACACTCTCAGACTCACACACACATACACTCACCCTCACACTCTCAGACTCACACACACACCCACTCACTCTCAGACTCACTCACACACTCTCACACTCAAACATATATACACACACTCACTCTCACACTCTCAGACTCACACACACACTCACACTTTCAGACTCGCACAAACACTCACACTCTCAGACTCACACACACACTCACTCTCACACTTTCAGACTCACACAAACACTCACACTCTCAGACTCACACACACACACTCACCCTCAATCTCTCAGACTCACACACACACTCACTCTCACACTATCAGACTAACACACACACTCACTCTCACACTATCAGACTCACACACACACTCACACTATCAGATTCACACACACAATCTCACACTCTCAGACTCACACACACATACACTCACCCTCACACTCTCAGACTCACACACTCACACTTTCAGACTCACACACAGATACACTCACTCTCACACTCTCAGACTCTCACACACACACTCTCACACTCACAGACTCACACACATCTACTCACGCTCACACTCTCAGACTCACACCCACTCACTCACTCTCACACACACACACTCACACTCTCAGACTCACACACACACACTCACTCTCACACTCTCACACTCACTCACTCTCACACTCTCAGACTCACACACACACACTCACCCTCAATCTCTCAGACTCACACACAATCACACTCTCAGACTCACACACACGCATACTCACTTTCACACTCTCAGAGTCACACACACTCACTCTTAGACTTACACACATGAACTCACTCTCAGACACACACACACACTCTCACACTCTCAAACTCACACACTCACTCTCAGTCTCAGACTCACACTCACTCTCACACTCTCAGACACACGCTCACACTCTCAGACTCTCACACACATACACTCATTTTAACACTCTCAGACTCACACACACCCACTCACTCTCACACTCTCAGACTCACACATACATACACTCACCCTCACACTCTCAGACTCACACACACACTCACTCTCACACTCTCAGACTCACACACACACTCTCACACTCAAACATATATACACACACTCACTCTCACACTCTCAGACTCACACACACACACTCTCACACTTTCAGACTCACACACACACTCACACTATCAGATTCACACACACAATCTCACACTCTCAGACTCACACACACATACACTCACCCTCACACTCTCAGACTCACACACTCACACTTTCAGACTCACACACAGATACACTCACTTTCACACTCTCAGACTCTCACACACACACTCTCAAACTCACAGACTCACACACATCTACTCACGCTCACACTCTCAGACTCACACCCACTCACTCACTCTCACACACACACACTCACACTCTCAGACTCACACACACACACACTCACTCTCACACTCTCACACTCACTCACTCTCACACTCTCAGACTCACACACACATACACTCACCCTCACACTCTCAGACTCACACACACACACTCACACTCTCAGACTCACACACACACTCACTCTCACACTCTCAGACGCACGCACACACTCACTCTCACACACTCAGACTCACACACACACTCACTCTCACACTCTCAGACTCACACACTCACTCTCACACTTTCAGACTCACACACACACTCACACTATCAGATTCACACACACAATCTCACACTCTCAGACTCACACACACATACACTCACCCTCACACTCTCAGACACACACTCACACTCACACTTTCAGACTCACACACAGATACACTCACTCTCACACTCTCAGACTCTCACACACACACTCTCACACTCACAGACTCACACACATCTACTCACGCTCACACTCTCAGACTCACACCCACTAACTCACTCTCAGACACACACACTCACACTCTCAGACTCACACACACACACTCACTCTCACACTCTCACACTCACTCACTCTCACACTCTCAGACTCACACACACACACTCACCCTCAATCTCTCAGACTCACACACACTCACACTCTCAGACTGACACACACGCATACTCACTCTCACACTCTCAGAGTCACACACACTCACTCTTAGACTCACACACATACACTCACTCTCAGACTCACACACACACACTCTCAGTCTCAGACTCACACTCACTCTCACACTCTCAGACACACGCTCACACTCTCAGACTCACACACACATACACTCACTCTCACACTCTCAGACTCACACACACCCACTCACTCTCACACTCTCAGACTCACACACACATACACTCACCCTCACACTCTCAGACTCTCACACACACACACTCACTCTCACACTCTCAGACTCACACACACACACACTCACACTCAAACATATATACACACACTCACTCTCACACTCTCAGACTCACACAAACACACACCCTCACAATTTCAGACTCACACAAACACTCACACTCTCAGACTCACACACACACTCACTCTCACACTTTCAGACTCACACAAACACTCACACTCTCAGACTCACACACACACACTCACCCTTAATCTCTCAGACTCACACACACACTCACTCTCACACTATCAGACTCACACACACACTCACTCTCACACTCTCAGACTCACACACACTCACTCTCACACTCTCAGATTCACACACACGCTCACACTCTCAGACTCACACACACACTCACTCTCACACTCTCAGACTCACACACACATACACTCACTCTCACACTCTCAGACTCACACACAAACACACTCACTCTCACACTCTCAGACTCACACACACACACTCTCACACCAAGACTAACACACACACACTCACTCTCACACTCTCAGACTCACACACACACACACACACTCACTCTCACACTCTCAGACTCACACACACACTCTCACACTCAAACATATATACACACACTCACTCTCACACTCTCAGACTCACACACACACACACTCTCACACTTTCAGACTCACACACACACTCACACTATCAGATTCACACACACAATCTCACACTCTCAGACTCACACACACATACACTCACCCGCACACTCTCAGACTCACACACACACTCTCACACTCTCAAACTCACACACTCACTCTCAGTCTCAGACTCACACTCACTCTCACACTCTCAGACACACACTCACGCTCACACTCTCAGACTCACACACACACTCACACTATCAGATTCACACACACAATCTCACACTCTCAGACTCACACACACATACACTCACCCTCACACTCTCAGACTCACACACTCACACTCACACTTTCAGACTCACACACAGATACACTCACTCTCACACTCTCAGACTCTCACACACACACTCTCACACTCACAGACTCACACACATCTACTCACGCTCTCACTCTCAGACTCACACCCACTCACTCACTCTCACACACACACACTCACACTCTCAGACTCACACACACACACTCACTCTCACACTCTCACACTCACTCACACTCACACTCTCAGACTCACTCACACACACACTCACTCTCACACTCTCAGACTCACACACACATACACTCACCCTCACACTCTCAGACTCACACACTCACACTCACACTTTCAGACTCACACACAGATACACTCACTCTCACACTCTCAGACTCTCACACACACACTCTCACACTCACAGACTCACACACATCTACTCACGCTCACACTCTCAGACTCACACCCACTCACTCACTCTCACACACACACACTCTCAGACTCACACACACACACTCACTCTCACACTCTCACACTCACTCACTCTCACACTCTCAGACTCACACACACACACTCACCCTCAATCTCTCAGACTCACACACACTCACACTCTCAGACTCACACACACGCATACTCACTCTCACACTTTCAGAGTCACACACACTCACTCTTAGACTCACACACATGAACTCACTCTCAGACTCACACACACACTCTCACACTCTCAAACTCACACACTCACTCTCAGTCTCAGACTCACACTCACTCTCACACTCTCAGACACACGCTCACACTCTCAGACTCTCACACACATACACTCATTTTAACACTCTCAGACTCACACACACCCACTCACTCTCACACTCTCAGACTCACACATACATACACTCACCCTCACACTCTCAGACTCACACACACACACACTCACTCTCACACTCTCAGACTCACACACACACTCTCACACTCAAACATATATACACACACTCACTCTCACACTCTCAGACTCACACACACACACACTCTCACACTTTCAAACTCACACACACACTCACACTATCAGATTCACACACACAATCTCACACTCTCAGACTCACACACACATACACTCACCCTCACACTCTCAGACTCACACACTCACACTCACACTTTCAGACTCACACACAGATACACTCACTTTCACACTCTCAGACTCTCACACACACACTCTCAAACTCACAGACTCACACACATCTACTCACGCTCACACTCTCAGACTCACAGCCACTCACTCACTCTCACACACACACACTCACACTCTCAGACTCACACACACACACTCACTCTCACACTCTCACACTCACTCACTCTCACACTCTCAGACTCACACACACATACACTCACTCTCACACTCTCAGACTCACACACACACACTCACACTCTCAGACTCACACACACACTCACTCTCACACTCTCAGACGCACGCACACACTCACTCTCACACACTCAGACTCACACACACACTCACCCTCACACTCTCAGACTCACACACTCACTCTCACACTTTCAGACTCACACAGACACTCACACTATCAGATTCACACACACAATCTCACACTCTCAGACTCACACACACATACACTCACCCTCACACTCTCAGACTCACACACTCACACTCACACTTTCAGACTCACACACAGATACACTCACTCTCACACTCTCAGACTCTCACACACACACTCTCACACTCACAGACTCACACACATCTACTCACGCTCACACTCTCAGACTCACACCCACTAACTCACTCTCAGACACACACACTCACACTCTCAGACTCACACACACACACTCACTCTCACACTCTCACACTCACACTCTCAGACTCACACACACACACTCACCCTCAATCTCTCAGACTCACACACACTCACACTCTCAGACTCACACACACGCACACTCACTCTCACACTCTCAGAGTCACACACACTCACTCTTAGACTCACACACATACACTCACTCTCAGACTCACACACACACTCTCAGTCTCAGACTCACACTCACTCTCACTCTCAGACACACGCTCACACTCTCAGACTCACACACACATACACTCACTCTCACACTCTCAGACTCACACACACCCACTTACTCTCACACTCTCAGACTCACACACACATACACTCACCCTCACACTCTCAGACGCTCACACACACACACTCACTCTCACACTCTCAGACTCACACACACACTCACACTCAAACATATATACACACACTCACTCTCACACTCTCAGACTCACACAAACACACACTCTCACAATTTCAGACTCACACAAACACTCACACTCTCAGACTCACACACACACTCACTCTCACACTTTCAGACTCACACAAACACTCACACTCTCAGACTCACACACACACTCACCCTTAATCTCTCAGACTCACACACACACTCACTCTCACACTATCAGACTCACACACACACTCACTCTCACACTCTCAGACTCACACACACTCACTCTCACACTCTCAGATTCACACACACGCTCACACTCTCAGACTCACACACACACTCACTCTCACACTCTCAGACTCACACACACATACACTCACCCTCACACTCTCAGACTCACACACACACACACACACACTCACTCTCACACACTCTCACACCAAGACTAACACACACACACTCACTCTCACACTCTCAGACTCACACACACACACACTCACTCTCACACTCTCAGACTCACACACACACTCTCACACTCAAACATATATACACACACTCACTCTCATACTCTCAGACTCACACACACACACACTCTCACACTTTCAGACTCACACACACACTCACACTATCAGATTCACACACACAATCTCACACTCTCAGACTCACACACACATACACTCACCCGCACACTCTCAGACTCACACACACACTCTCACACTCTCAAACTCACACACTCACTCTCAGTCTCAGACTCACACTCACTCTCACACTCTCAGACACACACTCACGCTCACACTCTCAGACTCACACACACACTCACTCTCACACTCTCAGACTCACACACACATACACTCACTCTCACACTCTCAGACTCACACACACACACACACTCACTCTCACACTGTCAGACTCACACACACACACTCTCACACCAAGACTAACACACACACACTCACGCTCACACTCTCAGACTCACACACACACACTCTCAGACTCACACACACACTCACTCTCACACTCTTAGACTCACACACACACTCACTCTCACACTCTCAGACGCATACACACACTCACTCTCACACTCTCAGACTCACACACACATACACTCACTCTCACACTCTCAGACTCACACACAAACACACTCACTCTCACACTCTCAGACTCACACACACACACTCTCACACCAAGACTAACACACACACACTCACTCTCACACTCTCAGACTCACACACACACACACACTCACTCTCACACTCTCAGACTCACACACACACTCTCACACTCAAACATATATACACACACTCACTCTCACACTCTCAGACTCACACACACACACACTCTCACACTTTCAGACTCACACACACACTCACACTATCAGATTCACACACACAATCTCACACTCTCAGACTCACACACACATACACTCACCCGCACACTCTCAGACTCACACACACACTCTCACACTCTCAAACTCACACACTCACTCTCAGTCTCAGACTCACACTCACTCTCACACTCTCAGACACACACTCACGCTCACACTCTCAGACTCACACACACACTCACACTATCAGATTCACACACACAATCTCACACTCTCAGACTCACACACACATACACTCACCCTCACACTCTCAGACTCACACACTCACACTTTCAGACTCACACACAGATACACTCACTCTCACACTCTCAGACTCTCACACACACACTCTCACACTCACAGACTCACACACATCTACTCACGCTCTCACTCTCAGACTCACACCCACTCACTCACTCACACACACACACACTCACACTCTCAGACTCACACACACACACTCACTCTCACACTCTCACACTCACTCACACTCACACTCTCAGACTCACTCACACACACACTCACTCTCACACTCTCAGACTCACACACACATACACTCACCCTCACACTCTCAGACTCACACACTCACACTCACACTTTCAGACTCACAAACAGATACACTCACTCTCACACTCTCAGACTCTCACACACACACTCTCACACTCACAGACTCACACACATCTACTCACGCTCACACTCTCAGACTCACACCCACTCACTCACTCTCACACACACACACTCTCAGACTCACACACACACACTCACTCTCACACTCTCACACTCACTCACCCTCAATCTCTCAGACTCACACACACTCACACTCTCAGACTCACACACACTCACACTCTCAGACTCACACACACGCATACTCACTCTCACACTTTCAGAGTCACACACACTCACTCTTAGACTCACACACATGAACTCACTCTCAGACTCACACACACACTCTCACACTCTCAAACTCACACACTCACTCTCAGTCTCAGACTCACACTCACTCTCACACTCTCAGACACACGCTCACACTCTCAGACTCTCACACACATACACTCATTTTAACACTCTCAGACTCACACACACCCACTCACTCTCACACTCTCAGACTCACACATACATACACTCACCCTCACACTCTCAGACTCACACACACACACACTCACTCTCACACTCTCAGACTCACACACACACTCTCACACTCAAACATATATACACACACTCACTCTCACACTCTCAGACTCACACACACACACTCTCACACTTTCAAACTCACACACACACTCACACTATCAGATTCACACACACAATCTCACACTCTCAGACTCACACACACATACACTCACCCTCACACTCTCAGACTCACACACTCACACTCACACTTTCAGACTCACACACAGATACACTCACTTTCACACTCTCAGACTCTCACACACACACTCTCAAACTCACAGACTCACACACATCTACTCACGCTCACACTCTCAGACTCACAGCCACTCACTCACTCTCACACACACACACTCACACTCTCAGACTCACACACACACACTCACTCTCACACTCTCACACTCACTCACTCTCACACTCTCAGACTCACACACACATACACTCACTCTCACACTCTCAGACTCACACACACACACTCACACTCTCAGACTCACACACACACTCACTCTCACACTCTCAGACGCACGCACACACTCACTCTCACACACTCAGACTCACACACACACTCACCCTCACACTCTCAGACTCACACACTCACTCTCACACTTTCAGACTCACACACACACTCACACTATCAGATTCACACACACAATCTCACACTCTCAGACTCACACACACATACACTCACCCTCACACTCTCAGACTCACACACTCACACTCACACTTTCAGACTCACACACAGATACACTCACTCTCACACTCTCAGACTCTCACACACACACTCTCACACTCACAGACTCACACACATCTACTCACGCTCACACTCTCAGACTCACACCCACTAACTCACTCTCAGACACACACACTCACACTCTCAGACTCACACACACACACTCACTCTCACACTCTCACACTCACACTCTCAGACTCACACACACACACTCACCCTCAATCTCTCAGACTCACACACACTCACACTCTCAGACTCACACACACGCACACTCACTCTCACACTCTCAGAGTCACACACACTCACTCTTAGACTCACACACATACACTCACTCTCAGACTCACACACACACTCTCAGTCTCAGACTCACACTCACTCTCACTCTCAGACACACGCTCACACTCTCAGACTCACACACACATACACTCACTCTCACACTCTCAGACTCACACACACCCACTCACTCTCACACTCTCAGACTCACACACACATACACTCACCCTCACACTCTCAGACGCTCACACACACACACTCACTCTCACACTCTCAGACTCACACACACACTCACACTCAAACATATATACACACACTCACTCTCACACTCTCAGACTCACACAAACACACACTCTCACAATTTCAGACTCACACAAACACTCACACTCTCAGACTCACACACACACTCACTCTCACACTTTCAGACTCACACAAACACTCACACTCTCAGACTCACACACACACTCACCCTTAATCTCTCAGACTCACACACACACTCACTCTCACACTATCAGACTCACACACACACTCACTCTCACACTCTCAGACTCACATACACTCACTCTCACACTCTCAGATTCACACACACGCTCACACTCTCAGACTCACACACACACTCACTCTCACACTCTCAGACTCACACACACATACACTCACCCTCACACTCTCAGACTCACACACACACACACTCACTCTCACACACTCTCACACCAAGACTAACACACACACACTCACTCTCACACTCTCAGACTCACACACACACACACTCACTCTCACACTCTCAGACTCACACACACACTCTCACACTCAAACATATATACACACACTCACTCTCATACTCTCAGACTCACACACACACACACTCTCACACTTTCAGACTCACACACACACTCACACTATCAGATTCACACACACAATCTCACACTCTCAGACTCACACACACATACACTCACCCGCACACTCTCAGACTCACACACACACTCTCACACTCTCAAACTCACACACTCACTCTCAGTCTCAGACTCACACTCACTCTCACACTCTCAGACACACACTCACGCTCACACTCTCAGACTCACACACACACTCACTCTCACACTCTCAGACTCACACACACATACACTCACTCTCACACTCTCAGACTCACACACACACACACACTCACTCTCACACTGTCAGACTCACACACACACACTCTCACACCAAGACTAACACACACACACTCACGCTCACACTCTCAGACTCACACACACACACTCTCAGACTCACACACACACTCACTCTCACACTCTTAGACTCACACACACACTCACTCTCACACTCTCAGACGCACACACACACTCACTCTCACACTATCAGACTCACACACACACTCACTCTCACACTCTCAGACGCACGCACACACTCACTCTCACACTCTCAGACTCACACACACACTCACTCTCACACTCTCAGACTCACACACTCACTCTCACACTGTCAGACTCACACACACACTCACACTATCAGATTCACACACACAATCTCACACTCTCATACTCACACACACATACACTCACCCTCACACTCTCAGACTCACACACTCACACTCACACTTTCAGACTCACACACAGATACACTCACTCTCACACTCTCAGACTCTCACACACACACTCTCACACTCACAGACTCACACACATCTACTCACGCTCACACTCTCAGACTCACACCCACTCACTCACTCTCACACTCACTCACTCTCACACTCTCAGACCCACACACACACACTCACCCTCAATCTCTCAGACTCACACACACTCACACTCTCAGACTCACACACACGCATACTCACTCTCACACTTTCAGAGTCACACACACTCACTCTTAGACTCACACACATGAACTCACTCTCAGACTCACACACACACTCTCACACTCTCAAACTCACACACTCACTCTCAGTCTCAGACTCACACTCACTCTCACACTCTCAGACACACGCTCACACTCTCAGACTCTCACACACATACACTCATTTTAACACTCTCAGACTCACACACACCCACTCACTCTCACACTCTCAGACTCACACATACATACACTCACCCTCACACTCTCAGACTCACACACACACACACTCACTCTCACACTCTCAGATTCACACACACACTCTCACACTCAAACATATATACACACACTCACTCTCACACTCTCAGACTCACACACACACACACTCTCACACTTTCAGACTCACACACACACTCACACTATCAGATTCACACACACAATCTCACACTCTCAGACTCACACACACATACACTCACCCTCACACTCTCAGACTCACAAACTCACACTCACACTTTCAGACTCACACACAGATACACTCACTTTCACACTCTCAGACTCTCACACACACTCTCAAACTCACAGACTCACACACATCTACTCACGCTCACACTCTCAGACTCACACCCACTCACTCACTCTCACACACACACACTCACACTCTCAGACTCACACACACACTCACTCTCACACTCTCACACTCACTCACACTCTCAGACTCACACACACACACTCACTGTCACACTCACTCACTCTCACACTCTCAGACTCACACACACATACACTCACTCTCACACTCTCAGACTCACACACACACACTCACACTCTCAGACTCACACACACACTCACTCTCACACTCTCAGACGCACGCACACACTCACTCTCACACACTCAGACTCACACACACACTCACTCTCACACTCTCAGACTCACACACTCACTCTCACACTTTCAGACTCACACACACACTCACACTATCAGATTCACACACACAATCTCACACTCTCAGACTCACACACACATACACTCACCCTCACACTCTCAGACTCACACACTCACACTCACACTTTCAGACTCACACACAGATACACTCACTCTCACACTCTCAGACTCTCACACACACACTCTCACACTCACAGACTCACACACATCTACTCACGCTCACACTCTCAGACTCACACCCACTAACTCACTCTCAGACACACACACTCACACTCTCAGACTCACACACACACACTCACTCTCACGCTCTCACACTCACTCACTCTCACACTCTCAGACTCACACACACACACTCACCCTCAATCTCTCAGACTCACACACACTCACACTCTCAGACTCACACACACGCATACTCACTCTCACACTCTCAGAGTCACACACACTCACTCTTAGACTCACACACATACACTCACTCTCAGACTCACACACACACTCTCAGTCTCAGACTCACACTCACTCTCACACTCTCAGACACACGCTCACACTCTCAGACTCACACACACATACACTCACTCTCACACTCTCAGACTCACACACACCCACTCACTCTCACACTCTCAGACTCACACACACATACACTCACCCTCACACTCTCAGACTCTCACACACACACACTCACTCTCACACTCTCAGACTCACACACACTCACACTCAAACATATATACACACACTCACTCTCACACTCTCAGACTCACACAAACACACACTCTCACAATTTCAGACTCACACAAACACTCACACTCTCAGACTCACACACACACTCACTCTCACACTTTCAGACTCACACAAACACTCACACTCTCAGACTCACACACACACACACTCACCCTTAATCTCTCAGACTCACACACACACTCACTCTCACACTATCAGACTCACACACACACTCACTCTCACACTCTCAGACTCACACACACTCACTCTCACACTCTCAGATTCACACACACGCTCACACTCTCAGACTCACACACACACTCACTCTCACACTCTCAGACTCACACACACATACACTCACCCTCACACTCTCAGACTCACACACACACACTCACTCTCACACTCTCAGACTCACACACACACACTCTCACACCAAGACTAACACACACACACTCACTCTCACACTCTCAGACTCACACACACACACACTCACTCTCACACTCTCAGACTCACACACACACTCTCACACTCAAACATATATACACACACTCACTCTCATACTCTCAGACTCACACACACACACACTCTCACACTTTCAGACTCACACACACACTCACACTATCAGATTCACACACACAATCTCACACTCTCAGACTCACACACACATACACTCACCCGCACACTCTCAGACTCACACACACACTCTCACACTCTCAAACTCACACACTCACTCTCAGTCTCAGACTCACACTCACTCTCACACTCTCAGACACACACTCACGCTCACACTCTCAGACTCACACACACACTCACTCTCACACTCTCAGACTCACACACACATACACTCACTCTCACACTCTCAGACTCACACACACACACACTCACTCTCACACTGTCAGACTCACACACACACACTCTCACACCAAGACTAACACACACACACTAACGCTCACACTCTCAGACTCACACACACACACACTCTCAGACTCACACACACACTCACTCTCACACTCTCAGACGCACACACACACTCACTCTCACACTATCAGACTCACACACACACTCACTCTCACACTCTCAGACTCACACACACACTCTCACACTCAAACATATATACACACACTCACTCTCATACTCTCAGACTCACACACACACACACTCTCACACTTTCAGACTCACACACACAATCACACTATCAGATTCACACACACAATCTCACACTCTCAGACTCACACACACATACACTCACCCGCACACTCTCAGACTCACACACACACTCTCACACTCTCAAACTCACACACTCACTCTCAGTCTCAGACTCACACTCACTCTCACACTCTCAGACACACACTCACGCTCACACTCTCAGACTCACACACACACTCACTCTCACACTCTCAGACTCACACACACATACACTCACTCTCACACTCTCAGATTCACACACACACACACACTCACTCTCACACTGTCAGACTCACACACACACACTCTCACACCAAGACTAACACACACACACTCACGCTCACACTCTCAGACTCACACACACACACACTCTCAGACTCACACACACACTCACTCTCAGACGCACACACACACTCACTCTCACACTATCAGACTCACACACACACTCACTCTCACACTCTCAGACGCACGCACACACTCACTCTCACACTCTCAGACTCACACACACACTCACTCTCACACTCTCAGACTCACACACTCACTCTCACACTGTCAGACTCACACACACACTCACACTATCAGATTCACACACACAATCTCACACTCTCATACTCACACACACATACACTCACACTCTCAGACTCACACACTCACACTTTCAGACTCACACACAGATACACTCACTCTCACACTCTCAGACTCTCACACACACACTCTCACACTCACAGACTCACACACATCTACTCACGCTCACACTCTCAGACTCACACCCACTCACTCACTCTCACACACACACACTCACACTCTCAGACTCACACACACACACTCACTCTCACACTCTCACACTCACTCACTCTCACACTCTCAGACCCACACACACACACTCACCCTCAATCTCTCAGACTCACACACACTCACACTCTCAGACTCACACACACGCATACTCACTCTCACACTTTCAGAGTCACACACACTCACTCTTAGACTCACACACATGAACTCACTCTCAGACTCACACACACACTCTCACACTCTCAAACTCACACACTCACTCTCAGTCTCAGACTCACACTCACTCTCACACTCTCAGACACACGCTCACACTCTCAGACTCTCACACACATACACTCATTTTAACACTCTCAGACTCACACACACCCACTCACTCTCACACTCTCAGACTCACACATACATACACTCACCCTCACACTCTCAGACTCACACACACACACACTCACTCTCACACTCTCAGACTCACACACACACTCTCACACTCAAACATATATACACACACTCACTCTCACACTCTCAGACTCACACACACACACACTCTCACACTTTCAGACTCACACACACACTCACACTATCAGATTCACACACACAATCTCACACTCTCAGACTCACACACACATACACTCACCCTCACACTCTCAGACTCACACACTCACACTCACACTTTCAGACTCACACACAGATACACTCACTCTCACACTCTCAGACTCTCACACACACACTCTCACACTCACAGACTCACACACATCTACTCACGCTCACACTCTCAGACTCACACCCACTAACTCACTCTCAGACACACACACTCACACTCTCAGACTCACACACACACACTCACTCTCACACTCTCACACTCACTCACTCTCACACTCTCAGACTCACACACACACACTCACCCTCAATCTCTCAGACTCACACACACTCACACTCTCAGACTCACACACACGCATACTCACTCTCACACTCTCAGAGTCACACACACTCACTCTTAGACTCACACACATACACTCACTCTCAGACTCACACACACACTCTCAGTCTCAGACTCACACTCACTCTCACACTCTCAGACACACGCTCACACTCTCAGACTCACACACACATACACTCACTCTAACACTCTCAGACTCACACACACCCACTCACTCTCACACTCTCAGACTCACACACACATACACTCACCCTCACACTCTCAGACTCTCACACACACAAACTCACTCTCACACTCTCAGACTCACACACACACACACTCACACTCAAACATATATACACACACTCACTCTCACACTCTCAGACTCACACAAACACACACTCTCACAATTTCAGACTCACACAAACACTCACACTCTCAGACTCACACACACACTCACCCTCACACTTTCAGACTCACACAAACACTCACACTCTCAGACTCACACACACACACACACTCACCCTTAATCTCTCAGACTCACACACACACTCACTCTCACACTATCAGACTCACACACACACTCACTCTCACACTCTCAGACTCACACACACTCACTCTCACACTCTCAGATTCACACACACGCTCACACTCTCAGACTCACACACACACTCACTCTCACATTCTCAGACTCACACACACATACACTCACTCTCACACTCTCAGACTCACACACACACACACTCACTCTCACACTCTCAGACTCACACACACACTCTCACACCAAGACTGACACACACACACTCACTCTCACACTCTCAGACTCACACACACACACTCACTCTCACACTCTCAGACTCACACACACACTCTCACACTCAAACATATATACACACACTCACTCTCACACTCTCAGACTCACACACACACACACACACTCTCACACTTTCAGATTCACACACACACTCACACTATCAGATTCACACACACAATCTCACACTCTCAGACTCACACACACATACACTCACCCGCACACTCTCAGACTCACACACACACTCTCACACTCTCAAACTCACACACTCACTCTCAGTCTCAGACTCACACTCACTCTCACACTCTCAGACACACACTCACGCTCACACTCTCAGACTCACACACACACTCACTCTCACACTCTCAGACTCACACACACATACACTCACTCTCACACTCTCAGACTCACACACACACACACACTCACTCTCACACTCTCAGACTCACACACACACACTCTCACACCAAGACTAACACACACACACTCACGCTCACACTCTCAGACTCACACACACACACACTCTCAGACTCACACACACACTCAATCTCACACTCTTAGACTCACACACACACTCACTCTCACACTCTCAGACGCACACACACACTCACTCTCACACTATCAGACTCACACACACACTCACTCTCACACTCTCAGACGCACGCACACACTCACTCTCACACTCTCAGACTCACACACACACTCACTCTCACACTCTCAGACTCACACACATCTACTCACGCTCACACTCTCAGACTCACACCCACTCACTCACTCTCACACACACACACTCACACTCTCAGACTCACACACACACACTCACTCTCACACTCTCACACTCACTCACTCTCACACTCTCAGACCCACACACACACACTCACCCTCAATCTCTCAGACTCACACACACTCACACTCTCAGACTCACACACACGCATACTCACTCTCACACTTTCAGAGTCACACACACTCACTCTTAGACTCACACACATGAACTCACTCTCAGACTCACACACACACTCTCACACTCTCAAACTCACACACTCACTCTCAGTCTCAGACTCACACTCACTCTCACACTCTCAGACACACGCTCACACTCTCAGACTCTCACACACATACACTCATTTTAACACTCTCAGACTCACACACACCCACTCACTCTCACACTCTCAGACTCACACATACATACACTCACCCTCACACTCTCAGACTCACACACACACACACTCACTCTCACACTCTCAGACTCACACACACACTCTCACACTCAAACATATATACACACACTCACTCTCACACTCTCAGACTCACACACACACACACTCTCACACTTTCAGACTCACACACACACTCACACTATCAGATTCACACACAATCTCACACTCTCAGACTCACACACACATACACTCACCCTCACACTCTCAGACTCACACACTCACACTCACACTTTCAGACTCACACACAGATACACTCACTCTCACACTCTCAGACTCTCACACACACACTCTCACACTCACAGACTCACACACATCTACTCACGCTCACACTCTCAGACTCACACCCACTAACTCACTCTCAGACACACACACTCACACTCTCAGACTCACACACACACACTCACTCTCACACTCTCACACTCACTCACTCTCACACTCTCAGACTCACACACACACACTCACCCTCAATCTCTCAGACTCACACACACTCACACTCTCAGACTCACACACACGCATACTCACTCTCACACTCTCAGAGTCACACACACTCACTCTTAGACTCACACACATACACTCACTCTCAGACTCACACACACACTCTCAGTCTCAGACTCACACTCACTCTCACACTCTCAGACACACGCTCACACTCTCAGACTCACACACACATACACTCACTCTAACACTCTCAGACTCACACACACCCACTCACTCTCACACTCTCAGACTCACACACACATACACTCACCCTCACACTCTCAGACTCTCACACACACAAACTCACTCTCACACTCTCAGACTCACACACACACACACTCACACTCAAACATATATACACACACTCACTCTCACACTCTCAGACTCACACAAACACACACTCTCACAATTTCAGACTCACACAAACACTCACACTCTCAGACTCACACACACACTCACCCTCACACTTTCAGACTCACACAAACACTCACACTCTCAGACTCACACACACACACACACTCACCCTTAATCTCTCAGACTCACACACACACTCACTCTCACACTATCAGACTCACACACACACTCACTCTCACACTCTCAGACTCACACACACTCACTCTCACACTCTCAGATTCACACACACGCTCACACTCTCAGACTCACACACACACTCACTCTCACATTCTCAGACTCACACACACATACACTCACTCTCACACTCTCAGACTCACACACACACACACTCACTCTCACACTCTCAGACTCACACACACACTCTCACACCAAGACTGACACACACACACTCACTCTCACACTCTCAGACTCACACACACACACTCACTCTCACACTCTCAGACTCACACACACACTCTCACACTCAAACATATATACACACACTCACTCTCACACTCTCAGACTCACACACACACACACACTCTCACACTTTCAGATTCACACACACACTCACACTATCAGATTCACACACACAATCTCACACTCTCAGACTCACACACACATACACTCACCCGCACACTCTCAGACTCACACACACACTCTCACACTCTCAAACTCACACACTCACTCTCAGTCTCAGACTCACACTCACTCTCACACTCTCAGACACACACTCACGCTCACACTCTCAGACTCACACACACACTCACTCTCACACTCTCAGACTCACACACACATACACTCACTCTCACACTCTCAGACTCACACACACACACACACTCACTCTCACACTCTCAGACTCACACACACACACTCTCACACCAAGACTAACACACACACACTCACGCTCACACTCTCAGACTCACACACACACACACTCTCAGACTCACACACACACTCAATCTCACACTCTTAGACTCACACACACACTCACTCTCACACTCTCAGACGCACACACACACTCACTCTCACACTATCAGACTCACACACACACTCACTCTCACACTCTCAGACGCACGCACACACTCACTCTCACACTCTCAGACTCACACACACACTCACTCTCACACTCTCAGACTCACACACTCACTCTCACACTGTCAGACTCACACACACACTCACACTATCAGATTCACACACACAATCTCACACTCTCAGACTCACACACACATACAATCACCCTCACACTCTCAGACTCACACACTCACACTCACACTTTCAGACTCACATACAGATACACTCACTCTCACACTCTCAGACTCTCACACACACACTCTCACACTCACAGACTCACACAAATCTACTCACGCTCACACTCTCAGACTCACACCCACTCACTCACTCACTCTCACACACACACACTCACACTCTCAGACTCACACACACACACTCACTCTCACACTCTCACACTCACTCACACTCTCAGACTCACACACACATACACTCACTCTCACACTCTCAGACTCACACACACACACTCACTCACACTCTCAGACTCACACACACACACACTCTCACACTCTCAGACTCACACACTCACTCTCACACTTTCAGACTCACACACACACTCACACTATCAGATTCACACACACAATCTCACACTCTCAGACTCACACACACATACACTCACACTTTCAGACTCACACACAGATACACTCACTCTCACACTCTCAGACTCTCACACACACACTCTCACACTCACAGACTCACACACATCTACTCACGCTCACACTCTCAGACTCACATCCACTCACTCACTCTCACACACACACACTCACACTCTCAGACTCACACACACACACTCACTCTCACACTCTCACACTCACTCACTCTCACACTCTCAGACTCACACACACACACTCACCCTCAATCTCTCAGACTCACACACACTCACACTCTCAGACTCACACACACGCATACTCACTCTCACACTCTCAGAGTCACACACACTCACTCTTAGACTCACACACATGAACTCACTCTCAGACTCACACACACACTCTCACACTCTCAAACTCACACACTCACTCTCAGTCTCAGACTCACACTCACTCTCACACTCTCAGACACACGCTCACACTCTCAGACTCTCACACACATACACTCATTTTAAACACTCTCAGACTCACACACACACACTCACTCTTACACTCTCAGACTCACACACTCACTCTCAGACTCACACACTCACCCTCACACTCTCATATTCACACACACACACACTCACTCTCACACTTTCAGACTCACACACACACACTCACACTATCAGACTCACACACACACTCTCACACTCTCAGACTCACACACACATACACTCACCCTCACACTCTCAGACTCACACACTCACACTTTCAGACTCACACACAGATAAACTCACTCTCACACTTTCAGACTCACACACACACACTCTCACACTCTCAGACTCACACACACACTCACTCTCACACTCTCAGACTCACACACACACTCACTCTCACACTCTCAGACTCACACACTCATTCTCAGACTCACACACTCACCCTCACACTCTCAGACTCACACACACACTCTCAGACTCACACACACACACTCACTCTCACACTCTCAGACTCACACACACACTCACACTCTCACTCTCACACCCTCACACTCACTCACTCTCACACTCTCAGACTCATACACACTCACCCTCAATCTCTTAGACTCACACACACACACTCACTCTCAGACTCACACACTCACTCTCTCACTCTCACACCCTCACACTCACTCACTCTCAGACTCACACACACTCACCCTCAATCTCTTCGACTCACACACACTCACACTCTCTGACTCACACACACATACTCCCTCTCACACTCTCAGAGTCACACACACTCACTCTCAGACTCACACACACATACACTCACTCTCAGACTCACACACACATACACTCACTCTCACACTCTCAGACTCACACAAACTCACCCTCAATCTCTTAGACTCACACACACACACTCACTCTCAGACTCACACACTCACTCTCACACTCTCAGAGTCACACACACTCACTCTCAGACTCACACACACATACACTAACTCTCACACTCTCAGACTAACACACACATACACTTACTCTCTCACTCTCACACCCTCACCCTCACTCACTCTCGCACTCTCAGACTCACACACACTCACCCTCAATCTCTTAGACTCACACACACACACTCACTCTCAGACTCACACACACACTCAACGCGGCGTTCAGGGGGGGGGGCAGTTGGATGAGTGGTCATGTTTACCCCCCACCCTCCCCGACATCGTCAACCAATCGCGGCGTTGCTCGGTGTTCGGTGGGGAGGGGATTGCATGAGTGGGCGTGTTTACACCCCACCTCTACCAATGGCGGACCCGCTCGGCATATGGGGGGGGCGGGAGTTGGATGATTGGGCGTGTTTACCTTACCCCCACCCTCCCCGACATCTTCAACCAATCGTAGCCCTGCTCGGCGGTCGGTGGGGGGGGTGCATTCCGATGCATGACAGACAAATAGTGGGCAGTGTAGAACCTGTTGTTCCTACCTGTATCCCTGGTGGGCAGTGTGGAACCTGTTGTTCCTACCTGTGTAATAAAAGACTTGACCACGATCTCTGGCTCAGTGTCCTTTATTTGGTCCGTACTGTATTACCCACACGGCTGTCTCTTCTTTGCTCAGTCCCCACAGTGCCGACTCCGATGTCTCTCTCTTCTCCACCAGCAGCCCCTCTGTTGGCCTCTGTCGCTCCTGTAGCCCCCACAGCAGCTCCGCTGCTGTTACTCACTCTCAGCCCCCTTGGCTGTAATCGCTGCCACTCACTCCGCAGCGCTGACAGCCTCGTGCTGTCTCTCTCTCTCTCTTCGTCGCTCCTGCGACTCTCTGCAGCCACACCGCTGCCTCTAACACACAGCCTTCCTGGCTGTACTCTCCTCTCTCTTCGTCGCTCCTGCGACTCTCTGCAGCCACACCGCTGCCTCTAACACACAGCCTTCCTGGCTGTTACTCTGGGGTTGGCTCCCGCTGGCCGGCGGTGCCCCCCCTCCTCTCGTTCGCCCTCGTGGCCTCACCCTTTTCCATTCACAACCCGACTGCCTTCTCTTTCCGGTTTACCCACTTAAGGACCCCAACCTTTCACCCACGTCACCTGGCTCCGCCTCCTCGTGACGTCACATCCGGAAGGTCGCTTTCGCCCGCATTACACCACCCTCCCCCATAGAAAAAACCCAGCCTACCTCGGCTGAACAATACTAAAGCGTAATGCGGTGAACCGACCTTCCGCCTTAAAGGACACTAAGCATGTAATATAACAACAAGAACAACAACAGCACAAAGCACCACAACGCACATCCGCATGTCGTACACGACAGCCACCCGGCCCCAGGGTAGTGGAGATGATGTAATTCCGGCCCGCTTAAGAAAACCCCAATAATTACCCAAATAACCGCGATGGACGCCCCAGTATTTACATTTTAACAACAATATTATTTACACGTGAAAACAACAACAACAAAAAAATTTCTGCTCTTACCCACCAGCAGTCCTCCCTTGAGGACCAGCACAGACCTCAGACGTACACAGCATGTACCCACAGTCACTCTCAACAAACCAACAAAACCCCTAATCGCACACCCTCGCGTGGAGAGAGCCACGCTCCCCAGCGGTAACGTTTAATTCGCCGTAACCCTCACCGTGGTCGTCAACCCACGGCAACATCCATTTACCATACTCTCAGCTAGTGCCATTTCGGGGATGAGCAGCACTCGGCCATGCTCCTCCCTTACTATCCCATCAGCGATGGACACACACCAGCCTTGCCAAAAATAATGACGTTGCAACGTCAACAAAGTCTTCTGCACCCCTAAATGCAATAGTGTGTCACAATGGAGAGTTCTAATAAACTCGAATCGCAAGGACGTTGGTAGCACCACACGCCAGCTTTCCTGGAACCCTTCTCGCCACATAAGCAGACCATCTCGGAGAGCGGTTCGCGGCCCCACAGCTGTACTCGGACTCCCATTGTCCCTCATAGACCGCTTCCGCATGGACAACAACAACTCATCCATCATTTGTTCCCGAATCCAGACAGACCGCGGCAGATTCAAAACCCCGTCAGTCGGTCCCGGTTCCATCGGAGTATCCGACTTCTCGACGGCCAACGTAAGCGGCTGAGGGGGGTTTAGAATCGGCGAACACCTATGCGTCCCCGACGCACATTTACAAGGGGCGCGCCCTGGTAATCTGGAAAGTGCGTCAGCGTTCGCATGGCGCACTCCCTTCCGATGTTGAATTTGGAAGGAAAATGCCTGTAGCGTGTCCAACCAACGTGCCCACTGTCCCGATGGCTGGTCCATTTTAAGTGCATATTGCAAGGCCGCATGATCCGTACGCACAATAAAAGAACGACCGTAAAGGTACGGTCGAAATTGCCGTAGGAAAAACCAACCGCCAAAAGTTCTCTACGAGTGACACAGTAGCGTGTTTCCGCAGGCGACAAGACTCGGCTACCATACGCCACGACGCGCTCTACGCCCCCTTTAGACTGTGATAATACCGCCCCATTACCTGTGTCACTCGCGTCCGTATCAAGAATGAAAGGGCGATCAAAATCGGGATAATCCAATGTCGGAGCCGTAGCCAATAGATCACGCAGACTCCGAAAGGCCGCCTCTTCCGGCTGTCCCCAAACAAATTTCCGTCCTTTACCCGTAAGGAGATGCAAGGGCCTCGCAATCGTCGCAAAACCCGGCACAAATCTTCGGTAATACGAGGCAAATCCCAAAAACCGCCGAACATCCCCCACGGTGGCCGGAGTCGGCCAATCCCGGACGCACGCCGTCTTTTCCGGATCCGTGGACACCCCCTCAGCACTCACAATGTGCCCCAGATAACGGACGGACCGTTGCAGTAGGTGGCATTTCTTTGGTTTAAATTTTAAATTCGCAGAGCGCATCCTCGTGAACACTGTCTCCAGCCGTGTTAAATGTTCCTCAAATGTGCGGCTGAAGACAATGATATCGTCCAAATATATAAGACACGTCTGCCACTGCAACCCCGTCAAACGAGCTCCATCAATCTTTGAAATGCGCTTCATAGCCAAGGGAAGATCAATCCCTCGGCAAGGCCAGATATCAACGACCCCCCCCACGGGGTAATGTTCTCTTATAGAGACAATAACGCCCTAACCCAAAACCCGTGAGCCCCCGGCACACCAGGTTCAGTCTGCCACCGCACAACTGAACCATGACTCCCCGAGCCATATGAGCACACGGCCCATTAGTTTAAGACATACCACGGAGGTTTCGCCTCCGGGCTGTCAGGTCAGCCATCAGCCATAGGCCGACGTGACCACCACTCGTGCATCACCCAATCAACAATGGCAGGCATAACAGATGGAATATTTGCCCCACCGAGGTTTTTCCCGCGCGCTCAAAATGGCGGCCCCCTTCGCCCAGCGCGTTCGCGCAATATCTCGCGCGCACTCAAAATGGCGGCCCTTTCCGCAAAGCGCATCGACGCCATACCCCGCGTGTGCGCAAAATGGCGGCCCAACGTGCGAACACGTGGCCAGTTTTCTCCATTCGTGCACCCCAGCTTCCCTTTGCTGGGGGTCACAAATTGCATCCCCCGTCTTATTGTAACAATCCCAACAACGATAGACGCACAGCCCCAGCTTGCTGCGCACAGCAGTCATATCGGGGAATTTTTAACCAATATTTTACCAACCACATTGGTTACACAACCCAACTCGCAAAGCAACTCGTGGCTGCATGCGACCAACCGAATACGCGACGCAACTTGGCGCCAATTTACGGTCCCATTAGCATTAACCTTTGAGACACCCACAACGGCGTAATCATGCACCCTCAAGGCGCGCTCTCTCTCTCACAAAGCGCCGTTACCCATAATATACACAAAATCGCGTGTACATAACATCCATACGACCAAATAATAGGGTCCCCCTCGAATTTGTTACCAATTTCCAAACAGGTACGCACAATTAATAACATCCCAACCCCAATAGTCAATCAATGCATCGCACCCCATAACCGTACAGAACGGTGTAACAGCACATACAGTCAGCATATCGCGATCACACGCGCACATTTAAGCACAATAGCAAGCCGATCTGCAGGTAACCAACACACCATTAATCCAGTCGTAACATTGCAGCAACAACACAAATATTCTCTCTCTTGCAACAACCACATCGCACATAGCACCTCGCAGCACAATACACCAAAAAAAAATATATATATTTTTCAATTAAGCCCATCGCACAAGGTAACCCACGAGATGATACAGCGCAAGATACCCGACGCTCCCGAGTTAATAATTAACTTCGCCATCAATATAACAACTCCACACCGCAGCGCACACACACAATTTACACTCAGCAAGCACAGCATACTCTCCGTCCATTCTCAACACACGTACACACTTTAATTGACACCGAGCAACAAGCAGATAGCGCGTTCATCGTTATTACACACACATACCCACAGTCCGAACCGCGCTCCGCACAATCGAGTCATGAGAGAAAACAAAATCGCCCCCCCCCCGGCCCTCGAAAGATGGGTGAGGTGTGTGTAAAGGCCGGGTGCATATCGTTACGACCCGCCCGGGGCTGCAGCAAGAAGAGGACGGCAGGGCGGCAACTTGAGTCGTCTCGCAGAACTCGTTCGGCGACTTGACTGCTCCGTTGTCACGCACCCGAGCCAGGACGGGAGAGCTCCCGCCCCAGCAGCTGTAGCGTCGTCGTCCTCTCCTCGCAGCTCCCCCTCGCAAAACAGCAGCTCACAGCAGGCTGCTCACCCCACGGCACCTCCAGATGGCAGCGCAAGGCTGCCTCTCCGCCGCGATGTTGAAGATGGCGGCGTCTCCCCGCCGCGGTGAAGACAAGATGGCGGCTTCCCGCCGTTTCTCCCCTGCCACGCCCAAGATGGCGTCTTCGTGCCGCGTGGCAGATGGCGCTGGCAGCGCAGGCAAGGCGTCGGCCTGCAGACCACCATCGGCTCTCCCCACTGCTGTCGTCGGCGTGGTGAGCTCACACGGTTTCGCCAGCACAATTTTCCAGGTCTCCAGCTGCGCCATCTGTCTCAATCGTAAGTCGGATGATGTAGCAGATGATGGCACAGGAATATTCTTTCTTCCGAGCCGTCTTGACAAGCCGTTTCACTTCTGACACCAGTGTAATAAAAGACTTGACCACGATCTCTGGCTCAGTGTCCTTTATTTGGTCCGTACTGTATTACCCACACGGCTGTCTCTTCTTTGCTCAGTCCCCACAGTGCCGACTCCGATGTCTTTCTCTTCTCCACCAGCAGCCCCTCTGTTGGCCTCTGTCGCTCCTGTAGCCCCCACAGCAGCTCCGCTGCTGTTACTCACTCTCAGCCCCCTTGGCTGTAATCGCTGCCACTCACTCCGCAGCGCTGACAGCCTCGTGCTGTCTCTCTCTCTCTCTTCGTCGCTCCTGCGACTCTCTGCAGCCACACCGCTGCCTCTAACACACAGCCTTCCTGGCTGTACTCTCCTCTCTCTTCGTCGCTCCTGCGACTCTCTGCAGCCACACCGCTGCCTCTAACACACAGCCTTCCTGGCTGTTACTCTGGGGTTGGCTCCCGCTGGCCGGCGGTGCCCCCCCTCCTCTCGTTCGCCCTCGTGGCCTCACCCTTTTCCATTCACAACCCGACTGCCTTCTCTTTCCGGTTTACCCACTTAAGGACCCCAACCTTTCACCCACGTCACCTGACTCCGCCTCCTCGTGACGTCACATCCGGAAGGTCGCTTTCGCCCGCATTACACCTGTATTAAAGATAACTTGACTTGAGGTAGCCAGGCAGCCAGCCAGGTAGCCAGCCCCTTGAACTATCGGCCCCTTTCCCTTGCTTAGGCCCCTCCCCTGACCCCCCTCCCTTAGGCCCCTCCCCTGACCACCCCCCCCCCCATATCCTTAGGCCCCTCCCCTGACGCCCCCTCCCTGAGGCCCCTCCTCTGACCCCCCCCCCCCCCCATCAGGCCCCTCTCCTGACTCCCCCCTTCCTTAGGCCAATCCCCCGACCCTCCTCCCTTAAGAACCTCCCCTCTCCGTACCCGGCACTAGGTCTCCACCAATCAAAGAGCTGTTTGTCTTCTATATAAAAGTCTCCGCGCGCTCGCACTTGCAGGGGATTTGGCTCTCAGACGGTGGCCTTCACATAGAAAAAAAATTGCCGGGCGGCGCGTCCCAAGCCACGCGGTGGGAATAGGCTATTCTGTTTTCCCATCCGTAAACGTTAAAGTAGTTTAATTAACACATTTGTGCCGTTTATATTATTAATTATTTACTTATTGCACGCTGTCGACCGTACCAACTGACGCCAATTGCGTGGGGGGGGGGGGCGGACCCTGCCAAGTGAAGCGCATTCGCTCCACCTCACGGAGGACATTTCCTTTTACGCGTTTAACATGGAATAAATATCCACATCACGCTGCCAATTTCTCTTCCCCCCCCCCCACCACCCCAATGCGTGCAGTTACTGCTATAAAATTCTTACATATTAACTTAATATTCTTAACGCGCTTACATACTATTATTCTGCCTCCGGCGGGGGGATGGTGGGGGTGGCGGTGTTAGCGGCCCAGCCAGCAGCCTGACAATGTCTCACCTCTGACTTTCCAATCTAGGCGAGGCCGCAGGCTCTACACGGGACGAGGCGTCACCACGCGAATGTAAAGTACAATTTTATTGCATCTTTCGCTAAGAACTGAGGTTTATTGTTTACTATTATTAAACAAATACGTTTACAAATATTACAATTATAATGTTCGTGTGCAGAAACTACATGTGTCCCTAAAGTCGATGTCTGTGTGTGTGAGTCCATATGTGTTTGTGTGCATGTAAGTCGATGGGTTTCTACGTGTGTGGGTCCATGTATGTGTGTAAGTCCATGTGTGTGTCTGTCTTTTTCAAACGGACAACGCCCCATGTGTGTGTGTGTCATTTCCTTTGTTTGTGTATCAGTCGCTGTGTGTGTGTTAGTCCACATGTGTGTGTAAGTCCATACATGTGTGTGTGTCACTCGATGTGTGTGTGTAAGTCAATGTGTGTGTGAGTCTATGTGCCTGTTAATCCATGTGTATCTAAAGTACATGTCTGTGTGTCACAGTCCATATGTGTATGTGTGTGTAGGGCAATGTGTGGGTCAGTCTATGTATGTGTGTGTAAGTCCATGTGTGTGTGTCTTTGTCGATGTGTGTGTGTGTAAGTACATGTGTGTTTACGTCAATGTGTGTGAGTCCACGTATGTCTGTGTGTGAGTCGATGTATGTGTGTGAGTCGCTGTATGTGTGTACGTCGATATGTGTGTGTATCTCCATGTATCTCAAGTGGATGTCTGTGTGTGTGATTCCATGTGTGTGTGAGTCGATGTGTTTGTGTGTGAGTCGATATGTGTGTGTGTCTCCGTCCATGTGCGTGTGTGTTAGTCACTGTGTGTGCATGTCTCCATGTTAGTCAGTGTAAGTCCATTTTTTCGCGTGTCTGTAGGTCCATGTGTGCGTCTTAGTCCATCTGTGTGCTTTATTGACCTGCTCAAGGCCTATGATACCATTAGTAGGCCTGGGCTCTGGGTTGTTCTTCGTACTTAATGAGTCCTTCGCCCTTTGCTCACGATCCTTAAGGACCTTCATGATGGTGAGCGGCCCCGCGTCAAACTACGTGGCTGTCAGTCAGAGCCATTCCCTGTACACCTTGGGTTGTGACAGGGATATCCTCTGGATCACACATTATTTAACATATCTTTTGACCACGTAGTTCGTGAAGCATTCAATGGCTGTACCGGGGGAATTACCATATGGTACAGATACAATGGGAGGCTGATCGATGCCCGGGTGCAGTCAAGGGATGGCTCCCTATTGCGCAACCATGTTATGTATGCCGATGCTTTGGTGATTGCTGCTCACTCCTGATGAACCTGGAGCTTGCCATTAAGAGGTGGGGCCTTACCATTAGCCCCACCAAAACTTAGCACCTGCCTGGGTATTTTGTACCATCGAACAATCCACCCCCATAACTCACAATTGGTGATGCGGCAGTTGTGGAGAGATTGCTGAGATTTCCATACCTGCCCAGTGTGCCCATGACCGGCTCCGGTTTAACAGCAGAGGTCTCACTCCAAATTAGTCGAGCGCCATTATCTTTTCATCGGCTGCGTTACGCTGTGTGGAAGATACCTGGTCTCTTACTCCGCATGAAGCACCAGGTCTTCTCGGCCACGGTAATTCCCTCCCTTTTCTACGCTTGCAAAACGTGCACCCCCCTAATGGAACATCTTCGCCGGTTAAAAACATTTAGGCTAGCCTGCTAACGATCCATCCTGGGTTTAACCATATATGTGTGTATGTCTAAGTCGATGTGTTTCTATGTGTGTGGGTCAATGTCTCTTTGTAAGTCCATGTGTGTGTCTGCCTTTTTCGCCCGAGCAACGCCGGGTACTTACCGCTAGTATTATATATATTTATGCACGACAGACAGTCAGACAGACAAATAATTCCTGGTGGGCAGTGTGGAACATTGTTCCTACCTGTAACAACCCTTGAAGAGTGCGAAACGCCGTCTTTGGTTTAGAACTTTCATCCAAAGGCAACTGATAGAATCCAGACAGTAAATCAAGGGTTGAGAAGAACCGCGCCCCCGATAGGGCGTCGAGGGAATCATCCATCCGTGGGAGTGGGTGCGCATCCGCCACGGACACCTTATTAAGTTTTCGGAAGTCAACACAAAATCTCACAGTCCCGTCCTGTTTCTTGACAAGGACAATAGGAGCCCCCCACAGACTGTTTGACGGAGAAATTATATCCGCAGCGAACATCTCGTCGACTGCCAGTCGAACATGGTCCTTCTCTGTCGGGCTCAACCTATACGGGTGTTGATTAATGGGGGCGGCGTTCCCCGTATCAATATGGTGATGCTACAGCGACTTGCGGCCAATGTCATATTTACCCTACTAAAAATATCAGAAAATTCCCGAAGAAGTGCGCGCAACTCGGACCTCTGTGTATCAGACAAGTCCGGGCTCTCGAAGCAGAGTGCGTCCACCCATGACTCATCACAACTCTCTCCCCGCTCCACAGCCGCCACAATTCTGACAGGTTCAGCACCCATTACCTGGCAACATGCTGCAGACGCGTGAGCTAGGACAGTACCCGCCTGTATTACAGTGGGGGCCAAACCAGCGTTTAAAACTAGTGTAATAAACGACTGGACCACGATGTCTGGCTCAGTGTCCTTTATTCGGTTCGTGCTGTACACCCACACGGCTGTCTTTACTCTGTAGCTTCTCCACGGTGCTGACTCCAATGTCGGCCCGATCCACAACAGCAGCTCCGCTGCTGTTTCTCTCACACAGCCCCCCTTGGCTGTACTCGCTGCAACTCCTCTCCCTCCGCAGCTCTGACAGCCTCTTGCTGTCTCTCTCTCTCTCCGCAGCTCCTCCTGGCAGCCACACCGCTGCCTCTAACACGCAGCCCTTCTGGCTGTCTCCTCTGCAGCTGCACACCACTCCGCAGCTTCCTCTTATCTTCGGGGTTGGCTCCCGATGGCCGTCGGCGCCCCCCCCTCTCCACACTCGCCCGCGTGGCCTCACTCTTTTCCGCTCACACCCCGACTGACTTCTCCTTCCGGTTTACGCGCTTAAGGACCCCCTACCTTCCACCCACGTCACCTGGCTCCGCCTCCTCGTGACGTCACATCCGGAAGGTCGCTTTCGCCCGCATTACACCACCCTCCCCCATAGAAAAAACCCAGCCGACCTCGGCTGAACAACACCAAAGCGTAATGCGGTGAACCGACCTTCCCCCTTAAAGGACACTAAGCATGCAATATAACAACAAGAACAACACACAAGTAACATCGACGAACGTACGGAAGCATGCGATAAATACGACGGCAAGAACAAGAACAATAACAACATACAATCAACGAAACGTAAGCGATTTGGAACGAGTGCGGGTCGCCGGCCCGTCCCGGAGGGTCGGCGGCCCGCTTGTAGAACGGGGACGCGATGGAACACGAGAAATGACAGGGGGTAATTCCCCTGCTGCGATTGGAAGTCCACCGACATCTCGTGTCCCTGACGAATCAGTCTTGGTCATATTCCGCGAATGCGCCTGCAGCGGGGTCGGAAGGGTCGCCGGGCTAGAAGGTCCCGCAGCCTTGGCAGGCGCCCTCCGAACAGGCCCACTCCTCCCCCGCGGTGTCACGGTCGGCCTGTCTGGAACAGGTACGACAGGCGCTCCAGCAAGATCAATGGACGCAGGCGGGGAAGAGTCAGAGTCAGCAGCAACAGACCCCGGCAAGGCAACATTGGGAGATGACGCATCACGTAGGGGAGCAACATATGGTTTCAACCGCGACGTATGAACAAACCAACGGCGAGAACCAAACTGAACGCGCGCCGACTGTGGATTGGGAACCTCAATGAGGCGCACAGGACCATGCCAAGGTTTGTGCAATTTAGGAGAGGTCCCCGGCCGCACCTGCGGGCAATGGAGCCAGGCCAGGTCTCCCACCTTCCAGGGGCACTCCCCCTCAGACCGCCGAGCATACCGCTCGTTCCGGGCCTGGGCTTTGGCCGTAGCCACGCGGGCGTTTTCCCGCGCCTCCGTAACCCGGCGAACCGTGTCCTGAATGTATTCAGGGAGTGGTTTACGAGGTCCCTTCACCCCAGTACCCAATTGCACATCCACCGGAGGCACGTTTTCCCGACCATACATAAGGTAAAACGGCGAATACCCTGTAGCCGCATGGGGCGTCATCCTGTACGCCGAAAGCACTCCGGGGATGTGCAGATCCCAATCCGATTGCTGTTCACTCACGGTATGGCAAAACATGGCAGACAATGTCCTGTTCAGCCGCTCAACCATACCATCCGTCTGCGGATGGTATGGAGATGTCCGTATCTTCTTAGTCCCAAGGCCTGCGCACACTTCAGCCAATAATTTAGAAGAGAAATTTCGGCCCTGGTCCGTGAGGAGTCTCTCCGGCGCCCCCTTATCCATAATGTACCCAAACAAAAAGGCGTCGGTGATGGCCGCGGCCGACTGATCGGGCAACGGCCAGGCCATCGGCCAACGGGAGAGATACTCAACCCCTACCAGCAAATATTTATTTCCCCTCGCCGATGGTGGGAAGGGTCCCAATATGTCCAGTGCCACCAATTCATTGACTCGAGACACCTGAATCGACTGGAGAGGCGGCACGTAAGGATGTTTAGGCGGCTTACGCCGGGCGCATTCAGGGCACGCGCGCACGTGCCCTACGACATCTGTCGCCATGCCGTGCCAAAAATAATGACGTTGTAACGTCAACAAGGTCTTCTGCACCCCTAAATGTAAGAGAGTGTCACAATGGAGGGTTCTAATCAACTCGAATCGCAAGGACGTTGGTACCACCAGGCGCCAACGTTCCTGGAACCCCTCCCGCCACATAAGCAGACCATCTCGGAGAGCGGTTTGCGGCCCCACAGCCGTACTCGGACTCCCATTGTCCTTAGCAGACCGCTTCCGCAAGGACACCAATGACTCATCCATCATCTGTTCCCGGATCCAGACAGACCGCGGCAGATTCAAAACCCCGTCAGCCGGTCCCGGTTCCATCGGAGTGTCCGACTTCTCGACGGCCAACGTAAGCGGCTGAGGGGGGTTTGGAATCGGCAAACACCTATGCGTCCCCGACTCACATTTACAAGGGGCGCGCCGCGGTAATCTGGAAAGTGCGTCAGCGTTCGCATGGCGCACTCCCTTCCGATGTTGAATTTGGAAGGAAAATTCCTGTAGCGTGTCCAACCAACGTGCCAACTGTCTGGATGGCTGGTCAATTTTAAGGGCATATTGCAAGGCCGCATGATCCGTACGCACAATAAAAGAACGACCGTAGAGGTATGGTCGAAATTGCCGTAGGAAAAAAACAACCGCCAATAGTTCTCTGCGAGTGACACAGTAGCGGGTTTCCGCAGGAGACAAGACTCGGCTACCATACGCCACGACACGCTCTACACCCCCTTTAGACTGTGATAACACCGCCCCAATACCTGTGTCACTCGCGTCCGTATCAAGAATGAATGGGTGATCGAAATCGGGATAATCCAATGTTGGGGCCGTGGCCAATAGATCACGCAGACTCCGAAAGGCCGCCTCCTCCGGCTGTCCCCAAACAAACTTCCGTCCTTTACCCGTAAGGAGATGCAAAGGCCTCGCAATCGTCGCAAAACCCGGCACAAATCTTCGGTAATACGAGGCAAATCCCAAAAACCGCCGAACATCCCCCACGGTGGCCGGAGTCGGCCAATCCCGGACGCACGCCGTCTTTTCCGGATCCGTGGACACTCCCTCAGCGCTCACAATGTGCCCCAAATAGCGGACGGACCGTTGCAGTAGGTGACATTTCTTTGGTTTGAATTTCAATTTGGCAGAACGCATCCTCGTGAACACTGTCTCCAGCCGCGTCAAATGTTCATCGAATGTGCGGCTGAAGACAATGATATCGTCCAAATATATAAGACATGTCTCCCACTGCAACCCCGTCAAAACGAGCTCCATCAATCTTTGAAATGTAGCAGGGGCCGCATTCAATCCCATCGGGAGACAGTTGAATTGAAATAACCCCTGCGGCGTACGGAATGCGGTTTTCTCCCGTGAGGACTCGTCAAGGGGAAGCTGCCAAAATCCCGAAGAGAGGTCCAGTGTGGAAAAGAACTTAGCCCCCGACAATGCGTCGAGGGAGTCATCCATACGCGGCAGGGGGTACGCATCTGCCACCGATATCTTATTCAATTTGCGGAAATCAACACAAAATCGCAATTTGCCATCCTTCTTCTTAACCAAGATGACTGGAGCGCCCCATGGGCTGTTAGATGGCGATATAATGTCCGCAGCCAACATGTCTTCCACTGCCCCCCGTACGTGTTCTCGCTCCGCAGGACTCATCCGATGCGAATTTAATCGAATAGGGGCAGCATCGCCCGTCTCAATGTGATGGTAAAGCAACGAAGTGCGGCCCAAATCCAAATCATCGGAGCTGAACACATCGGAATATGTCAACAACAATTTACGCAGCTCACCACGTTGCTCCATGGACAGGGAAGAATTTTCGTCACATAAATGAGCAACCCAACGATCATTCGAACTCCTTGGCTCGGAAACCCCAGCAACAACTCCCCGGCTATGTGGACAATCATGGGTCGCAAACGCCGTAGTGGCATGTGCCACAACCGTACCGGCCGGGACACGGACGTTTTCTCCCCCCGCATTAAGCACCTGTAAAAACGGTAATTGATCCGGCCGGACGATGGTCTGTGCCCCCACTAACGCCAACCCGGTTGTTATCGCGGCGGACGGTGACAACAAGACCCCTACTGCTCCTAGCCGATCAGGCAGGGGCTTCCGATACCGCAAGGGTATAAGCATCTGTGTACCAGGTGGGATGTCCACAGATGCGACGGACAGCGCCTGCACTTGTACGGCCGAAGCAGGTCGCCCCCAGGGCGACGGCAGAAACGAGATTTGACGGCCCCCCGGCAGTTCAATACAATTCTCATTGATTTTGATCAAAATGGGCATCTTAGCCAAAAAATCGGTGCCTAACAAACAAGGAACCGCCAAAGATCTCGATATCAACACAACACCCGAGGCCGACACATCCCCAATAGATATCTTAGCATCCACCTGACCCACGATACCCATGCTACCCCCGTTGGCAGCGACGCACGACCCATAAACCGGACGCACAGCCCCCGGCGGGATGCCCAACAGATGAAAAATGACATCCGAAATAATAGTCGCAGACGCGCCGGAGTCGACCAAAATGCGTACGTCCACCCCTTGTATAGACCCCGGTACAGTGGACGAGCCCGTAGCGGCCGCGACGACTCTCCGTGCCAACTTGCGCCATTGCGTGACCGAGCGACAAGGCCCCGTCGAAGGGCATGCTTTAACCACAACGTTAGGATGGCGCAACGACGGTGATGGGTGAGGTGTAAAGCCTTGCCGAGTGTCTGGTGCGTGCCGACATGCCTGTTTCGGAGGATCTTTAGCCGACTTGACCGGTGCCGAGGCCTCCTGCTGCGGCGGAGCCGGGAAGCGGGCCCAGCAGTCTCTGGCGTAGTGGCCCCTACGCCCGCAGCGGAAACATTCGGCCTCGTTGCGCCGAAGCGCAGGCCTCGCCTCCTGACGGCCCCGTTCTGGTAGCGCCGCGCGCGGTCTCGGCCCGCCGCGTCCCGTCCATGGAGCGGAGGCGGCCGTCAGTTGTTGAGGGCCCCGGTCATCCGGAACATAGACAGCCTGCGCAGGGTTCCACCCCAGCGCATCCCCTTCTTTGACGGGCCCCCCCGTCCACGCCGTCGCTTGTTTCCAGCGACGGAGGTTGAATTGCGCATCGAGACACTTAGCAGCCGTCCGGGAAGTTAGCTTCTCATGCCCACACACAGGCATGGGGATCCCTAGATCCCGAGACAGCTCCAACATTTTCCCTAATATGAGAGGCTCGAGCAGGTCCTGTGGCGTCTCAGGATAAGCTGCCATGGCCAGCTCCAGCACCGCACCCCTGAACGCCACGGGCGACTCCTCTGGTGCTCGTTGTCGTTGAGCGAATCGCCGATGCGCATCATCTGGTGGCTCATAAGCATCGGCCATTTCTTGAAAAACACCACATAAAGTTGCCTTCTTATCGGTCGTTATGGAACGGAAGAATCGGACAGATTCGTCGTCCAGGAGAGTCGGCAACACCTCCAAAGCCTCCGCATCGGTCCATCTTGCTGTGCGTACCGCCGCCAAGAAGCGGCAGGCGAACGCGCTCCAGTCCCCACCGACGGAAAATTCTTTAACCGTTGTAAGGTGGCGACTCCGACTCCTCTTCCCGCCGTCTTCCAATGGTGGTGGTTGTGATGGCAAATTCAAAATGGCGTCGGCCCGCGGCGTGGCCAAGATGGCGGTTTGGCGCCACGGAGCGCGCAAAATGGCGGCCTCTTGCCGCGTGGGCAATGGCGGAGGCAGGACAGGCAACGTGGCGGCCCGCGGAGCACCACTTGCATCATCCATCGTCCCTGGCGCGACGAGATGGCATAGATGCGCCAGGACGTCCTTAAGTGCCTCCAGTTGTACCGCCATCACTTGCCATCGTTGATCCGCGTCTGATGATGTCGACGGACCCGCCACCGCGCCAACATCCTCCACTCCCGTTCCCGTGGTCGCCTCAGCCGGGCTCTCCTCCACCACCCCAACAGGATCCGTGGTTGGAGGGAGTTCGTCGTCGTCGGACGAAGAAGCCGATGCAGGCGCCGGATTAACTTTCTTCCTCACTTGTTTCGACATGCCGTTGCACTTCCGACACCAGTGTAATAAACGACTGGACCACGATGTCTGGCTCAGTGTCCTTTATTCGGTTCGTGCTGTACACCCACACGGCTGTCTTTACTCTGTAGCTTCTCCACGGTGCTGACTCCAATGTCGGCCCGATCCACAACAGCAGCTCCGCTGCTGTTTCTCTCGCACAGCCCCCCTTGGCTGTACTCGCTGCAACTCCTCTCCCTCCGCAGCTCTGACAGCCTCTTGCTGTCTCTCTCTCTCTCCGCAGCTCCTCCTGGCAGCCACACCGCTGCCTCTAACATGCAGCCCTCTCTCTCCGCAGCTCCTCCTGGCAGCCACACCGCTGCCTCTAACACGCAGCCCTTCTGGCTGTCTCCTCTGCAGCTGCACACCACTCCGCAGCTTCCTCTTATCTTCGGGGTTGGCTCCCGATGGCCGTCGGCGCCCCCCCCTCTCCACACTCGCCCGCGTGGCCTCACTCTTTTCCGCTCACACCCCGACTGACTTCTCCTTCCGGTTTACGCGCTTAAGGACCCCCTACCTTCCACCCACGTCACCTGGCTCCGCCTCCTCGTGACGTCACATCCGGAAGGTCGCTTTCGCCCGCATTACACTAGGATAAAAGGTGCCTGGTCGTTCCTAACCACAATTTTGGCTCCCACTAATGTAAGGCCCCGGACCGCTTTGTTCGACAGAGTTAAGAGGATTCCTCCCTCGGTAGCTTCCTGATCGAGCTGCTTCCGCAGCCGCAAGGGCACAAGCATTTGAGCACGGGGGGAATTTTCACAGTTTCCACCACCAGTGCTTGGACTGTGGCATTTACCGTGCACAACCGAGTCGGGGAGGACAAAACGCCATTCGGCGGCCCGATGGCAACTCAAGGCACCCCTGATCAACAAGGATCTTGAGAGGCATTTTCCCCAGAAAATCGGTTCCCAACAGACAGGGTACAGCCAAAGATTTTGATACCAACACCGGCCCTGTCATCTGGATGGCGCCAATGCAAACAGTTGCCAATATTTGTCCAATATTCCCCAATGACCCGCCATTTGCGGCAAAACACGGAATCTTCATGGGGCGAAGGGTACACAATTTTGTTGGTAAACTATCAAAACTAATTTCAGATATAATGTTAGTGGATGCTCCGTTGTCGATGAGCACCCGCACCTCTACACCCTGAACAGTTCCAATGATGGCTGACGATGCCGCCGCTGCGGCGACAATGCAGTGGGCCAATGCCACCCACTGACCAGGATGCCGTGGCCACCCCTGCCAAAACCCAATTCTCCCGCTCCGCAACCCGACAAGAATGAACAACACGCGAACCCGACCGGGCGCACGAATCTGATGCCTGAGGTTACTGCAAGGGCCAGGTGTGTAGTGTGCAGCAACTGATCATCATCATTGTTATTAACAGCAGCCATACTCAATTAATTGTTGCAACGAGGCCTCCCCAAGTCACTACCACCTCTCACAATCCTATAATGCAATGAGCCACCCCAGCACCTGCAAACGACTTGATCCCATCGCTCCACCTGCTCAGCAGACGTTGTAGTAATACATGCAAATATAATACTGCTACATTTATATTGTAATGACGAGGTGTGTGATCGACTGTATTGCCAAAAACAAATCACTTGTAATACATAGTCTGTCGCACTTGGCTGTCCGTGGCTCAGCAAACATGCCACAGCCTGGATATCGCATGTTATTATGCACGTAAAAAAATAAAACGGTGCTTGCTGATTGAATTTGTAGGCTAGCATGAGAGATACTTTGCCTTGTGTGGTGCCAGCTCGATTCAAAATTCACAGCCCGCTGGAATTGCCGGGCGTAGAATGCACACAGTTTTTTTTTACTCGGTAAGTGCACACATTCATTATATAAGAATATTTTCTTCAAAAGGCATACATCAGTGCATGTTAATGTATATTCAGAAATGCAATTCCAGAGCTGTGTTTCCTTGCATCGAATCCTCAGTTGCCACGCCACCCAGTAAGGCAGCGAGCTTTTCCTGACCTGCACAGTCTGCTACGAATTGGAAGTTGCAGACCACGTTACTTTATTGTCAAGGTTTGGACATACTGTGGTGTCGATTTTGTTTTCTAAAATATAAATCTCAATGTTGCGCACAACCAAAACTACGTTATGGTTGTACTTTAGTGGTTCTATTTTTGGTGACCTAAAAGATGATCAAAGACGAGAACACAACAATGCAGTTGTCCAGAAACTGTTGATGATTTTCACATTATCCACAAAGGCTGTGTTTTTTTTGTACACGTTTCTGTGTGTGTGTTGTCTGAAAAAATGTCTGAGGAAAAACAGGGGCCCGCTATGATAATGTATAATTGCCATGAATGGCCCTGGGCTTTCAACAGCATGTGAGTTCCTCCCTACTGGCTCACTTGAGCATGAGGACACGTTGACTTTTGACACACAGAAAAAAGCAAGGTGAAAAATCACTCAATAGGGGCACCACAAACCCACAGAAATATCACTGCTCATGCCCTCTTATAGCCAGTGTAATACTTGTTCTAAAGGCCGAAATATTGGATCTGAAACCTTATAAAGTAGAAATTGGAATATCTAGTATACCTTCAATCAATGTCCCAGTACAAGCTATGCATTTCAGTATATATCTTGCAAATGAACAAAAAATACCTTTTTAACTTAATGTTGGTTGCATAATGATGAACGTTAGCAGCATTGGCAAGTGTTGACACAAATACTATTCAAATTGATTGTGCCATTAATAATGTAATGACAAATGTTTTGAATGCAACATCGGGGCCCAGTGGAGTTTAAGTTACGTAATAAAGGATTTTTGGTTAGATCGCGTAAGTATAAACGTGTCGTAACCCTCCAGCACCCGACACAGCCAATAAGTAAGGGATTTGTCACGTGAATAAAACGCAAATTAGTTACTTCAGCCCACCAGTGTGTTGGAGAGTAAATCCACAACATTTACCATTTGAGTACGACGTTTTGCTGGTAATTACATCCAGCATCATCGGGCGATTTGCCATAATAGTGAAGCAATCCACCTGCTTCCGGTCTTAAATAGAGCAGCAGGACAATGTCATCACCGAACCTAAGTTTGGTAATGCAGAAGTATGCAGTCAAGAATATAAAATAGATTTAACTACCATTTTTTTGTAGAAAATGTTAACAAATGTTGGTATTAAGGAACAATGTCCTTCTCTTTTGAATGAAGATATAAAGACTATGGTAAAGTGTTTCCAGTCACGTAAAAATGTTCCCAGGACCCTGTCCATCTCTGTTTGTGGTCCTTAGCCAGGGATAAACATTCCAAAAAGGACATCACAAGAGAAGTAGGTATTTCTGGCATCACTGGAAGCTTCCTTTGTTTTTGATTTGAATACAACGCTGCACCCGACACTTTTTATTAACAACTCAGTTGATTTAAGAGATGCCCAATAAAGTTTCTGATATCCCATGCCACCGATGGTTGGATGATGGCATAATGCACGAATCGCTGCACCGATGCTTTAACCCCCATTGCGTATCAAAGACAAATACCTCCCATATAGCGTTAACAGACTGTTGGGGCAAGTGTTGTTAGCAAGCACTTATGAAGGCTGGCGCGGCACACAATGGAGTGGGTGGCCAACACCACGCCTGGCCGCCTTTGTCTCTCTAGTGGTGATGTTTACACACCTCACCAGGTACTCATTTTTATCTGAGTCAACCAAGGGGTGCCCAGCACCGGAAAAGAAAATTGTCACTGGTATTGGCCGTGAGCGGAAATCTAACTCAGGTCGCCAGGTTCGTAGCGCAGTGTGCGAACAACTATTCTCCCGGCTCCCTTTGTGCACAATTTAGCAGGCAAGCCTAGAAATGTTAACGACAGTACATTCTAAATTCCAAACATGGTGTGTGTTAATGGTGACCCATATGATTGGTTACATATTATGAATTGCCCGTGTGACATTACGTCTTGAAAGGTCCTGTAATACAGGACTGTACAGTAGCTGTTTTTCAGTCATATTATTAGTGGGATCCACACACTCGCGTAGAATGTGCATTGCTGTCCACTTTACGTATTGCTGCTTGGTATATGCATGTGGCTTCTCGGCTGAAGAGGGCATGTAAAAACCTGAAGATCCATTATGACATACTGATGAATGTTGGACTGATTTAAACATCAAAAGGCAAGAGTGGCACTATCTTTAACTCACAATCTGAAGGTTGCAAGTGCCGATCTTGGGAGATAATTGACTCAACCTATTATCCTGCCTGGTTCAATAAATGCTACCATTTTGTGCAAAGTCAACAAAGGTTGTCCCCTGGAGGTACCAGTACAAATGGTGTCATTCAAATACGAATGATGCAATGATAGATACCATATGAAGACTACTATTTACATACTACGTTCATTAATCTGTTACACAATTCCAACTTTTGCACCATTTGTTCTTAGTTTTACAAATTAATTTTTAGTATTTCTTCAAGCCACAACTTTTTTTTAATCCAACTTAATATGGCTATCCCATCTCCAGTGTGGTTTGCTCTATTTTCTTCTGTCTGGCTTGCTGAATAATGTGCCCTTTGGGATGCCTCTATCTGGCATTCTGGACACAACCAGCCCAACTTGTTGTTTTTGAATTATTACACTAAATTGTGTCTGCTCTGATCGATTACACAGCCCGTTGTTTGATACTTGGTGCAGTCAAATAAGTCACATTCTCGTGCTTATGTTACCTACATGGAATACAAAATGTGTTGATATTACACATATTAGGCCAGACATTGCACCGGAGGCAGTGATGTGGCAAATACCAAACCTGGCCACCTTCCTCTCTCCAGTAATACTTTGTGCACACCACACCATGTACTCATTTAGGACCGAATCAACCTAGAGGAGGTCCAGGACATGTTCAGGTACACCATGTCATTGACTATCCCATACACATGCGTGCAGCCATATGCATGTGCGCACAGACAAACGCAATCATGACATCTTTATCTTGACTAATGTTCAGTTAACCAGGCGGCAGTCTCTGTGAGTTTATGGGTCTGTCTGAGTGTATGGGTCTTAGTCAGTGGGTCTCTGCATTGCACATGACTGGAATGTGAGACCAAATGCCATTTTATACCCGGCCATATTTGTCTTTCCAGTATTAGTTGACCTATGGATGGTTCAGATACCACTTATTACTGATCTACGAGGTCAGAAATCAAACCGATGTGGCCAGAATCATAGCCGAATGCGCTACCCATGATACTGCGCCACTGCACCAAATAAAGTAATACAATAATACGTATAACCCTGAGTTATAATGCTGGTTGAATGGCATCTCAGCCCACTTGCAAAAAAGATGTATGTGTAATGTAGTAACTCGGCGGGAGACGACTTCACGGGTAACACACTCTTTATTTTACCGAACTCGTTCACAGGTGACTAACACCCACTTAGTATCTCGGGTGACAAACACCCACTTAGTATTTCGGGTGACAAACACCCACTTAGTATCTCGGGTGACAAACACCCACTTAGCTACCCTGGCGACTAACGCCCACTGAGCTACTCGGGTGACCAACACCCACTTAGCTACTCGGCGACTAACGCCCCTGAGCTACTCGGGTGACCAACACCCACTTAGCTACCCTGGCGACTAACGCCCACTGAGCTACTCGGGTGACCAACACCCACTTAGCTACTCGGCGACTAACGCCCCTGAGCTACTCGGGTGACCAACACCCACTTAGCTACCCTGGCGACTAACGCCCACTGAGCTACTCGGGACACTCCCTGCCCGGGGTGTCCGTCTTGACTGTGGGTCCCCAGCCCGACCCACGTGGGCGTCGGACCCCGGGTCCCACAGTCTCGCCTCCGAGCCACACAGGGCCCCGGTCCCTACAAGGACGGCGGGACTAGGGGTCTCGGGGCACTAGGTCTTCAGCTCCGTCTTCTGGTCTTCAACTGGGTAACTCTTCCCGAGTGCTCTCGCGCGTCCCCCTTTATACCCCACCTGCGGACGTCGCTGCGAGCACCCATCCTATTCGACCAATCACTGGGCGCTGGCTACGATCCTGTTTTCCCACATCTCAGCGTGCCTCACCACCCACGCCGCGCCGCCCCGTCATCTGTCACTCCCGGCGCGCGCGTCCACACCACGCCCACAACGCGTGCCCAACCCCGCACCCCGCGCCGCCCCGTGATCCATCACTGTCACAGTCGGCGCACGTCAACACCACCACTACATCACCCCCTACCACATAGCTCGCAGCCGACCCGGCTGCTATAAAAATATACAAACCCCCCTGTGTGCCCCGTAACACAACACAACAACAAGAACAACAACTAACGTAACAACACAACACGACGCGAACACTACCATCCGCAACCATCAACCAATGCCACCGCGACAATAGAACAATATATACAATCCGGCGAGTGACAATAGCAATGTGTATGCAGAAAGAAAAATAAATGGAATTTTTTTTTTCTCTCGACTCGTGCAGCGTCCCATTCTTTCCGAGCGTCCCTACAACGGGACATTACCCCGGCAGAGGGGAACACCGGGCGAGCTCGGTGTCGAAAAAAAAATGTCTTCATGAAAATTGTTGCGCCCTAGCCCGAGTCCGCCTTGCCGGTCCGTCGTACGGCACCAGACGCGGTTGAACGTCCGGTGGTGCCGGCAGTTCAGGAAGACATTGGCCAGGCATCGAGGACCCGTGCGTGCCGCGGGGTTCAGGTTCCCGACGGTCAGCAGCCGTCAAGCCCGAGGCACCTGGGGGTGGGTCAGGTGGAGACACGTGAGGATCAGCCTGCGACACCTCCCTCCCCGAGTTGACGGTCACATCACACGCCCGGTCGTTACGGCACAGAACGGGGTCACACGGTGCCGCATAGGGCTTCAGTCGGGAGGGGTGCACGTACCAACGGCGTTTTTCCCATTTAATCTGTATACTCTGGGGTCGTGCAACCCGCAAAATTTCCACCGGTCCCCTCCAAGGTCTCAACAACTTGGGGGACGTAGCCAACGGTGCATGTAGACAATGCAGCCAGGCCTTATCGCCTGGTTTCCAATCATGCGTATGCACCCTCCGCCCATGCAACCTCTCGTTCGCGATTTGCCGAGACCGCGAATTCAACCTCGCCGCCTCCCGCGCTTCAGTCAATTTGGCGATATTAAATTTAATGTGGTCTGCCAATTTTGATTTTGCACGTGGCTGGGAAATCCCCAGTTGGACGTCCATGGCCGGATCGGCCTCCCGCCCATACATAAGAAAAAATGGGGAAAACCCCGTCGCCGCATGAGGGGCCATTCGATAGCCCGCGTGTACCCCCGGCACCTGTAAGTCCCAATCAACCTGATCGTCGCAGACCTGTTGGCACAACATAGACGTAATCGTCCTGTTCAGACGCTCAACCATCCCGTCAGTCTGCGGGTGGTAGGGGGAAGTACGCACTTTCTTTGTACCCAACAGGTCGCACACCTCGCGCAACAAAACGCTCGAAAAATTCTTTCCTTGATCCGTCAGCAAGCGTTCGGGGGCGCCCTTGTCCAAAACATAACCCTGGACGAAGGCGTCCGCCACCGCTGCAGCCGACTGGTTGGCGAGTGGCCATGCCATGGGCCATCGGGTGAAGTATTCTACGCCAACCAGCAGGAATCTATTTCCCCTTGGTGTAGCAGGAAAGGGCCCCAAGATGTCCAACGCAACCAATTCGTTTATGCGCGAAACTTGAATGGATTGCAGTGGTGGATTAGCTGCCAATGGTGGCGGTTTTCTTTTGGCGCACCCTACGCATCCCTTAAGAATATTCGCCACGTCGTTACCCATCCCCGGCCAATAATAGTCTCGCTGGATTAGGGCGAGCGTTTTGTGAAAACCCAGATGCATGAGCCGTTCATGAGCTGCCAGAACGACCCTACCCCGCATAGCAACAGGCACAACGAGCACGTGACGCCGGGACATGTTGTCCCACTTCATCAAAAGGCCCTGTCTGCACACCCAGGAACCGACCCGCGCATCCCCTACCTCGGGAGCGCCAACTTTTCGACGTAGCGTAAGTAGGGAGCTGTCGGACATTTGGAGACGGCCCCACTCAATGAGGGGCAACGACAACAGCGAATCCCTCCCCGTGGGGGCGTCGACTCCCGGGGTGTCAGTGGCGGCGAGCGCAACTCCCGGGGTGTCGGCGACCGGGGGTTTGCACCGCGCCGATCCCAACAAACATGTGCAGTCCGTGCACGGTGGCAACCGCGACAAGGCGTCCGCATTTGAGTGTCGCAATCCCTTGCGGTAAATCGTCGTGAATTGGTAGTCCTGAAGGACCTCCAACCATCGGGACAATTGGCCCGATGGCTGTGCCACGCGCATAGCGTATTGTAGAGCCGCATGGTCCGTACGGACCGTAAAATGACGGCCGTAAAGATACGGCCTGAATTGCTGTGTAAAAAACACAATCGCTAACAATTCACGACGAGTCACGCAATAGCGTTGTTCGGCGGGGGAAAGAACTCTACTACCGTAGGCGACCACCCGTTCAACCCCCCCGACCACCTGTGAGAGCACCCCCCCGATACCCGTGTTGCTGGCATCTGTGTCAAGCAAAAACGGTTGTGTGAAATCGGGGTAACACAAGGGGGGAGCCTGCACCAAGGCGTCACGAAGGGAGCAGAACGCAGCCTCCTCTTCCGCCCCCCAGTGAAACCGCACACCCTTAGCCGTCAAAGCGTGCAGGGGCCTGGCTATGGTGGCAAACTGCTTGACAAAACGACGGTAATAGGAGGCGAAACCAATAAAACTGCGAACCTCCGTGACCGAGGTTGGCGTTGGCCATGAGTTGACGCAGTGCGTCTTAGCAGGGTCCGTCGAGATCCCTGAACGACTCACGATATGGCCCAAATACCTGACCGATTCCCGAAGCAGAAAACATTTAGCCGGTTTAAATTTAAGCTTAGCGGAACGCATCCTGAGGAACACCGCTCTCAGTCGCTGGAGGTGCTCCTCAAAAGTCCGACTGAAGACGATGATATCGTCGAGATAAATCAAACAGGTATCCCATTGGAGGCCCGACAAAACCAATTCCATGAGTCTCTGGAACGTGGCGGGAGCGGAATGTAAGCCCATGGGCAAACGGTTGAATTCAAATAGGCCACCAGGTGTCCGGAAAGCGGTTTTAGGTTTAGATTCGTTATCGAGTGGCAATTGCCAAAATCCGGAAAGCAGATCGAGTGTGGAAAAAAACTGTGCTCCCGCCAAGGCATCCAGCGACTCATCCATCCTGGGGAGCGGATACGCATCCGCCATCGAGATTTTGTTTAAGCGGCGGAAATCGACACAAAACCGCAAGGACCCGTCCTGTTTTTTAACTAGGACAATAGGAGCACCCCACGGACTAGAAGAGGGCGAAATGATATCGGCCGCCAACATATCATTAACCGCCGATTGCACATGCTCCTTCTCGGCTGGGCTGAGCCGGAAGGGATTCTGACGAATAGGGACCGCGTCCCCTGTAGCTATGTGGTGGCGCAACAGGTCAGTGCAGCCGATATCGTACTTATGTTTGCTGAACACGTCAGCAAACTCGAGTAGCAAACCCCTCAATGCTCCCAATTGCACCTTGGACAAGTTAGCAGAACCGGCACACAACGAGTCCAACCACTCTGTCCCCTCATCACTTGGAGGATGCGACTCGACAGTGAAATCTGCTTGAGCCACGAGCCGTTCCTCAACGGGTAGCGGCGCGGCGTGAGCCAGCACCGTTCCCTGCGCAATTACGGCCGGCCGCGACCCCGTATTCAGGACCATTACGAACGGCTCACTGTCCCCTCTCACCATGGTTTGAGCAACCGCTAAGTCGAGGCCCCTTCTGGCCCTGTTAGACGGCCCCAACAGCACCCCCTGTGCCTCCGCACCCACCTCGAGTGGTTTCCTCAACCGAAGGGGTACCAACATTTGCGATCCCGGGGGCACCCGTACAGGCTGAGTTGCCAGCGCCTGCACCGTCGCACAAACCGTGCGTATTTTGGTAGGGCTCGTCAAGAACGCAACCCGCCGACCTGACGGAAGCTCAATGCAGGCCTGATCTATGAGAATTTTGATGGGCATTTTGGACAAAAAGTCCGTACCTAGCAAACAGGGAACGGCCAGCGATGATGATACAAAAATAGGGCCCGCCAATTTGATGTCACCAATGCAAATAGTCGCCCGAATCTGGCCGATGATCCCCAGGGATCCCCCATTCGCCGCATAAAATGGCACGTCCACTGGCAGAAGGGGTCTACTTTGGACGGGAAGAATGTTATAAATAAGGTCCGAGATGATAGTGGCCGACGCACCCGTGTCCACAAGCACCCGGACCTCAACCCCGTCAATAAACCCCGTTACCACGGACGACCCGGCCGACGCAGCCACTATCCTGTGGGCCAATTCGGACCACTCGACTGCTTGCGGGCCGTGTACGGACCCCCCTCGCCGAAGTGAACCCCCGGCACCCAGCCGCGAACCCCCCACCGCCAAGCGGCGACCCGAATGTGCCGTGTTTGTGGACCGAGCGTGTGAGGTGCCGCGACTTGCCGGGTTTTGTTGGGATGACTTGTGGGCCTGGTCGTCGTCCCGACGTGGTCCCGTGGCGCGCTGACGTGGGGCCCGGCACCCGGCTGCGACGTGACCCCGAAGGCCGCAGTTGTAGCAGACGACGAGGGACGTCGTAGGTTTCGGTTGCTCCAGCTTGCGGGATGAACGTGTGGGCGAACGACCTCCCGTTCTCCACTCCCCCGGACGCGATGCAGCGAAGGCCTGCTCCTGATCCGCAGCTGGCTGAGGTTCGGCGATCGTGGCGGCCAGTGCCGCGTTCCCCGCCCATTTGCAGACCTTCGTTGGAAGGCTCCCCAGTCGCCCCCATCCGCCTTGAACGCCGACAGCGCGGGCAATCTTTGCTGGAGGACCCGATCGTCGTCGACGTCGGAGAGATTTTCCCGCGCTCCGCTGTAGTTGTGTAAAATGTCGGCTCGGTTGTCAGGCGCAAAATGGAGAGCTCCGGCGCGCGCTGATGACGTGGGCTGCGCTGAGCAGAGGTCTCCGGCCACGTGGTGTCCGTGCTTCCCGCCAATCGATGGCGGCCCCTCAAAAACGGCGGCAACTTCCAGACTTTTGGCGCGAAGCGCCTTTTGGCGGGATCCCTCCAACGTCGCTTTCTCCACCAACCCCGCAGCCGTTTTTCCGCTCGCCGGAACGGAGATGTCCGCCAAGACAGCGGCGGCGGCGAGTAGCAACTCCGCCAACCGGGAGTGTGCGTCTTGGAGGCTGGTGTCGGAGGCGAGCGGAGCGTCGGCCATCACCGCGAAGTGCTGCATCGGCGGCAACTCCTCGTCCTCTCCTCCCGAGGTTGGTGTCCCCGGTACGCCGTCGTCGTCCCGACCTCGCTCGTGGGTATGGGTAGTCTTCCTCGTGTCCATTCTTCTTGAAGACAGGTTTACTTCTGACGCCAGTTGTAATGTAGTAACTCGGCGGGAGACGACTTCACGGGTAACACACTCTTTATTTTACCGAACTCGTTCACAGGTGACTAACACCCACTTAGTATCTCGGGTGACAAACACCCACTTAGTATCTCGGGTGACAAACACCCACTTAGTATCTCGGGTGACAAACACCCACTTAGCTACCCTGGCGACTAACGCCCACTGAGCTACTCGGGTGACCAACACCCACTTAGCTACTCGGCGACTAACGCCCCTGAGCTACTCGGGTGACCAACACCCACTTAGCTACCCTGGCGACTAACGCCCACTGAGCTACTCGGGTGACCAACACCCACTTAGCTACTCGGCGACTAACGCCCCTGAGCTACTCGGGTGACCAACACCCACTTAGCTACCCTGGCGACTAACGCCCACTGAGCTACTCGGGACACTCCCTGCCCGGGGTGTCCGTCTTGACTGTGGGTCCCCAGCCCGACCCACGTGGGCGTCGGACCCCGGGTCCCACAGTCTCGCCTCCGAGCCACACAGGGCCCCGGTCCCTACAAGGACGGCGGGACTAGGGGTCTCGGGGCACTAGGTCTTCAGCTCCGTCTTCTGGTCTTCAACTGGGTAACTCTTCCCGAGTGCTCTCACGCGTCCCCCTTTATACCCCACCTGCGGACGTCGCTGCGAGCACCCATCCTATTCGACCAATCACTGGGCGCTGGCTACGATCCTGTTTTCCCACATCTCAGCGTGCCTCACCACCCACGCCGCGCCGCCCCGTCATCTGTCACTCCCGGCGCGCGCGTCCACACCACGCCCACAACGCGTGCCCAACCCCGCACCCCGCGCCGCCCCGTGATCCATCACTGTCACAGTCGGCGCACGTCAACACCACCACTACATATGCACAAATTGACAAAAAGTGTATCGTTCGATTAGGATAAGTGTGCACAACCATAATTTACCTAGGATTGAATATAATGCATTAATGTTGCCCCTCTGTAGCTATTGCTTCTTTGATCTGTTTGTGATAACACTGCCTGGGCTTTGTTCATAGTAATTATTATGGCATGAATTTGGATCAATGTTTCATGTCGAATTCTGCCTTAACACACATACTTGGTACAGTGAGGAAAAAAAGTATTTGTTCCCCTGCTGATTTTGTACGTTTGCCCACTGACAAAGAAATTATCAGTCTATAATTTTAATGGTAGGTTTATTTGAACAGTGAGAGACAGAATAACAACAACAAAATCCAGAAAGACGCATGTCAAAAATGTTATAAATTGATTTGCACTTTAATGAGGAAAATAAGTATTTGACCCCCTCTCAATCAGAAAGATTTCTGGCTCCCAGGTGTCTTTTATACAGGTAACGAGCTGAGATTAGGAGCACACTCTTAAAGGGAGTGCTCCTAATCTCAGCTTGTTACCTGTATAAAAGACACCTAATTCTAGATTTGAAGCTTTCGTGACTGCAAGGATTCATATTCTTAGGTTTTTTCGGTAAAGTCACGTAGGCAAAAAATCAAAATTAATAAAAGTAAAATAAAATAAAAAATCACGACGTTTCGGAGGCAACACAAGCTTCCGTCTTCAGGAAGCTTGTGTTGCCTCCGAAACGTCGTGATTTTTTATTTTATTTTACTTTTATTAATTTTAATTTTTTACCTACGTGACTTTACCGAAAAAACCTAAGAATATAAAAGACACCTGTTCACAGAAGCAATCAATCAGATTCCAAACTCTCCACCATGGCCAAGACCAAAGAGCTCTCCAAGGATGTCAGGGACAAGATTGTAGACCTACACAAGGCTGGAATGGGCTACAAGACCATCGCCAATCAGCTTGGTGAGAAGGTGACAACAGTTGGTGCGATTATTCGCAAATGGTAGAAACACAAAAGAACTGTCAATCTCCCTTGGTCTGGGGCTCCATGCAAGATCTCACCTCGTGGAGTTGCAATGATCATGAGAACGGTGAGGAATCAGCCCAGAACTTCACGGGAGGATCTTGTCAATGATCTCAAGGCAGCTGGGACCATAGTCACCAAGAAAACAGTTGGTAACACACTACGCCGTGAAGGACTGAAATCCTGCAGCGCCCGCAAGGTCCCCCTGCTCAAGAAAGCATATATACATGCCCGTCTGAAGTTTGCCAATGAACATCTGAATGATTCAGAGGACAACTGGGTGAAAGTGTTGTGGTCAGATGAGACCAAAATGGAGCTCTTTGGCATCAACTCAACTCGCCGTGTTTGGAGGAGCAGGAATTCTGCCTATGACCCCAAGAACACCATCCCCACCGTCAAACATGGAGGTGGAAACATTATGCTTTGGGGGTGTTTTTCTGCTAAGAGGACAGGACAACTTCACCGCATCAAAGGGACGATGAACGGGGCCATGTACCGTCAAATTTGGGGTGAGAACCTCCTTCCCTCAGCCAGGGCATTGAAAATGGGTCGTAGATGGGTATTCCAGCATGACAATGACCCAAAACACACGGCCAATGCAACAAAGGAGTGGCTCAAGAAGAAGCACATTAAGGTCCTGGAGTGGCCTAGCCAGTCTCCAGACCTTAATCCCATAGAAAATCTGTGGAGGGAGCTGAAGGTTCGAGTTGCCAAACGTCAGCCTTGAAACCTTAATGACTTGGAGAAGATCTACAAAGAGCGGCACAAAATCCCTCCTGAGATGTGTACAAACCTGGTGGCCAACTACAAGAAACGTCTGACCTCTGTGATTGCCAACAAGGGTTTTGCCACCAAGTACTAAGTCATGTTTGCAGATGGGTCAAATACTTATGTCCCTCATTAAAATGCAAATCAATTTATAACATTTTTGACATGCGTTTTCTGGATTTTGTTGTTGTTATTTTGTCTCTCACTGTTCAAATAAACCTACCATTAAAATTATAGACTGATCATTTCTTTGTCAGTGGGCAAACGTACAAAATCAGCAGGGGATCAAATACTTTTTTCCCTCACTGTAAGTCGGTATTGTCTCGAGATAATTATTTAAGTACTGCGGCTGGATTTGCCGAGTGACTGGATCAGCTTGTAAATGATTGTGTTATACTAACTACCATCGGGCAATGTCAGTAGTAACCATTGAATACCCTGTGATACCATTATCTCAAGATTGCATTATTTCTTAGTAAAACATTTTTATAACACTATACACAAACAATTGATGACATGAATGTTGAAAATAATAGTGTCCTCTTAGCATAATGTGGACAATACATGAATAATTAAGCATGCGAGGAATCTTTTTAATAACCAAAATGAAACAAAATTTGAATATCAACCAAGTGGTTTTCTGAATGAGTGTTTTCCAGAAACATTTCTTTGATAAACGTTCCAAGGAAGACTCTCCTGAAAAAGTCTTAACAATCAAGCACAAATACCATCGTCATCATCAACCATGGTCAATCCACTGCTGGATGAAGGCCTTCCAAGCCACCGGCACCAATTATAATCCTGTGATGCAATAATCCACCTGACCATGAGCAAGGGATGGAAATTATACATTTATTTTGTGAAGACCAGGCTCTCCAGTTGACTTCCCACAATATTTCGATTTAAAGCTTTCGTGACTGCAGGGATTCATCTTCTTGGTTCTTTCGGTAAAGTCACGTAGAAGGGAAGTAATAAAATAAAAATAAAACATAATAAAACAATTCTCACGACGTTTCGGCCACAACGCAAGCAGCCGTCCTCAGGCGGACGGCAGCCGTCCTCAGGCGGACGGCTGCTTGCGTTGTGGCCGAAACGTCGTGAGAATTGTTTTATTATGTTTTATTTTTATTATTTTATTACTTCCCTTCTACGTGACTTTACCGAAAGAACCAAGAAGATGATTCCCACAATATGGTACTAATTTTATTCAACCTCATATGATGCTGCATTTATTAAATTACTGACCAGCATTTTAACTTTAACCTTCTCATTGTGAGTCAGATAATCTACAGTACCAGTTACTGAATAGAATAAGAAGGCTGAATAGCTCAAGGATTATGTTAAGATAATCATCCGTGGATTGAACAACTAAAGGATAAGCTGATTTCAGTACATGCTCGTTTCATGGTTCTATATGCATACATTTCAAATTAGTAGCACAGCAACAGATTCGAAAGCCTCCTTGCAGCAAAGGTCACTTCTTTAGGGACGCATTGACCTCAGGGAAATACGTTGGTCAGAAACACCAAAAGAGGTCACCAAAAGGCACATTGATGCCACTGTGCCGTATCGTCTGCGCTTCTGCGTTCTTCTGGAACACTCTTCCTTACGATATTAGGAAGCCACTGGAGCGATGCACTTTAAATCATCGAGATTGAAAACTAATTTCCTTCCCCTGCACCTCCGATTAGCATGGTTGGCTGCGTATGGTGCGAAAGAAGTTCAACATACATACGTACAACGTCGCGTCTTAATGGACAAAATTTGAGCAGCCAGTGCCATGCCAAGAGTGACCTGCATACTGAACAGCATGGCAGGAAGTGGTAATAAGTAAGTGGGACATTTCTGGTGTACAATGTCGTGGCATTTCATTAAAAACAATTATTGCTAGGCAATGCACATCTGATGTCCCAAAACTGCCATATAATTTTATAAGAGCCAATGGGAAAATGTAATTATTGTGCATATTATTACAGCGATGATTAAGCATTATATTTCCCTTAGTAAATGTTTACAATCTACAAACAGTGCGTGCAATGTGTCTGCATTAAACGATATCTCAACAGCAGCATGACGATTATTGCCCTGCAGCCATATGAGCAAATGGAGGTTGCGTTGCTTGCGTCTTTAACCCAGTGAGCATTTTATCAAAGCCTCAACTCTTGCCCTGAAACTTAACATAGGATGTTTATGAATTCACTGGTCTGTTGGCCCGCAGGTGGAAGATTGCGAGTTCAAATCCTGGTTAGGTGTTTACCGAGCCCATTATCCCTCCGGAGTTCATAACTGGGTACTTTGTAGGGAAGTCAACAGGCTTGTCCTATGGATAGCTTTGTCCCTGTCATTATAATGTCGCATTTTCACCACAAATTCAAGGCTGTAAACAGAATATGAGCACCACCTCAATGCTCACTTGGCCGGTAAATCACTTAGACTTTTTTATATACTTACGACAAATATATGCAGCTGCCCACAATATATGCATTGGCTTCGGTGTTGGTTAAAGGGTTTCATACTTGTGACTTCATCATATGCAGAATATATATATTTTTTCTCTCCAAATATGCCTAAAGTACATTTAATTAAAATCTAATTTCAAGGTAATTTCATTACTGTATTGATTATCATTAATTAAAATAATTGGTACTCGGTCAGACCACTTAAACTCACAGTTGGAAGGCTCCATGTTCCAAATATCAATCAGAAATCCACTCGGTCTATCATCCCTTTGGAGCCAATACAATAAGTATCACTTCATGGGACATCAACATCACTAATAATAATAAGTCACATCGACGCCATACCTTTCTGAAAATAAAATACTCAGAAGCACTTTCATGTAATGTACTTACACTGCAATACACTACATGTTGTGCAAACCTATCTGGGTTATTCATTCAATCAACAACCCCAAACACTTTTATGACAAACAATTCTTAGATGGTAAAATCCTTATGAAGGTTATTACTTATTCACTGTTGTGAACAACATATATGTATTTTCTTCAAGAAACAAATGTGTTTTCATGCTTTGGAACTTTTCATCCAGTGAATGTAGGGTAAAAACCAGTGAATGTAGGGTAAATGCCCCTTGAATACTGAAACCCACCATCAATGCCATGAGGACTGTATGCAGGGCACTCACACTGTTTGCTCTACAAAGACATTTGTTTATTTCCATGGAAAAATTTAGTCCAGCTAATCATATTGACATTGACAACACTTTACAGCATTATCATCATCATCAGCTATGTTTAATCCACTGCTGGATAAAGCCCTCCCCGAACCACCACCACCACCACATCCCATAATCCTGCAATGTAACAATCCGTCCAGCACCTGCACGTGAATGGATTTCATCACCCCATCTCCATGGTCGATGTCTTCTCAAAAGCATTCCATTTGTTAGCTGCCACTTAATTATTATTCTTGGCCATCGCCCATCATCCCTTCTCACGACATGTTCTGCCTAAGCCTCCTTGCTATTTGTTTTCCATGCATCATGGTACAACTGTTGGTAGTCATGGATTTGTCCATTATTTTGAAGATGAGATGCTGAAGTGCTGTCAGACAGAACAGAAAACTTGTCCAGTGTCTAATAGATGGAGGTTTCTGAAACCTACAAGTTTGCCCGCTTTGCTTAACAATCTGATTTATGTCATTAGCCTGGATATCTCTCTGTGCTACTTTGTACACTATTCGGCCTATGTCCTCCACTCTGCACACATGAGTGTGCACGTAAGTACGTTGATATGCAGGGGAAATGTTCACCCAATTAATCATATTGACAACACTTGACATGTGCAACCTGAAAAACCCTGGTTGACTCATTTGGCTAATCATTGAGGCACATTGCAGATCAGGAGGTGCTTGACCTCTGGTCTTCAAGCTCTAATTGATGTTAAATTGTTGGACCAGGTAAGGGGAATGCTGCGTGTTTTGCATTGTGAACGGGTGGAAGAGATGCTGGGGCTGGATAACTTTTCCAATGACCTTGTCCACTCTACACGAAATCGACTGCTTAGATAATAATTCATGCTGCATATGTGGGTTCATCAGTTCCCATTAGCTGTATGTGGCTCCTCAAAGCAAACATAATTGTATATATGAATTTCAAACAAAGTGTCTCTGTGCTCAGGTGAGCAGTGGGCAACTGTGATCTTGTGATAAAAATTCAATGTTGCCAGAGGACAAGCACATTTGACTCACCACAAAGTGGTTATCTTTTATCGATGTCAAAAGCATGACGGTAAAAATTCCATTCAGACTGGTATTTGAAAACCCCATAGCGTGCAATAGCAGACTTAATAGGTACTTGCTAACATCACCTTTCCCAAAAATGTCTAAGGTTAAATGTGGGAACTGTCCTTTCTCAAAGAAAAAGTGTTTAAAATAATTGCATGGCATTAATAATTAATAATCACTACTGTTAAATGTCATAAGTATTGCTATAACGTAAGAATCAATGAAAGGAGACAAGATGAAGTGGTGGTGCATTGGTTAGTGCACTGCATAAACCGCATGACCTCTGTTTAGCCACAACGAAAATCAGTGGTGGGTTTAAATCTGAACTGGTCCTCGACCAACTTGCACTGACCAGCATGGTTAAATAGTTATAAAACCCGCATATCCAGCACAGTTGTGAGGAGGCCTTCAGCCAGTAGTGGATTTTAAAAGGGCTGTAAAAAATTCAATACTATTCTTGTTTAACAGAGACACATTTGTGCGAATGTAGGATGCAGGCTCGTATTCTAAAGTAAGTATTTGCATTTGGTTTAAGTTGTAGCGATGGACACATTTCATGCAAATGTGGTATTTGACAAAGTTCAAACTTTAGTAAATCCTAATTGTGAGCGCATAGCCTTCCTGTTATAATGGCAGTTTTATATAATCATGTTCTTTTTTTTTGTTTCCACGTATGTCAAGGGTTAGATTCTTCATTTATCACACAGCCTGAATATTTGTATCTCAAAAAAATAAATGTGTGATCTCTTCAGAAATCCTAAGTGGATTACATATGTTAAGAAAATGCTTTGCATGTTTGCTTATTTCTGTATGCCAAGGTTAATTTCACACTTAGAGCATTTATTGAATTTAAAATGCCTAGCTACATTCCCTTTATCATTGTGGTCTCTTTGCATTACACAGTAGGGCGCATTCTTCATTCACGAGGGAGAATTAAGAGAACGTTTGAAAGGTTGCTTGCACTGTTATGATTGCAGAGCCATTAGTTGCAAATTGCATTAGTTTGCACGGATGCACACAGAGGTTGTGTGATCTAAACATCAGCTCAAAATACTCAAACCTCTAGCCCTTTACAACTTAACAGAAACGAAAGTACGATGATAACTCTGCATGACTTTCACCTGAATTAGGGAACCAATATTGTAATCCCGTCGTGTCAAGGTGTCTCCATGCTCAAAGGGACACGAGGGTGAAGCTACATTAGCAGTGGTACACAACAACAATTAACAAAAAAACAAACTCAACACATTCGTCAATAACACTACCTTACAATAAAAATATATGATACACAACACTTTTGGGCAATGGTCATTCTTCATAGCACTGTGTTTTGTTTGACGTTGTTCTGTCATTTATTTTGTAAGCTCTGAGCCAGAAGTGGGAATTCAGTATCCCTCATGGCAGGGGTGAGTTTTTAACCATATGACTGCAGTATCATTGGTGACTTTCAACGTGGTGTGTTGAGTGAAACCCCAAACTGGGATTTTAACTTACAACCTTCTAACTCCTTTACCAGTGGCAAAATATAGTAGTAGGTTTTTAACCCTTTAAACTGGTACAAAACTGACACCTTTATACAAGGCATCATGTTTGCAATAACCGCAACACAAGCAGTCAAAATGCAAAAAAAAGAAACAACTCTGATAATGGTAATGATATGCACTGTCCGTAAAGTTGATTGGTCCACACCCGAGACAGCTTTCCTTAGAGCCTAGTCTCCATTGGTGCTGGACCAGATGACGCCAAAAGGCGTACAACTCAAAAACAGTGCACTATCAGAGTATTGAGAGCTCGGGGTAAGCATTTACACTATGAGACCTCCTTTACCAGTGAAAAAATATAGTAGTAGGTTTTTACCCTTTAAACTGGTACAAAACTGACACCTTTATACAAGGCATCATGTTTGCAATAACCGCAACACAAGCAATCAAAATTCAAACAAAAAGAAACAACTCTGATAATGATAATGATATGCACTGTCCTTCAAGTTGATTGGTCCACACCCGAGACAGCTTACCTTAGAGCCTAGTCTCCATTGGTGTTGGACCAGATGACGCCAAAAGGCATGATGCCTTGTATAAAGGTGTCAGTTTTGTACCAGTTTAAAGGGTAAAAACCTACTACTATATTTTGCCACTGGTAAAGGAGGTCTCATAGTGTAAATGCTTACCCCGAGCTCTCAATACTCTAATAGTGCACTGTTTTTGAGTTGTACGCCTTTTGGCGTCATCTGGTCCAACACCAATGGAGACTAGGCTCTAAGGAAAGCTGTCTCGGGTGTGGACCAATCAACTTTAAGGACAGTGCATATCATTACCATTATCAGAGTTGTTTCTTTTTTTGCATTTTGACTGCTTGTGTTGCGGTTATTGCGAACATGATGCCTTGTATAAAGGTGTCAGTTTTGTACCAGTTTAAAGGGTAAAAACCTACTACTAAACCTTCTAACTGTGAGGTCAGCGATCTAACCACTGCACCACTTTAGGCAGATTGTTTAAACCACACCGTATTAACCTGCTGCCACAATTGTGCTTGGGGCGATTGTTAAAAAAAATGCATTAATTTCTGATTATGCTGAGGACATCAACTCGTTTTACTTCTTCACCTGGTTTAACCACGGACAGTCGTTCAGAATTAAGCCCAGGAGCTCAGCCGTGCTGGTACAGCGCTCTGACGAGATGGCTATCAGACTCTGCCCAGAGCTACATATGATGTACCAAACTATTATACATACCCCAAAGCCACGCATATGTTTCAAGTTTAAGTTCTATCGGTTGTATTAGTAGCCAAAAGTATTGCTTCCTAAGCATGTTCCCTTCTTGGACGTGTATCTTTGTGTTTGCACTTTAAATAAAATACAGCACTTTAAGTAAATATTAGAGGCATTTCAATTGAATAATAATGGCATCACATGATACTGCTGTACAGAATTGGGCATTGTACAAATCCATCTACGATGCACCGAGAATGCTCTGCACTGAGGTCGCATGACCTTGTACCAGTCTGAATAAGAAGACCTTTTTACATTTAAGCAATTAAACGTTTCAATCTGCATTACTTCATGAAGAGAAACTACAGATACATCTTGAACCACTGCCATAATAATACATTAAACATCATACTGTATTTTAAAGAAATACTGTAAGTGGAATGCAGGACAGCTCTGCTTATGATGAGAGATTACTTATGTTTGAGGTCACATGGACTAAAGCAAAATTTGAACTCTTGAATAAATAATTGAATGAGAGGACAGCCCAATATGTAACCATAGCTTAGCGCTCTCTTGCAGTGCAAAATGATGTACGAGTAGGTGGCAAACATTCCAATTATATTAAACAAGTGAGCAAAAGTGGTATGGTTGAGGAGAGGCAAAGATCATACAACTTTACTGCAGTAAAGTTGGCCACTGGTTTGCACCGCCAATGACACTATTGGCCCTTATTTAACTCACAGGTCCATTAGGACCCAAATTGCATTGAATTAATCATGTCAGTGCCTAATTAATGACCCTGGGATGAAGGGTTTGTGTCCACTTTACCATTCTTTGGTATCTTTCTCACATCAGTACTGTGTAACCCTATTGAGTATAATTGAGCTCCATTATGTGATGCCCAGTAAGAAGGCTGTTAATCTGTGCTGTGCTGTGATAATCACAAATGGGGGAGCCAATTCAATATTCCAAAGAATTGCATTGAAGAAAAATACAAAATGTAATATAGGACAGAAGATTGTCGCTGTGTCTTAACTGCCTCGCCTGGTATGCAGGAGGTCGTGGGTTTGATACCAACCCTGACGCCTGCATATTTGGAGTTTGCATGTTCTCCCCGTGGTGGCGTGGATTTTTCTGCGGGTCCTCCGGTTTTTCCCTCCACATTTAAAAACATGCGCTAAGAGTATTTGGCTGCTATACATTTCAACATGATAAGCCACGCTGTTGAGCTATCATTTGTGGCCAGGTCACTTCTGAAAAATAGCTATATAGCTCGGTGGCCGTTACCTGGTAAAATAAAATGAGTTTAGTTTAAAGTTTGAAAGGCGATGTTATAATTCAGATAAACAACAGTATTTCTTGCCTGTCCTCACATCCATTTTAAAGATGAAATTACTCAAAAAGTACAAAGTGTATGGTCTGAATATCAGCGAGGACTTTAGATATTGTATTTTCTTTAATTATCGTCTCTGTTTGAATTTTTTGTACTCAGTTTAATATGTGTAACAGGAGATAGTTTGAGATGTCAAATATGTTTTGGTTTCCTGAAGATTTTATGACTGGGTTTTAAGGTCAGGATTTTGAAATGGGTTTCTATATTTAAAGGTACCGAGTCAGTTTATTATATTTTTTATATGCTACCATTGACTCCACTTCAACAGATGGAATCGCAATATTGACTAAGTTAGTTCAGCATTTTGTTACTGACTAAAAGAAAAACCCAGTTGTCATTCAGAGTACCTACTGTGTGGCAACATCAGTTTCGGCATGTGGCTCGATCTAAGTTGATAGCTAAATGCACTGCCAATCCTTTGACTTAAGGTCTGATAGCTAGCTGAGCACATAAGTGCCCATTACCATTGGTAACCAGGCAATGGTCGAATATGTTGTGACAGCCAAGAGAAGAGTGGAGTGGCGCAGTGGTGCAGTACACAGCGCTCTGAATTTGACGACCCGAGTTAAATCCTGGCCACAGCTAACGTCAGTGAATTGGCCTTGGGTTTCCGCCGCTTCACCAACTCACACTGACCAGCATGGTGAAGTATGACTGATACAGTATGGGGGAAGGCTTCAGTTAGCAGTGGATTAAAAAATTGATGTAAACGATTATTATCTATTCTAGAATGGTATGTGGCATGATGATAGTTCCTGAAAGGCTGAGAGACCTTTCTGCTAACCTATATGTGCCTTTGTGTTCATCTGCTTGTGCAAATACGTGCTTGCTAACGACAGTTTGCATAACATATCAAACTGGCAAACAGCAATATGTGTGTGTATGTCTGTACATGTGGGGAGCCAATGTGCCGGGAAAGGTCCTGCAAGGATTATTCAACATCGCCTTGCTAGGCACGCTGAGGAGAGGCTTGCGGAGCCCCAATGCAGTTTCAGGTCCTGCACAGATACCATATTTTGTGCCTGTCTGCTATAGTAGAGGTGTAGGGAATTCCAACAAGACCTACATCTCTGCTTTATTGACCTGGTCAAGGCCTATGATACCGTCAAGTAGGCCTGGGCTCTTGGTAGTTATTCGTGCTTTCGGAGTCCCTGACCCTCTGCTCACGATCATTAAGGACCTTCATGATGGTGAGCGGGCCCGGGTAAAACTACGTGGCTGGGAGTCGGAGCCATGCCCTGTACACCTTGGGGTGCGACAGGGATCTCCTCTGGCTCCCACATTATTTAACATCTATTTCGACCACGTAGTTCGTGAAGCCTTCAATAGCTGTACCGAAGGAATTTCCATCTGGTACAGATACAAGGGGAGGCTGATCGATGCCCGGGTGCGGTCAAGCGATGGCTCCCTATTGCTCAACCATGTTATGTATGCCGATGATCTGGTAATTGCTGCTCAATCAGAGGAGGAGTTGGGCTCCCTATTGCTCAACCATGTTATGTATGCCGATGATCTGGTAATTGCTGCTCACTCAAAGGAGGAGTTGGAGGTGCTGCTGCTGAACCTGGGGCTTGCTACTAAGAGGTGGGGCTTTACCATCAGCCCCACCAAAACTAAGCACCTGCCTGGGTATTTTGTACCATCGGACACTCCACCCCCAGAACTCCCAATTGGTGATAGGGCAGTTGTGGAGAGAGTGGAGAGTTTCCCATACCTGGGCAGTGTGCTCATGACCGGCTCCGGTTTAACAGCAGAGGTCTCACTCCGAATTAGTCGAGTGGCATTATCTTTTCATCGGTTGCATAATGCTGTGTGGAAGCAACCTGGTCTATCACTCCGCACAAAGCTTCAGGTCTTCTCGGCCACGGTCATTCCCTCTCTTCTCTATGCTTGCGAAAGGTGGAACCCCCTAATGGAACATCTTCGCCGGTTATAAACATTTAGGCTGGCCTACCTATGATCCATCCTAGGTTTAACCAGGCTGTATTATGGGAGCTCACAAATCCTTGAAAGATCTGGAGGCAGTCGCCCTCCAACAACAACGAGCGGAGCGCCGGGCGGCTAAAGCACAGCAAGTTGGCACAGTAGGGGGTACAGGTGGTGCATCAGCCAGTCGTCTCAGTCAGTCGACCTGTGGCATCTGGGTCTGCCCCGTGACCTGCCAGCGGGCGTTCGACACTTCATGTGGCCTCAAGGTGCACATAGCCTGGCACAAGCGTCGTGGTGATGTCACAGCCACTTAGTGGCGAATGGTGGTTGTTGTTGTTATATGTGGTTAGCAGTCATGTAGTGGTTAGCATACTGCACTATGAACCCTTTCACAGCCAACATTGGTAGCAGATATCTCAACCAGACTTGGGCTCCCCCTACGACCGACTCAGCCTTAAATGAGTGCCTGCTTTGGTGTGTAAACATCACCATCGTGAAAGCAAAGGTAGACGAGCGTGATGTTGGCAACCCACACCCTTCATCTGCCTTGCCGGCTTGTATAGGTGCTCGCTAAAATACTTGCCTCAACAGTCTGCGAAAGGCTACACGGGGGATCATTGTCTTCGTACATGTTATTGCGTATTTGAACTCGATTACGGGCCATGGAAGGTAGTGTAGGGGTGTTAGAGAGAGAGCCCGTTATGCATGGCAGCCTATGGTAAACAAACACAGTAGGCGGGGCTACATGTGTGCACGAGCAGGTGCCCTCTGCGACGTCCGCGCCAGACACCCTGGGGGGTCGATTCGGTCATTATGATCCCCCGGGGCCCCACCCCTCAGGGAGGGGTTGGGTATAAAAGGGGAATGTATCGAAGGGCTCGGGAGTGTTGTGTTAGCTAAGAAGAGAAGAGGAAGACGTTCTAGATAGAGCCCTGGTCTCCCCCTGGCACGCCGTCCTTATCAGGACCGCGCAGGCTCGAGCCAGTGGCGTGGTACCAGAGCCAGAGCCAGTGCTGGTCTGGACTCTGGGTACCGGGCCCGACTGACCAGTGTCGGGCCAAGATAGCCTCCCCTAGCCCATTAGAGGAGGACTCAGAGGCAGGCTAGGGTTAGCCTAGAGGTGTGTCCTCAGATAGACGGGTGAGGGGGCCGATACCCCCTCAGTGTGTATGTCACAACGTATGGTGTTAAATAAACAAGTGTGCCTCCAACTCCGGTGTGAACGAGTCATAAGCGTTACTACATCTGGCGTCAGAAGTGAAACAAAGTACGAACATGGATACACGCCGGACGACTCGAGTCGGGGTACCAGAGGCAGAAGACACCACTGCAGTCGGAGGGCCCGGGACGGCTGAAGATGCCATCGACCAGCCGGGGCTGGGCGCATCCACGCCACAGCAGCTGGAGGAAGGGGAGCCGTCGATGGAGGGGCTGAGGGAGGCGCACGCGAAGCTGACCGAGCTGCTGTACGCCGCAGCCGCCATGCTCGACACCATCACGCAGCTGGGGGCTGCGGGACCGCCACGGGGCAACGGCAGCCGACGATCACAGCGTCTTCCCGCCATTTCCACGGAGCAACATTTTGAAACTCCCGCCATCGCCGCAGCTGCTGTTGAGGGCGTGGCCGCTCTAAGCATCGCGTCCAACGGCGGGAGTACAGTACCTGCCGCGTCACCACCAACGGGCGGAACGTCACCACGGGTGCGACCGGCGATGCCATCGCTGGTTCGTGCCGACGCTGACTTGAGTGAGGCGGACGAGGGAGTGCGTTCTTCCTCTGCAGCCGCTGCCTTACATCAGCGGCTACCTCCACTCAAGGAATTTGTGGGCGAGGATGGTGACTGGGGCGGCTTCCAGCGGCGCTTCCTCGCTCACCAGGAGATGGCACAGTGGACAGACGCCGAGGCTCTCCGCGCGCTGCCAGCACTTCTCGACAGCGACGCCCTCGCCACTCTAACATCGGCTTCGAAGAAGAGGCGCTCCACGCTGCGGAAGGCGATGCAGGTGCTGTCGGCGGTATATGGTCCACCATCGGACTGTCGCCAACTCTTTTACGATCGCCAGCGGGGGACGAAGGAGTCGCCCCTGGCGTACCGCACAAGCCTCCTGGCACTGGCGAAGGAGGCCTTTCCACGAATGGATGACGAGGGTGTCGACGCCATGGTGACAGAGAAGATACTTTTGCTGGCGGACGACTTAGACATCGTCATTGTCGCACAGGACGATGCAGAGATGTGCTCCCTCCAAGCGGCCCGTCTTCTCCACGCAAACCTGTCCTCTCAACGACGGAAGGCCAGCAAGGCGGCGAGCGGGCGTGCCGTCGCTGCAGCCACCCTCCCGGCGGAAGAGGTTTGCGCCATCGACCATCAACGGCAGCATGGAGCGGGAGTACGGGAGGACCGGGCCGGTTCAAGCCGTCTACAACATCCATCGTCGTCACCAGCGCTTCCACGCTGTTACAACTGCGGCTTCCGGGGCCACGTCGCCTCGGGGTGCCGCTCTCCTGGGCAGCGCAGGACGACACCTCAACGGGACGCCGGTCCTCGTCACAAGCTCCACCATCATAATCCGGCGAGTCGCGGCACCCCTCATGCTTGGCCCACGCACACGCCCGTCACACACTCAAACACCGCAGCGAAGGGGGGGCCAATATCGCGTACCATGGCACCAACACGCACCGCTCTGGGTACTCAGATTGAACCCAGCCAGTGGTCCGTGTTGGCCCATCGGGTTGTAGCCGCGTCGTCAGGGTCGTCGGCCGTTGTGGGCCACATCGATGGGGTCGAGGTGCGCATCCTGGTCGATACAGGAGCATCGGCGACCATTATTTCGGAGTTGATTTATAACATTCTCCCTGCCCAAAGCCGTCCTTTGATGCCTGTTAACGTGCCATTCTTTGCTGCTAACGGGGGTTCACTTGGCATCATCGGACAAATTCGTGCCCAAATTTGTGTCGGGGATATTAAATTGTCTGGGCCGATTTTTGTTTCCTCCTCGCTGGCGGTTCCGTGCCTGCTGGGGACGGACTTCCTGGCCAAAATGCCGATTAGGATATTAATCGACCAGGGATGCATTGAGCTCCCATCGGGCCGACGCATGGCGTTTCTGCCATCCCCCGCTACGAGCCGGACGGCGTTCGCGACGGTGCCGGCGTTCGTAGATAGAACGGTGCGCGTTCCTCCGGGGGCGCAAATGTTGATTCCTTTGAAACTTCGGCGGCCCTTCGCTAAGGGCATTGGGGCTCAAGGGGTTCTGTTGGGACCGTCTAGGGCCGGGGTCAGTGGACCTGATTTACTCCCGGCCCAGACCATAGTGAGAGGGGAAGGAGAACCCTTCATCGCGGTCCTCAATGTGGGCTCGCAGACGGTGGTGGTCCCACATGGGACCGTGCTTGCTCACGCAACGCCGGTGCCCTGTGAGGAACCCGTCGCGAGTCATGTCGGCGCTGTCCCTGCACTGCGACCACATTCGGACAGCGATGAAGGGTGGCTCGAGGCGCTTTGTGCGGGATCGACGGACCTGTCAAATTTAGAGCGTCAACGTCTTAAGACACTACTAAGGGAATTTTCCGACGTTTTCAGTCGAGATAAATACGATTTGGGCTGCACTAATCTGCTGCGTCACCATATTGATACGGGTGACAGCGCGCCAATACGCCAGAATCCTTTTCGGTTGAGTCCCGCCGAAAAGGACCATGTCAAATCGGCTGTTGATGACATGCTAGCCGCCGACATCATTTCTCCCTCCAACAGCCCTTGGGGAGCGCCGATCGTCCTGGTTAAGAAGCAGGACGGTTCGTTGCGGTTTTGCGTTGACTTTCGGCGCCTTAACAAAATTACGGTTGCCGACGCATACCCGCTCCCACGGATGGACGAATCGCTTGACGCCTTGGCGGGAGCGCGATTCTTCTCCACATTGGACTTACTTTCGGGATTCTGGCAGCTTCCTCTGGACGATGATTCAAAGCCTAAAACTGCTTTCCGTACTCCGCACGGCCTGTTTCAATTCAACCGGTTGCCGATGGGCTTACACTCAGCGCCGGCAACTTTCCAGCGGTTGATGGAATTGGTTTTGGCTGGATTGCAATGGGAGTCGTGCCTGATTTATTTGGATGACGTTATTGTCTTTGGCAAAACTTTTGATGAACATCTCCAGAGGTTGCGGGCGGTTTTCCTAAAGATGCGGGCTGCTAATTTGAAATTTAAGCCCCAAAAATGCCATTTGTTACGCGAGTCGGTGCGTTATTTGGGGCACATCGTGGGACGCTCAGGTATTTCTACCGATCCCGCCAAAACGCAGTGTGTAAGCTCCTGGCCGACTCCCACCTCAGTGGGAGAGGTTAGGAGTTTTATTGGGTTTGCGTCGTATTATAGACGCTTCGTCGCTAATTTTGCGACTATAGCAAAACCCCTACACGCTTTAACATCAAAAGGGGTTCGGTTCTGCTGGGGTCGGGAGGAGGAAGCTGCTTTTTGCTCCCTTCGGGACGCTTTGGTAAACGCTCCTCCCCTGATTTACCCTGATTTTTCAAAACCATTCTTGCTCGACACCGATGCGAGCAACACGGGTATTGGGGGCGTGCTCTCCCAGGTGGTTGACGGCGTGGAACGTGTGGTTGCGTACGGCAGTCGGGTGTTGTCTCCAGCGGAGCAACGATATTGTGTCACCCGTAGGGAACTGTTGGCAATTGTCCATTTCATCCAACAGTATCGCCCATATCTGTACGGTCGGCATTTCACCGTCCGCACAGATCATGCGGCACTGCAGTACGCCCTGAGGGTTCAACAGCCATCGGGACAATTGTCCCGATGGTTGGAGGTCCTCCAGGACTACGATTTCCAAACCACATACCGTAAGGGCGTTCGCCACACCAACGCGGACGCTCTGTCGCGCTTGCCAACCACCTCCGAGTGTGCATGCCTCCTGGGGTCTGGACGTTGCAGACCTCCAGGGGACACATCGGTTCCTGTCTTGGCGGCCGCCAACGACGACGATACAGTAGTTACTAATTCGATCGAACAACAGGGCAAAGATTCCCTGTTGGGGTTGCCCGTCATTGACTGGGGGCGCCTCCAGATGGAGGATGTGTCCCTCCTCGGGTGGCGACGTCGCGTTGGCGGTGCGGCGGGGGGAAAAAGAGGTGGTTCCGACGCATGGGAAATGTGCCAAGGCCTGCTGATGCATTGGGACGGGAAGTCGCGTCGACATCGGCTGGTGGTCCCTACTGGGTTGCGGGGCAGGGTGGTATGGGCCGCTCATGAGCGCCTCCTACACCTGGGGACCCAAAAGACTCTCGCCTTGCTGCAACTTGATTTTTATTGGCCTGGCATGACGAGGGATGTTGGGGATTTGTTGGGATCATGCCCTCGATGTGCACAACGCAAACCGCCGGCACGGGAGTCTAACCCGCCCTTGCAATCGATCAAAGTGTCCAGGATAAACGAGCTGGTCGCTCTGGACATTTTGGGACCATTCCCCGCCACCCCCAGGGGGAATAGATATTTGTTGACTGGTGTCGAGTATTTTACACGCTGGCCTATGGCCTGGCCTCTGGCCAACCAGTCAGCAGCAGCCATCGTGGAGGCCTTTGTTCAGGGTTATGTCCTGGACAAAGGTGCTCCGGAGAGGCTGCTGACCGACCAGGGCAGAAATTTTTCCGGTAAACTACTCAGACAAGTCTGTGATCTCCTGGGCACAAAGAAAATTCGGACCTCCCCATATCACCCACAAACTGACGGGATGGTCGAACGGTTGCATCGCACCATCACGTCCATGTTATCACAACAAGTTTCGGACTCGCAAACGGATTGGGACCTACAAATTCAGGGGGTCTTGGCGGCGTACCGGATGGCACCCCATGCAGCTACGGGGTTTTCTCCCTTTTACCTCATGTACGGCCGAGAACCAGACCCGCCTGTTCGTGCCCAGTTGCAGATCCCCGTGCCGCAGGGAAAAACTAATCTGGCTGACCACGTTAAATTTAATCTGGACAAATTGACCGAGGCACGGGATGCTGCAATGCAAAACTCTGACCTCCGTCAGAAGGCGAATGAGCGCCTCAGATTGAGTCGAGCACACATGCTGCAGTGGAAGCCGGGGGACAAGGCATGGCTGCACTGCCCCCAGGTGCCACTGGCAACCTCCTCTAAACTGGTGCGGCCGTGGCGGGGCCCTGTGGAAGTGGTGGAGGTGTTACGACCGCAGTGCGTGCGCATCAAGTGGGGGAAGCGGCGATGGTTCGTGCACCCCTCTAGGTTAAAACCCTTCTCTGCGGTACACAATCACACTTCACACGCGCGTGGCCAAGCATGTGGGGGGTCGGCCGACTCGCTGGGTCCGTCTCCGTCGCTCTCACCTAATGCCTTGCCGGCTGTGCCACCTTCAGGTGCATCAGGAGTGACGGGCTCACGCCCAATCACCCCTCCTGCGGATACCGAGGGTCACGCGGAGTCGGATGAATGCTCACCCCAAGACGGAAAATTGCCACCTGATGGTCCGCCACACGCGGTTACCCCGTGTGAGGGGCCCGCTGCAAGGACGCGCGCTAAAATGCGCAAACTGTTGTGAGGCCGGAAAATGTGTACATAGCTGTTGTGTTCATTGGATGTTGTGTGGGTGGTGTGTTCCCCACTCCTCGGATGTACATATGTTGGCTTCACCGTGTGTTGTGTGTGCGTGGTGGGTTCCCTGCTGATTGTATATAGGCTGTTTTTTTTACGGAATTCGTATTTATTCGGGGGGGGTGCGACGGGTTGTTTTCTCATCTTGCTGTTGCGTTCTTGTTCTGGTTCCTGTTATTGTTCAAAAATAGTGAGGCACACGCGCGGTCAGGGGGTGAAGGCACCTTTATTGTCAAATTTTTGTATGTTGGCAGCCGGGACGGCTGCATGCTATGCGGGGGGGAGTGATGTAGGGGTGTTAGAGAGAGAGCCCGTTATGCATGGCAGCCTATGGTAAACAAACACAGTAGGCGGGGCTACATGTGTGCACGAGCAGGTGCCCTCTGCGACGTCCGCGCCAGACACCCTGGGGGGTCGATTCGGTCATTATGATCCCCCGGGGCCCCACCCCTCAGGGAGGGGTTGGGTATAAAAGGGGAATGTATCGAAGGGCTCGGGAGTGTTGTGTTAGCTAAGAAGAGAAGAGGAAGACGTCCTAGATAGAGCCCTGGTCTCCCCCTGGCACGCCGTCCTTATCAGGACCGCGCAGGCTCGAGCAAGTGGCGTGGTACCAGAGCCAGAGCCAGTGCTGGTCTGGACTCTGGGTACCGGGCCCGACTGACCAGTGTCGGGCCAAGATAGCCTCCCCTAGCCCATTAGAGGAGGACTCAGAGGCAGGCTAGGGTTAGCCTAGAGGTGTGTCCTCAGATAGACGGGTGAGGGGGCCGATACCCCCTCAGTGTGTATGTCACAACGTATGGTGTTAAATAAACAAGTGTGCCTCCAACTCCGGTGTGAACGAGTCATAAGCGTTACTACAGTAGTATCTGAACCTTCCTGCACATCAGTCTTAAATAAGTACCTGATGTGGTGTGCAAACAACAACTTACATTTGTAATGCATCCATAACATAACACATGTCTATTGTCGCCAGGTGTGTTTATGAATACGCCAGCCTGCCTTCATAGGTGTTCGCTAAAAGCACTTGTCCCAAAAGGCTGGGAAGGCTATGCCGGGGGATCTTTGTTGCTGTGTGCAGTTGCAGATGTGTTTGCGTTCCAGCATTTATGTGTGGGTGTATGTGTGGAGCTGTGGAGCAATCGTTAGCACATTGCACTATGATCCCCGTATCCTGAAAGTTCTATCCTGACTATGCAAACCCGACCATCAATTTGAGCCTAACCCTGCCCTCCTCGTAGATCATCTCAGCCTGAAACAGGACGTATCACAGCGCATGAACATCAGCACTGAGAAAACAACGCAGCCCGGAGTTTTGGTTAGCGTTGTGCCTAACCCGGCACGAGTGCCGTGTTGCGACATCACCATCGCTCAGTCGTTACTCGCGAACAGCTCTTGTCCTAAATGTTCTGTGGTCGAAGCACCTCGGACCCAAAAGGGCAGAAGGTGGGGAACTGCCAGGGCAGACCTTGAAGGTCCGCCGCGTTTCGACTGTGCAGCAGCTGTGGGATCTGGCGGTGGGTGAAAATTCGTTGGCAACGAGATGCGTTGGCATCACCGCCTTTGCTTTGATCACCTCTAGATGTCGATCAAAATAACAGATTTACTGCATTGTGTTTAAAAAATAAATATATACACGGTACGTTCATACTGACATTACGTATTCTATACTGTATGTAATATGTAGATCTGTAACTTTTTACAAGTTACCTAGTTTATGGCCATTTTTAGTCTCAATTATACCTCAGTATAAAAAAACATCCACTCCACAAACATGCGTTCATAATTGCCTGTTCTTGCTGTATATAATACACTGAATCATCCCGTTCCTTGAATATTTATTTGACCATTAAAATCTAATAAAATTACAATTTCGCATAATCATATTTAGCATAATTTGATTCTGTAGCTTCATCTTAAAAGTAAATAGATACAGTCCGTGTTGTATTTATATATATACATCAAACTATTTTCTAGCAGATATGCATTCATTAAGATATGTTCGTTGATTAATCAATTATATATATGTTTTCCAAAGTTCTTTATCATTCTATTGTGTTTAATTCATCGTGCCACGGGGGGGGGGGGTACAACAATTTGTCCTCTCGCAATTAGGCACAATGTTACTTCTATAATACAGTTTTTTGGGGTTAGATCGCATAAATATAAATGTGTCATTAAACCAGAATTGGCATGTTCTGTTTACGTGATAAACATTACTAATTCGCTGTGTCGAGTGGTTGCGGGTTTAACGACACATTTATACTTACGTGAGATAACCAAAAAGAAAACCTGTTATGGATGATATTGGTCGCGAAAGCCTGTGTGTTAAACTAGAATGTTACTGTTAGGGCAAGTGCTTTTAGCGAGCACCTATGAAGGCAGGCCAGTAGAGCCATGAACTCACCTGGCTTCCATAGTTTCCCAAATTCTGTGCACTGAGACATGTTTTATGTTATAGGCTCATTACAAATGTAAGTTATTGTTTACACATCACACCAGGTACTTCTTTAAGACTAAGGCCTAGGAAGGTTCAGATACTACCTTCCATGGCCCGTAATCGTGTCCTAAAACACAATAACATATACAAAGACACAGATTTTTTTATTTCCATATATATTGTGATTACGTCGTGGAATTTAGTGGCCGGAGCCTCAGGGAAACTTTCCTGGGAAAATGACCTCTGATGTATCGTGTTCATCGTCACTATCATGAGCAGGGGCAACATCAGCAGCGTAAACAGCGGTAAAAGCATGATTTCCATCACGCTCATTATCACAATCGCAAACAACATCGTTACTCTCATCAGCTGTGAGGCTCTGGGGGATCCGAGTGGCGACCTCGGCAGCACTGTAGCGGTGCTAGGGTCCAAGAGGCAACATTGCTGCCCCCTGGGAGGGGACTCCTGGCTTGAGTGAGGCTCTTGAGGGTTTGTGCACGCTAAACACCCGTGTGCTCATTCTTTATCTGCTGTAGGGAGCTCAAGGGTTCACGGTCACCCTGCCGAGGCTGTGTTATGTTTACCTGCGTCCCCTTTTTCTTGTCAGTGTCATGTCTCTGTGGTGTTCTCGTCTCTTTTTGATGTTCACGTGGCTTTGCAACGTTCAGCATTTTCTTTAGATGCAATTTGCATGAATGGCGCTCTATAACATAAAATGATTATTATCATCTTTGCCTTCGTCTTGACCATCACATCATCATAATCAACATCACCACGTGCATGTGATTTTCTATTCCGCCACTTGCTGCACAGTTTAGACTTCAGCGCATCAAAAATGTGCCTCTACATTGCCATGAGAAACGTTAGGAGAGTGGAGGCGATACAAACACAAACAGCAATTGTATGTATGTTGAAATTCTGTCGCGCAGTACGTGTGTGCAAGGGAAGGACAACAAACTAAACTTACAAAAACAATTATAGTTGAAATGTGCTACCTTTCCCTCTCCACATTCTAGAAACAAGTCACGGCCCAAAGGCATGATTGACGGAACTCTGCACAATAGCGTAAATTGTGCACGTTAGTATAAACATTACATCATTGGTGGCTCAGCCCTGATCCTACCATTCTCATCAAAAAGCATAAACCATCATCACGCAAACTCCGGTCATCCTCGCAGCAGTGGCTTGAAACTGGCAATCGAACAGAGATGGTCACTGCATCGCGCCCTTTCAGATGCGCTTCTGCGGCCGTCTGGAGCGCTCTCGCTTCCGATATTATGAAGCCACGGGAGCTATGCACTCTGGAATCTAGATTGAAAACTAATTTATTTTAAATTGTGTTGTGTGTTGACTTTGTTTTCCTTGCCCCGCACCTCCGATTTGCATGGTTGGCTACGTACGGTGAAAAATAAGTTCAACATACACACATACTTCTTGGTTCTTTCGGTAAAGTTTAGCTGGAAGCATATTATATTTTTTGCGACATAGAATTGTAATGTATTACTTACTGTTATTAGCTCAGCTTATTGGAGAGTATGTTTAGTATACTGGTGATACTATATAGTTTATACTTGAGTTTTTTACGTGGTTGCTTAGTCACTGCAGCTACATACTATTAACATTCCTTCCCTTTATTAATGCTACCACTATCCCCTCCCTTTGATGCTGCTAATCCTGCATAATGCACGGGCATAATGACTTTGGAACCCCCCCGCCCACCTCCTACGCATTTCACAAGTAGTACTAATCACATACCTGCAATTCCCATAAATATGCTAAATTCCTCTTGATATGCAAATTATTTTGTCAAGGCGCCCTTCCCCCCTTCCAACCCAGCTTAAATATACGCTCCAAGCGTGGTGGTGTTTCATTCAGACGCTGTCTCCCCGACAGACCCTTCTACGTGACTTTACCGAATAAACCAAGAAGATGAATCCCTGCAGTCACGAAAGCTTTAAATCGAAAAAGTCGTGAGAATTATTTTATTGTTTTATTTTTATTATTTTATTACTTCCCTTCTACGTGACTTTACCGAAAGAACCAAGAAGACGAATCCCTGCAGTCACGAAAGCTTTAAATCGAAAAATACACACATACTTTAAGCTGTTCCTTAATTGTGAAATTAATAGCGGTGAAAAGGCTACATCTTTGTGCAATCGGACCCACAATGCATTGCATAATACGGAACAAGTCCAATTGTACGTGAAAACGACCGTCATTCTGGCAAACAGTGCATATTGATTGTTAAAAATGCTACTGAGCACTTGGACTTTTGTTTTAACCTCCCAATATTCAAGGGTATAGCAATTCAACCCCCCTGCGTTTCAATGAAATGTCACGATTCCAGGTCACAATTGAAATTTGAGGATCAATTATTATTTTACGTTATGGCGGACGTACAACATATACAATCGAAAAGCATTGATTCTCACACATGTAATTCACCGCATCTATCACGAACTTAAGAATCGATATTCGTTGATGAATCAATAAATCCTTACATCTATGTACATATGGTTAGTGCTGATTAGGTATGTTCGTGTTGTGCATAATATTGTCAGCAATAATGCCCTTTTGAAATAAGCTTGCGGGCAATTGCTAAGTGGATTGTTGCATTACAGGATCATGGGAGTGGAGACATTTATCCAGCAGTGGATTGACCATGGCTGCTGATGATGATGATGAATCATAATGCCCCGATATTAACACACGATTTGTTTATTCATTAACAAAAGTTGACAATCGGCCAGGGTGGGTTGAATGCGACTTGTTGGAATCTCACAGTTGTTTGTGTAAAACGATAGATACGTTTTACTGTAATGAACTTCAGCTACAGCACTCTGAACTGCTTATTTGTCGCCCATGAGCCAAGGGAGGTCGATCTGCACACCTCAGGTGACAAATGCTACCAATATACACGATGGATAGTACCCACCATGAGCAGAGAGCTTTGCTGTCTGTTTTATCTAAATACGTAATATTTATTTTCATATTGCATCAATGTTTCACATCATATTTGTGCATTTCATCAAAATATATTCTATATATAAGCACCATTGTACCCTTATTTCATGAAATTTTCTCTTAAAATGCTACCACACTGACTATCATACGTATTTGAGATTTGAAAACTACATTTTGTTTACTGAACTTTTTTATCCACTAGGTAAAGCCTGCTTAGCTATTAGTTTTTTGTCAGAGGCGACCTGGCCACACTCGATAGCTCATCGCACTGACTCATATCATCATCACATGTAATAATTTATCATAGCAGCCAAAATAAACAGACGCGTGTTTAAATGTGCGGTGGGGGGGGGAACTGGAGGACCCGGAGAATAATCCAAGGTGGGAGAACACGCAAACTCCAAATATACAACAGGCATCGACAGGCATCGTCAGGGTTCGGGATCGGGATCGAACCAACGGACTCCTACTTACGAGGCGAGGGAGATAACGTCTCACCACCGCGGCAAAGTTAATATTATAATTTTCCACCCCACGTGCTACCCATAAGCCATTTTTTTGCCAATGGTTCAAGGACCATGACTGACTGAGCCGACACTGATCAAAGTTCGTGGCAAGGAAACCAATAGCAGTGGCAACGACGGCATCTAGTGGTGATGCTGGTGTTTTAGCACTCACGTTCCTATGGGCCATTGGTATGAATCAGTCCCATTATCGTTCTGCCGATTTATATTTACAGCAAATTACTTAAATTCATTGAATATGCTAAGATGGGTTTGTTGTGTTTTTGTTGTTGCATAAAACAATTGTAATTCTATTGATGAACCATACTTTCATGAATAAACATATACAGTATTTAATTTGTATTGTTAGACGGTGTTGGCGAGCACCTATTAAGGCTCGCAAAGCACATGCTAGGGTAGTGCGGCCAGCAACCATGCCTGACTTTGTGTCTCCAAAGCCCATGTTTTAAACATTGCTCCAGAGGATCTGTTTAGGTGGGGTTAACCTACAGGAGACCCACTTCACAAGTCAGCAATTTCCTGCTCAAATGAGCATTGAGGCAGCGCGTATTGGACTGTTGACTACCTTAATTCAGTGGTGACAAGTCCGCATCCCTATGGTGGGGTCCAGTGTATCAAGAAGTCAACCACTATTGAATTTTCCACAAAGTGGTTTCTACTATATTAACCCCGGAGAAATTATGGGTTGTGTCAACCCCCAATGAGAACTTGAACTCACAATTTTCAGATTGGGAGTCTCCTGCTGGAGCCACCTAGCAGGATAGGGGAGATCCAAAGCAGGTTTAATTATAAAAATAATCCCCTTGTAGCCTTTAACATAATTTTGGGGCAAGTGCTGGTACGGCACACGAGGGGGTGGGTGGTCAGAACCACGCCCGGCCGCCTTTGTCTCCCTCGTGTTATGTTTCTGGTTCAGATAATAGACTGTTTTTTGCCATGACCGGGAGTCTAGCGCAGCTTGTTAAACACAGCACTACCGATTCCCAATTATGTTTATACATACACACGCACGCACACATGCTGACACAGACTCACGCACACATGAAACGTATGCACTCACATGTATGCACATAAATGTAAAATGTACACATATCCACACGAAGCTACTGTATTTATGGATAGGTATACGGTACTCGGGAATTCTGCTGCGTAAGGTTGTGGACTTGAGAGGTCACCGATTCAATTCGATCTCCCGGGGCGACATTTTAAGCAACGTTTCATAAATCACACCCGCCTCCACCTCCGCATCTATTTGGTGGGGATGCGTGTGTGGTGGGGTAAAGTGTGGGTACTTCCACCTCTGCAAAAATGTCTAGCTATTGTCGAAGAATAGGCCAAATATCCTATAGGAGGGGCTCTTTAGATCGTCCTCTATTGGAGGCCCTTCTGTCAGTAGTGGTGCGAGGAGGAAAATCCAGGGTTGCAATTTTATATTGACTTTTTATACTCCAAAGAGTCATGCACGGGCTCACCTGAACCTCTTGTTTGGCTAAGTATAAACAATTCAAAAGCCAATTACTTATCATTATACATTGCGGTGGAGGCTAAAGCGTGTCTTGAATATGTGTTTATGAGCAGAATAGAAATAGCAATTTTAGATCCGAAGTGGTATTTGATGCGTGGTGATGTTCCAGGATTGCAGTTACACAGCTTCTATTTCACGGTTGGCACATTAAGCGTAAGCTCTTACATTTACTAAGTCACTGTACTGAATGTTACACATGACAAACATACTTATTTTATGAGGCATAACTTTCTCTGGGTAAGGATTCAGGATCTAAATTACTGCTTAGCCGGTCGTTAAATCGGTCACGGTTAGGTGAGTATTTTTCTCAAGGTGTTTGGAAGAGGCAAACGACGTGTATCATCATATCATCACACCTCCTACCACCCTGCCACGCTAGCCGCAATGGTAATATTTAAGCTTCGCACTGCTGCATCTCTTCAACATTCAGCGCATATGTGTACATCTACAATCGTACTTTATCCATGCATACGGTCAGGTAGCACTTTGGAGAGATACATCGGTTGACATTTTTGTCTCAGGTCGGCTAACATTTTTCAGGGTTGATAAAAAAAACAAGTAGCACTTTGTGGGAAGACAATAGTGGGTGTCCTATGGAAAGAAGGGAATTTTCAGACAAATATTGAGTAATAATAAATATAAGTAACTTGATGGAAAGATAATACAAATGTGGAAAAAAGTGCTTTCCTGTAATTTCTGTATCATGCCAAATGTGTCTGTGTGCACATAGGACATTTAGTGGGGAGTGTGCTGCGCTACGAACCCGGCGACTTGAGTTTAATTCCCGCTCATGGCAAATACCAGTGAAGACTATCTGAACTGTCTTCTTGGTTCTTTCGGTAAAGTCACGTAGAAGGGAAGTAATAAAATAATAAAAATGAAACATAATAAAATAATTCTCACGACGTTTATATCCGCACTGAACTGGTCATGGGCCTCCCTGTATATGTCGGCTCAGCCTCAAATGAGTAGCTGGTGTGATGTGTAAATATCGCCACTGGGGAGACAAAGGCGGCCGGGCGTGGTGCTGGCCACCCACTCCCTCGTGTGCCGTGACGACCTTCATAGGTGCTCGCTAACAGCACTTGCCCCATCAGCCTGTTAAGGATATACGGGGGATATTTGTCTTTTTAAAAGGGCATTTTAACACGTGTTTTAACACGGCCTGGCACCAGCGCCGTGGTGACGTCACCACCACTTAATGCCGAATGGCGGTTGTTGTTGTTATAGGGCATTTGCAGTTCTCTTCTGTTCTTGTGTATGCCAATTTGTTGAGGAGCTAAATGCCAATGGCGAGCCAGTAAAAGACTTCATGAGAAATTGTTCGTGTTGTTTTGCTATTCCTCCATTGAAAGAGCACAAAATAGTGATTTACTTATATGGTCCATAGTTTGGATTGCATGGCCACAGTCGCGCTGTGGCGTGACTTTAATTTGCGATTCATGAAGATGTGCACATTGGCCTTGTTGATGTTCTTATGTGGTTGATGGTTCCACCAGTGTGTCTTCGAGGGCGAATGTCAAAGCTAGGACGTGCGATGTTTGAGTCTTGAATGAGGTGTTTCTTCTGGACATCTGCATTGTCCCACCATGTCCGTCATCGTTCTTCCATATCTAGGCGATATTCTAGAAAGGGTATCGGGATGTCAATGAGCTGTGAGGAATATTGTTGAGGTCTTGGCTGATGAAGTCTAGGTGTTTGTCTTTAGTTATATCCGCAGAGACATGTAAAACTGCGAGTTTGCACGTCTCTGTGGATATTTAATGGGATAATGTTCAACAGAACATAGCCACTTCCGTGCCCTCTAATTTCTCACATCAACATCATGCAAATCTCTCACATTAACATAGCCACTTCCGTGCCCTCGTCCAGGAGGCCGCTTTCCTTCTTTTCTACAGTTACATGCTAATTTCTCACATTAACATCACTAGCCCCGGCCACTTCTTTATGACCCTTGGGCTACACCCATTTCAAACCTTTTAAAACATTCTGCCTCAGCAGCAGACCATGCTTTCCCACCTGATGACGGACGCTTGTGTTGTGCCCGAATTTATTTTATTTTATACCTATGTGACTTTACCGAAAAAACAAGAGTATAGTATATGCATTCATAATAAAGAAAAAAGTATATGCATTGTCTTTGAGACTGATTGGTCCACACCAGAGACAGCTTTCTTTAGAGCCTAGTCTCAAACAGTGTTAGACGCGAAAAGGCGCCTTTTGGCGTCCTCTGGTGTGGACCAAGCTGTCTCTGGTATGGACCAATCAGTTTCAAAGACAATGCATATGCTGTCAGAGCATGTTTTTTTTTTCACCACAAGTAGCTGTGGTTAATGCAGACATGATTCCTTGCAAAAGGTTTCAGTTTGGTGTTTTAATATCTTAACACCTGTTTTGTTACCAGAAAAAAGGGGAAAACCTATTCTCACACTTGCAAGTAAACATTTAATCAAAGTCGGAGATATTACCTGCTCAGGTGGTGCTCATCACCTGTTTAATGTCCTGAACTGGGTGGTGGAGATTCTCGTTTCCTATGGCGGGAGTGAGTCCATCCATAGCACAGCCACCGTTACTGGCGGAGCCAGTGGGAGGGGGGGTGGTGGCATGTGCCCCCACAATGATCCGATTGAAATCCCTAATTTCGATCAGATCATTGGGGTCTACTAGTAATAAATCGGCATTTTGCGATCCCCACTGCCACTGTGTAGCATATTATTACGTGCCAGAGACTCTATGAGATGATACGACAATAGTCTGAGTCCATAATTGGCAATTAGTAACGGCAAAGCAGTTATAAGTGACTCAGAATTGTGCGCAGTTGCGTATACAGTACACGACTTCCATGAAGGCAAACACCTTCAGTGAGCGCGATGCCGATAACACACGGTTCGAATTCGACCCTCGATCGATGGCTGCGCCATCGCCGCACACGCGTCGAATAAAAATCAAGGGACAAGTCCTTACTTACTAACAACTCCTATAATTTTTAATTGCTGGAGGGGTTGCCCCCCCTACCTGAAAATATTGGCTCTGCCATTGGCCACCGTTGACTCCCCCACAAAGTGGTACGCATTATATTCACCACAGAGGGACATTGTGCTGAGTCAACCCCCAACCATGATTTGAGCTCGCAACCTTTAAATTGCGAGCTGCTCGCTCTATCGCTGAGCCACCTGGAATGGTTGAAAGGAAGATGAAACTCAATGTCCCTCGGCTATGTTGTCGGTCGTGGGCTGTCCACACACAGTTTGAAGTTGGTGATGAGAAAAAAAAACCTTTAAATTCATGGCCAAGCAGATTATTTATGTACAATACTGTTAAATCACTCCCGTAAGTTTTATTGCAACAATTCAGTGGCGTCACTACAGCAGAGTTGATTGAGTGCCTGATTGTCATTTTAAAGTTATTGTCTTTTCTCATTAACACAGCTCCACACCCATATCACTCAGCCTGAAACACACAGCCTGGTTATATATTTGTCAGGGTGGTGCAGTCCAGGGTTTTTTTTTGATGTATGATCACGGACCAGGATTGTATCGAAAACAGGTATGTACTATGTATGTTGAACGCCTTTCGCACCGTACGTAGCCAACCGTACTAATCCGAGGTGCGATTCCATATGGATATAAAGTTATTCACGATTCCAAGGAAATGATCAGCATCGGCCGATAATTGTTTGGATCGGATTTTTTAAATGATAATTGTGGTACTGAACGAGGACCTCCATGCCGCACAAATGAACTCACACTGACCAGGTCAAACAGCCTCCATGACCGTTACAGGGCATGACTCAAAATATAAAGGAACCAGTTTAACCAATCGCCACACCTACATGAACCTGACAGTACTTATCATGTTGACCACCGAGCACACACAGGTGATTATAATCTACTGGGCACCATTGGCCAGTGCAACACAATTGTTGAACTCTACTTCTTCTATGCTCCAACATCCGATTAGCACGGTTGACTACGTACGGTACGAAATAAGTTCAACATCTTCTTTCTCTTCTTTCTTTATATATAAAAGACTCCGCGCGCTCGCGCTTGCGGGGGATTTGGCTCTCGAACGGTGGCCTTTACGTAGAAAAAAAATTGCCGGGCGGCATACCCCAAGCAGCGTGGTGGGAATAGGCTATTGTGTTTTCCCATCCGTAAACGTTAAAGTAGTTTAATTAACAAATTTGTGCCGTTTATATTATTAATTATTTGTCGGGGAAGTTAAGAGGCTGAGCCACGTTGGGTGGTGAGAAAAGATCCGCGCCATCGGCCTCATGGCCGAAGGACCTCAGCACGCCGTCGGCCAGCGGTGTGCGGAGTGCGGGAATAGAGGAGGTAACGGAGGAGCGTGCGGGGCACGCGAGAGAGAGCGTGCGTAGCACGCGAGAGAGAGAGCGTGCGTGGCACGCGAGAGGAAGTGTGAGACGACACTGGTCCGGGAGGAGGCCAGTGGGGGGTGCGGAGAAGAACCTGAATAAAAGACAAACGGAGACCAGCATCGCCTGACGGAGTCTTTTATTACACTTGCGAAACGTGCACCCCCCTAATGGAACATCTTCGCCGGTTAGAAACATTAGGCTGGCCTGCTAACGATCCATCCTGGGTTTAACCATATATGTGTGTATGTCTAAGTCGATGTATTTCTATGTGTGTGGGTTAATGTCTGTGTGTACGTCCATGTGTGTGTCTGCCTTTTTCGCCCGAGCAACGCCGGGTACGTTGTATATGTTGCGTGAGGTGTGTTCCTCTGGTGAGCTCTCTCTGTTACCCGTGTCGTGTTGGTCATCGTCAGAGGAGTCAGTGTCAGATGAGCCGTCACCATCACGGTGGCTCTGCTTAACATAACTTTTGTAGTGCCTTTTGCACCTGTAACGTGGGTCAACTTGGCTCGGTGATTTCTGCTTATCCCATGGCTCATGCTTGTGTGATGTGCGTCTGCCTGGTGTGCTGTTTATGTCATGTTTCCCGTCTTGCACCAGCTCCTCCCTTTTCCGCCCTATCATTACAGTGTATCCTGATGACTTAGGGTTAATTATTTGTCTCTCTTTTATATATAAAAGTCTCCGCGCGCTTGCCGGGGATTTCGCTCTCGGACTGTGGCCTTCACGTAGAAAAAAAAGTTGCCGGGCGACCCGCCCCAAGCCCCGCAGTGGCAATAGGCTATTCTGTTTTCCCATCCATAAACGTTAAAGTAGTTTAATTAACAAATTTGTGCCGTTTATATTATTAATTATTTACTTATTGCACGCTGTCGACCGTACCAACTGACGCCAATTGCGGGGAGGGCGGACCCTGCCAAGTGAAGCGCGCTCGCTCCACCTCACGGAGGACATTTCCTTTTACGCGTTTAACATGGAATAAATATCCACATCACGCTGCCGATTTCTCTTGCCCCCCCACCACCCCAATGCGTGCAGTTACTGCTATAAAGTTCTTACATATTAACTTAATATTCTTAAAGCGCTTACATAGTATTATTCTGCCTCGGGCGGGTGGATGGTGAGGGTGGCGATGGTAGCGGCCCAGCCAGCAGCCTGACAATGTCTCACCTTTTCCGACTTGCCAATCTAGGCGAGGCCGCGGGCTCTACACGGGACGAGGCGTCACCACGCCAATGTAAAGTACAATTTTATTGCATATTTCGCTAAGAACTGAGGTTTATTGCTTACTATTATTAAACAAATAAGTTTACAAATATTACAATTATGTTCGTGTGCAGAAACTACATGTGTGTCCCTAAAGTCGATGTTTGTGTGTGTGAGCCCATATGTTTGTGTGCGTGTAAGTCGATGGGTTTCTACGTGTGTGGGTCCATGTCTGTGTGTAAGTCCATGTGTGTGTCTGTCTTTTTCAAACGGATAACGCCCCATGTGTGTGTGTGTCAGTTCCTTTGTGTGCGTATCAGTCGCTGTGTGTGTGTTAGTCCGCATGTGTGTGTAAGTCCATACATGTGTGTGTGTCACTCGATGTGTGTGTGTAAGTCAATGTGTGTGTGAGTCTATGTGCCTGTTAATCCATGTGTATCTAAAGTACATGTCTGTGTGTCACAGTCCATATGTGTATGTGTGTGTAGGGCAATGTGTGGGTCAGTCTATGTATGTGTGTGTAAGTCCATGTGTGTGTGTCTTAGTCGATGTGTGTGTGTGTAAGTACATGTGTGTTTACGTCAATGTGCGAGTCCACGTATGTCTGTGTGTGAGTCGATGTATGTGTGTGAGTCGCTGTATGTGTGTACGTCGATATGTGTGTGTAACTCCATGTGTGTGTATCTCAAGTGGATGTCTGTGTGTGTGAGTCCATGTGTGTGTGAGTCGATGTGTTTGTGTTTGAGTCGATGTGTTTGTGTGTGAGTCGATATGTGTGTGTGTGTGTCTCAGTCCATGTGCGTGTGTGTTAGTCGCTGTGTGTGCATGCCTCCATGTTAGTCAGTGTAAGTCCATTTTTTCGCGTGTCTGTAGGTCCATGTGTGTGTCTTAGTCCATCTGTGTGCTTTATTGACCTGCTCAAGGCCTATTATACCATCAGTAGGCCTGGGCTCTGGGTTGTTCTTCGTACTTAATGAGTCCTTCGCCCTTTGCTCACGATCCTTAAGGACCTTCATGATGGTGAGCGGCCCCGCGTCAAACTACGTGGCTGTCAGTCAGAGCCATTCCCTCTACACCTTGGGGTGTGACATGGATATCCTCTGGCTCACACATTATTTAACATATCTTTTGACCACGTAGTTCATGAAGCCTTCAATGGCTGTGTAGAGGGGTTACGGAGGGCAAACAAACACACAGGGTGTGGTTATGCCCGTACGCCAAGAGATACTTACATCCACGTCCGCACCGTTTAGCCTGGGGGGCTAACACGGCGCTGGGATCCCCCACGGCCCCACCCCTCAGTGGGGGAGTTGCTATATAAGGCGGTGAGCCGGAGGGCTCGGGTTCAGTGTTCAGCTTTAACCAGCGAAGCAAGAAGACCGGCTAGATAGGCCCTGGGACTCCCCTGGATCGCTGTCCTTCTCAGGACCGACCAGGGCAAGCCAGTGGCATGGCCCCGAGAGCCCAGAACCGATGCTCTTGTAAGAGCCGGTCTGGGGACTCAGGGTGCCGTAATCCCAGCTTAACCAGAGCTGGGTCAGCTAGCCTCCCCTAGCCCTGTAGTGGAGGACCTAGGAGAAGGCTAGCCGTGACAGAGATTGTGTGATCTCCCTGTTAGACGGGTGAAGGGGCCGATACCCCTTCGAGTGTTGTATATCTCGGCCTGTAATATACATTGTGGTTAATAAATAAGTGTGCCTCCGACTACGTCGTCCAAGTCTCCTGGAACCTACTACAACTGGCGTCAGAAGTGGTCTTCTAAGGATGGATACGAGACGGACGGCTCGTACCAGGGGGCCGGGGGAGGAGGAAACCTCGGCCGACTCAGAGCCCGAGATTGCTGAGGGCGAATCCGAGCAACCGGGGCCGAGTCCACCCACACCGCAACGGCAGGACGGGTGGGGACCATCGGCTGACGGACTACGGCTGGCTCACTCCCGCCTGGCGGAGCTACTCTACGCGGCAGCCACCACGTTGGAGGAAATCACTTGCCTGGGGGCTGGAGGAGCTGCACGGGGCGACGACGGACGACACGCGACGCCGGTTCCCGCCATTTCAACGGGGCTGGAAGTCAGATTTACCGCCATCAGTACAGTGGGTGCTGAGGGCGGGGCCGGGCTACGTCAGGTGACCGATATTCGCCAACCAGAAGCCGCCACGTCGTCAATACCGGCCGGTGCATCACCAGCAGAGCGACCGCCAATGGCACCCGCCCTTCCCGCCGATACTGTGCGGAGTGGCGGGAACGACGGGGCACGATCTACTGCTGCGGATGCCGCGTTCCAGCAGCGATTGCCGCCCCTTAAAGAGTTTGTGGGGGAAGACGGTGACTGGGGAGCCTTCCGAAGACGGTTCCTCCCTCACCAAGAAATGTCACAATGGACTGATGATGAAGCACTACGCGCGCTACCGGCGATGCTCGACAGTGACGCCATCGCTACCCTCACCTCGGCGCCAAGAAAGGCGCGCGCCACGCTGCAAATGGCGCTTCAACTCCTGTCTGCAGTCTATGGACCACCTTCTGACTGCAGACAGCTGTTCTACGATCGCCAGCGGGGCGCCAAGGAATCGCCTCTGGCATACCGCACAGCTCTCCTGGCCCTGGCGAAGGCGGCTTTCCCTCGGATGGACGAGGAAGGGGTGGATGCCATGGTGGCAGAGAAGATACTGCTGTTGGCAGACGATTTGGACATTGCCGTCTTGGCGCAAGACGACACGGAGATGTGTTCCCTGCGGGCCGCGCGGCACATCCATGCTGTCCCAGCGTCGCAAGGCCAGCAAGGCGGCGGCCAGGCATACCGTGGCTGCAACCACCCTCCCATTGAAAGAGGTCTGCGCTGTGGATCGCCCGATGGAGTGGAGATCCGGGGGACAACCAGCTCGGGACGGACCGAGCCACCAGGATCAGCCCAAGCCGTCTAGGGCGTTCATGCGCTGCTACAATTGTGGCCTCCGGGGCCATGTGGCTTCGGGATGCCGGGCTCCTCGACAGCGCGGTGCGACGCCTCGGCCAGACGTCGCGCCTCTACCTAAGCCTCACCAGCAAACTCCGGCGAGTTGTGGCACCCCACATGTTTGGCCTACGCACACACCTGTGACACACTCACGCACTGCAATGAACGGGGGTCAAAAATTGCCTGTCGTCGCGCCGAAATGTGCCACGCTGGGGAGGGCGTTCCAACCGGGCCAGTGGTCCGAGTTGGCCCATCGCGTTGTTGCCGCGTCGTCGGGGTCATCGGTCGTTGTGGGGCATATTGATGGGGTTGAGGTGCGGGTCTTAGTTGATACGGGAGCATCGGCAACTATTGTGTCCGATTTAATTCATAACATTTTCCCCGTTCAAAGCCGTCCTTTGCTCCCCGTTGATGTTCCATGCTATGCTGCTAACGGGGGCTCGCTGGGCATTATCGGACAGATCCACGCGCAAATTTGTATTGGGGACATCAAATTATCCGGCCCAATATTGGTCTCCTCCTCGCTGGCGGTTCCGTGCCTGTTGGGGATGGATTTCTTGGCCAAAATGCCGATTCGTATCTTGGTCGACCAGGGTTGCATCGAACTCCCGTCGGGCCGACGTATGATGTTCTTGTCCTCCCCCGCTATTGTCCGTACGGCATTTGCGACGGTACAGGCGCTGGTTGCGACGACGGTGCGCGTACCGCCGGGAGCTCAGATGCTCGTGCCTCTTAGGCTGCGGCGACCATTTGCTAAGGGCATTGGGGATCGGGGGGTTCTGTTGGGACCATCTATGGCCGGGGTCAACGGACCCGATTTGATAGCGACCCAGACCATTGTGAAAGGGGACGGGGACCCCTTCATCGCGGTCCTCAATGTGGGATCGCGAACGGCTGTGGTTCCTCAAGGGACCGTGCTTGCGCACGCGACGCCGGTACCCTGTGAGGAACCGGTCATTGGTCAGGTGAGCACCGCTCCTCTGTCGCGACCACATTCGGACCGTGATGAGGGGTGGCTGGATGCGCTTTGTGCGGGATCATCGGACCTGTCCGACTCACAGCGTGAGAGGCTTCGAATCCTCCTGCGCGAGTTTTCCGACGTTTTTAGTCAAAACAAATACGATATTGGTTGTACTAAACTGCTGCGACACCATATTGACACGGGTGACAGCGCGCCAATCCGCCAAAATCCTTTTCGGTTGAGTCCCGCCGAAAAGGATCATGTCAAATCGGCCGTAGACGACATGCTAGCTGCGGATATTATATCCCCTTCTACCAGCCCTTGGGGTGCACCGATCGTCTTAGTTAAAAAACACGACAGCTCATTGCGGTTTTGTGTCGATTTTCGTTGGCTGAACAAGATTTCTGTAGCCGACGCATACCCGCTTCCTCGGATGGATGAATCGCTTGATGCCCTGGCAGGGGCGCGGTTCTTCTCCACATTGGATTTATTGTCAGGGTTCTGGCAGCTCCCTCTGGATGATGAATCTAAACCTAAAACTGCTTTCCATACGCCACACGGCCTTTTCCAATTTAACCGCTTGCTGATGGGGCTCCATTCAGCGCCGGCAACTTTTCAGCGATTAATGGAATTGGTCCTGGCTGGGTTGCAATGGGATTAATGTTTGATTTACTTAGACGATGTCATCGTCTTTAGTAAAACATTCGATGAACAGCTCCAGAGGTTGCGTGCCGTTTTTCTCAAAATGCGGGCTGCTAATTTGAAATTCAAGCCCCTGAAGTGTAATTTGCTCCGCGAATCGGTGTGGTATTTGGATCACATTGTCGGACGCTCAGGTATTACCACAGATCCCGCTAAAATGCAATGTGTCAGCTCCTGGCCGACTCCCACCTCGGCGGGGGAGGTCAGGAGTTTCATTGGATTCGGTCATATTACCAACGGTTTGTTGCTGATTTCGCTACAATTGCGAAACCCTTACATGCCTTGACATCAAAGGGGGTCAAGTTTAATTGGGGACAGGAGGAGGAGGCTGCTTTTCGCTCCCTCCGGGACGCCCTAGTGGGGGCTCCGCCATTGAGTTATCCTGATTTTACAAAACCCTTCTTGCTCGATACAGACGCAAGCAACACGGGCATTGGGGGCGTGCTTTCGCAGGTTGTTGGGGGCGTAGAACATGTGGTAGCGTATGGCAGTCGGGTGTTGTCTCCGGCGGAACAAAGGTACTGTGTTACCCGTCGGGAACTATTGGGAATCATTTACTTCATTCAGCAATATCGCCCATATCTGTACGGTCAACATTTCACCGTCCGCACAGATCATGCGGCGCTGCAGTACGCCTTGCGGGTTCAACAGCCATTGGGACAATTGTCTCGATGGTAGGAGATTCTTTAAGATTTAGATTTTGATACTACATATCGTAAGGGCGTTCGCCACACGAACGCAGACGCTCTGTCGCGTTTGCCGCCCACCTCCGAGTGCGCTTGCCTCCTGGGTTCGGGGCGTTGCAGACCTCCGAATGTGATCTCTGATTCGGTCCTTGCGGCCGCCGCTGATGCGCCTTCGATTGCGGGTCCTATCGAGCAAGAAGAGAGGGATTCTTTGCTGGAGTTGTCTGTTGCGGAGTGGGGGCGCCTCCAAATGGAGGACACCTCCCTCCTCGCTTTGCGCCGTCGCATCGGGGGAGTTGGTCGGGGGGCGGAAAATGTCGACTCGTGGGGGTTATTTCAGGGTCTTTTGATGCATTGGGACGGGAGATCCGCCGCCACCGGCTGGTGATGCCTTCCGCATTGAGGGGTAGAGTGGTGTGGGCTGCACACGAGCGACTCCTTCACCTGGGGACTCACAAAACCCTTGCCATGCTCCAGCTGGATTTTTCTTGGCCGGGCATGGCAAGGGACGTGGATGATCTTTTAGGGTCGTGTACTCAGTGTGCGCAACGGAAGCCACCAGCGAGGGGGTCCAACCCACCATTGCAGTCTATAAAAGTTTCCCGGGTTAACGAGCTCATTGCGCTTGATATTCTGGGCCCATTCCCCGCTACACCTAGGGGAAATAGATACCTATTGACCGGGGTAGAATATTTTACGCAATGGCCTATGGCCTGGCCCCTCGCCAACCAGTCGGCAGCAGCCATCGCGGAGGCCTTTGTCCAGGGCTACGTCCTCGACAAAGGTGCTCCGGAGCGGCTGCTGACCGACCAGGAAAAAAAATGTTCGGGTAAACTTCTACACGAAGTATGCGAGCTCCTGGGTACAAAAAAAATTCGTACCTCCCCATATAATCCGCAAACTGACGGGATGGTGGAGCGTCTGCATCAGACTATCACGTCCATGCTGTCCCAACAGGTCTCTGTAACCCAGACCGATTGGGACCTTCTGGAAATATTATTTCATGAAGTGTTTGTTTTCTGGAAAGGATTCCGATGGGATTGTTGGATTACCCTTACAGTTGTCCACCAGTGCAAGATCATGCAATGCATAGTTGGAATTTTAGTCAATAGGTATGCATTTAAGTTGGCTGTTTTTGCTTGAGGCCTTTTGAAACAAAACTTTTGAGTTTGGGTTTCCATTCAACTTAAAACCAGTTTCACAATAAAGTATTTTTCTTTTCTTTTTTAGTGCAGTCAGCATTGACAACCATATAAGACAATATAAAAACTCAGTTTTCCTCTTTGATTGGTCAAGCTAAGCTGTAACAGCCAATTTTGCGTGTATTTAGTATATTTTCCTTCTCCCGCACCCCAGATTAGCACGGTTGAAGTTCAACATGCATACAATGGTGAGCGATATCTAACATATTCTGGGCACTCCCTTCAAAATACCTGCACTGACCAGCATGGTGACATATGGTCAGAGATGTGGGGAGGCCTTTATCCATTTGTAGATTGATAGGGCCGTACTATACAGAACATTTTTTTTTCATATAAATGTAATTACATTGTCATAAAGGCATTTTATTTTGTGAATTCCAGTATTCAATAATAATAAAAAAAAACTATGAACAAATATTGCTGCACAATTAAGCCCCTCTAGAATGCAATGATAATAACTTTCAGATTCAAAGTAAGTGAGATTCCTTTAATGAAATGCCTGCCATTTGTAAAGCACCATGCAAAGGCATGCAATAAACTAGTCAAATGAGTATGAATGTGAATCTGTCAGTTTCAATAATTCTCCATAAAAATTTACAATAGAAATCCAAAAATGATTAATTGGTCAGATGCACAATACAAAGCTATAGGATCCTGGCGATGTTAAGTCAATCATTTTAATCACAGTCATCCATTCGGACTGAATGCAAGTTACAGATTTGTTATAACCAAGGCTTGAAAGAATAGATAGTGTAGTGGTGCGTACTATTCTGATACGCACCTCCGATTATCACGTGTGGTGCAAACAAAGTTTTACATACATACATACATCATGCAAACTCCGGTCATCTTAGCAGCGGCTTTTGGCTTACCATTGAACAAATATGGGCACTGCATCGTGCGCTTTAAAATGCGCTTCTGTGGCCATCTGGAACATTCTTCCTTCCGATATTATGAATCCACTGCAGCTATGCACTTTAAAATCTAGATCGAAAACTAATTTCTTTAGAACTGCTTTTTGTGTTTAGTTTGTTGTCCTTATCCCGCATCTCCGACTAGTATGGTTGGCTACGTACAGTACGAAAGAAATTCAACATACGTACAGTATATACGGCAAGAAAGTGATGAATGGTGTGTGTTGGGGGGGGGGCTTGTTACTTATCTATCCACCCCACTGCACTTTGACCCCTCTAGTATGAGGAGCCCAATGCGCGAGCAGCTAAATTAAGGTTATACTCAGCAGCACCCTGTGAAATGGGCTCAAAACCCGATAAAGCCACAGACTCTACTCCCTGTAAATGTAAGTCGTGAATTTCAAAGGATAAAATTAACCCTCTGCTCTGACACCACATCAATAGCTGTGCCTCCCAATGCACAACTTTAGTTTGAAGAGTGTGTTCGGCGTTCATCAGATGCTAACACACTTCTTTTCATACAGCAAACGGCAGCAGATGGGGATATATGCAAAACAGAGCGCTTTAACAGGAAACATTGAAAAAAATTCCATATTATTCGCATCTGGAGACTCGAGGCTCGCGTGGTGACACGTGCGCAAGGTGTAAATTTTTTAAAGGAGAAATCACATTCGAGGTATTCTGCTGTCCTGTCGTTGTACGATAATGTATTGAAAGTGCCACATTACACACACATTTATTTTAACGGCTGGCAACCGGTGAACATTATGTCATACGGCCGCATGCTACATAAACTCTTATCCCATGGCTATAAAATGTCAATAAATTTGCTGCTGCAACTATTGCTGAAAAGTACATGTGTTTTCTGGATGGGTCTTGCATGAGCTACATTAGTGCAACGGTGTCTGTTGTGGATTATTCCAAATTCATGGTGATTCTTGTAAACTGCAAGGAAATGCTCTCGGGGGAAATTAATACCATCTAAATTTAAAACGTGGACTCAAACTATTAATGACATGCATTGGGAAAATGTCAAAACTGGGTGGTTTTTAACTTTTGCCGACAAAACTGGATCCCAAATGTCAAAACTGGGTGCACCCTGGGTGGCCAAAAACTTGAGTTTTGGACACTCAGGGTGCACCCAGTTTTGACATTTGTCAAATACACTTGATAATTGTATACTAGCACAGTGTGCCAGCACCCCATTCATCCAAACACTTGGTATTTGTATACTGGCACACTGTGCCAGCACCCCATTCATCTAAACACGTGGTATTAGTATGCTGGCACAGTGTGCCAGCACCATATAACTACACACACTTGATATTTGTACGCTGGCACAGTGTGCCAGCACCCCAACGACCAACATTTCAAGCTATGGCTCGGACTCGGAAGTGAGCTCGGGGCGGGCTTGCGACCAGGCGGGCGCACTGCCACCTTGCTCACATTCGAATGGCAACCCTCCACCCCAAGAATACTTTTACCACGCGCCGCGAGGCCATCCACGGCATCCAAGACTTTGCTTTGCAACAAGGCAAGCGCGCGGTCCTTGACCTCAAGCGAAGCGGCGGACGGCACGTTGCCATCGTCTGCTCTAGTTCAACACCTTGTTCCTTCAAGGTGAAGCTGACGAAGCTCACGGGGGAACGACGCGGCTTCCGCGTCTCGGCGCTGTGCACGGATCACCACGGCTGCACGGGCACTACCAAGATCACGCAGCGCCAAGTGGAGGCGAACACGACAGCCCGTTCGGCCTTTCGCGTCAACCCCCGTACCTCCGCACCGACTGTCATTGCCCAGGTCGCCGACGTTGCTCGCGTCATTGTCCCGACCCGGATGATGTACCGCGCCAAGGACACGTGCATCGCGGCGAACGAGAGTGCGGCCCATGCAGGCTTCGAGTTCATCAACTCGCTGGTGGAGACGTTCGGCAAGCTCAACGCGACGACCTGCAGTGTGCGAGAAGACGCGGGCATCTTCTGGGGTGCGTTCATCTGCAACCCGATCGCACGCTCGTTGCAGCCAAGTCTTCAACGCGTCGTCGGCATCGACGGGTCGCACATGAAGGTGCGCGCCTACAATGGAACCATGCTCGTCCTCGTTGGGCGCGACGGCAACAACCGCAACGTCCTTCTCGCCGTGGCGCTGGTGCCGTCCGAGACGGCAGCGGCCTACGACTGGTTTCTCAACTGCTGCACGACCAACGACATCGAGCTCGACGGCACGCCGGTCTTCTGCGATCGTGGCACGGGCATCCTAGCCTCCGACTGGAAGGACCTCATGCTCATCCACTGCACGCGGCATTTGATCTGCAACGGCGTGGACAACATCGGCTCCGCGTTCACGCCCGACCTCCAAGGCATCATCTACGATGCCCAAGGGTGCGCCTCCGAGGCCGCGTTCCGCAGCTCCTTGGGCTGCTTGGGCGTAGCTCTGCCTGCGGCGGCCACATACTACAACAAGATCGACCCCCACACGTGGGCGCTCTACCCGCACCTGCACACGACGCCATTGTACGGCTGGCGCACGACGAACTTTGTGGAGTCCACGAACAGCGAGGCCCTGCCGGCTCGCGAGATGGACCCCTTCCACTTCCTCATGCACCACATGGAAGACATGATGACGAAGGCCTTTGCCCACCGCAGCGACGCCGAGAAGTGGGCCGCTCAAGGGCGTGTCATTACGCCGTACGCTCAAGGACTCATCGACGCTCAGCAGGCGTTGGCCCCGAGGTACAAGGTCTACGAGAGTACCTCGACGCGTGCATACGTCAAGGATCCAGACGCCTACGCCTCTGCCAAGCGCCGAGTCAATCTCAGCTCTCGGTCGTGCACGTGCGGGTACATGAAGCAGATGGGCTTGCCGTGTCGGCACTACATTCGTGCCCTCATGGCGTTTGGGCGGATGCCTGAGCTCTACGACGCATGTGCGGTGTGTTACCAAGTCTCTGCCATCAACACGACATGGACCTCGGTTGCCGGTATCGAGCTGCCCATTGCCGAGGAGCTGCAACGTTACAACACCATGATGCCACCTCCTCGCCAGAAGAAGGCTGGCCGCCCGAAGAAGCGTCGGATTCGCAACCGTGGCGAAGGTGGCCCATTGGGCCTCACGCGGTGCTCCTTCTGTCGCGCCAAGGGCCACAACAAGCGCTCTTGCCCGTCGAAGTAGTTATATATATGTAACAAACATGTTTTGGTCTAAGTGTGCAGCACCATACTTCTCGACACAAACACTATCTACCGTTGTTCTACTGTAGTAGGTGTAGCATGCAAGCTGGCACACTGTACCAGTATACAAATGGCAAGTTCGTGTATGTTCGCGAGCTGAAAGTGTTACTGTAGTTGCAAGCTGGCACACTGTGCCAGTATACATATGGCAAGTAAGTGTTACTGTAGTAGCGAGCTGGCACACTGTGCCAGTATGCAAACGGGAAGTTTGTGGTGCAAGGTATGGAACATGAGCCACGAGAAACATCATTTGGAACGCTCTAAATCTGTGGCGACATATGGATGAATAACGCAAGGACCTAAACGTGTACAAAATGATACATTAAATCGTACACCTTCCTCACCCAGTTTTGACATTTGTCCACATTGAACATCATCCAGTTTTGTCATATCAAAAAGCACCACCCTGTTTTGCCTGTCGTTTTCCAAGACCACCCAGTTTTGACATTTGGGATCCAGTTTTGTCGGCAAAAGTTAAAAACCACCCAGTTTTGACATTTTCCCGACATGCATTAGCGCATATGTTCCTGCACGATCTTATTTCACTTTTAGACTATAATATGCGTTGTTTATAGCTGTCAATAGAACTTCTGTGGTGGGTACTTTTAAGACTGAGCAAATTTGGTTGTGCTTAATGGTTTAACCTCGTGTCGCCACATCATCATTTCTCAGAAGCATTAGCAAAGTGCCCTGTCTGATAAAGTGTGCCGTGTGACACCATCTATTGCGGTAAACGACATAGGTGTAGTGAGTCACTCGGTTACACTAATAGTATGAGGCACTCTATTTATTATAGCCTTCACAGGTATGAGGAGTAACTATACTATGGTCAGGACAGCTAACAAGCTGCCTAACCAACAACGCGGAGGAGGTGAAGATGGTGACGAAGACTCCAGCAGCACAGCGGTTCCACTCCAAACCAACAGCCCCAACACCCGCTCGGGGGTTCCCCTTTTATTCATCCAGCGTGGCCTCACTCTGCCCTCGGCTACGTCCCCTTCTAGAACCGACTAAAAAGTTCCCGGGCTTTTCCACACATACCCCTTCTGTCCCCCTTGCCTCACATCCATCTCTCTGGCTCATCACATCCTGCTGGCAGACAGGGCTACTACACCTGCCGATCCCCTTCTGTGCCAGCAACCAGTGTTATCCATCACAGTGATACATTCCATGTCACTACATCACCACCCCCCCTGTGAAAAAAAAACAGCCGTCCCAGCTGACCTCCATACCTCGCATTTCGGGACAATGAACACAACAATAACAACTGTCATTCCACCTGCGAGTTGAGCTAACAACTGGAACAATAAAAATCGCGAATGCCCGGTCCCCAGGAATATACAACACCCAACGACTGTCAGCGTGCCACAGTCCGCGAGCACAGGAAGAACCTCAGTTCAACCGACAGTCACAGCCTGACTCGCGTCTGCGACTTCCCACCAGACAGCATCAGAATAAATAGGACAACGGGAAGGGAGCGGGTTATTTGAACTGAACAGTTTTGGAATGGGTCCTTGTCGCCGGGCCCTCAGGTGGGACAAGAATGAATTTCCTGGGGATTGCGGGGACGACTTGTAAACAGGCTAATGGGCGGGGCCCCTCCCGGGAAGAAGATTAAGGGGAAGAAGAAGCGGGTGGCAGTCGTTCCATTCCTTCCTGGCCCACCTGTGGATGGCGCCGCTGGTGGTTCCATGAATGTCAGGCGCTGGGATCCTGTAGGCGGAAGAATAGAGTCCCGCCCGGGCTTGTCGGACACATCAGACACCCGGCCTTCAGGTACTGGGGATGAAACGACCTCGCAAGGTGGGAAATAGGGTTTCAGCCACGACAGTTGCACATGCCAACATCTGCAACCAACCTGGATTCGTGCGCACTGCGGCCTCCTGACCTCAATCACCTCAACCGGGCCCTGCCATAGCTTATGCAATTTAGGGGACGTGCCCAGGGGCACCTGGGGGCAATGCAGCCATGCCTTGTTCCCAGGTTTCCATTGGTTTCCAGATGCATGGAGTCCCACAAGCCTTTCATTGGCAGCTTGCCGTTGGGCGGAATTACCCCGAGATGCCTCCTGTGCTTCCATCAATAGCTTGAGGGTAAGGTGTATGGGCATGGGCACAGCGACCTTCTTTTTGCCCGGCTCCATGTCCAACTGAGCCTCCATGGGGGAATCACACTCCCTCCTTTACATGAGGGGAAAAAGGGGAGAACCCAGTTGAGGCGTGAGGGGACATTCTGTACACCCAGAACGTGTAAATCCCAATCGGACTGCGCCTCGTTGACCTGTTATCACAGCATGGTAGTCTGGGGATGGTACCGAGGGAGTCGCACGCCTCCTTTAATAATAAAGAGACGTTCCGGGGCCCCCTTATCCAAAACATACCCGTGTAAGCACGCGTCCATGATAGATGCAGCTGACTGATCCAGCAAAAGGCCATGCCACCGGCCACCAGGACAGGTACTCCACCCCGACGAGCAAAAATGTGTTCCCCCTCGGAGTGGTGAGAAATGGTCCGAGGATGTCGAGAGCAATGAGCTCGTTAACATGGGACACCTCTATGGACTGCAATGGTGGCCGGGCCTGCCTCGGCGGGGGCTTCTGGAAAAGCGCGCTCAACACAGCCCTTAAGCATATTATGGACATCCTCCGACATCCCGGGCCGCTTTAGGGTCGACAAGGTTTTCTGTACCTCAAGGTGCATCAACCGCACATGGACCACGAGGGACATCCTGCTGGCCCCTTTCTACCACTCGTCGTTCCGACGCGACGCTGCAATTTTAACAGGAAGGTGTCCTCCGCTTGGAGGCGTCCCCATTCCGTGTGCGTGAGACCAATTGTTTTATCGCTACAGTTGCTGCGGGTGGTGGAACGTCAGCTGACGCCACGATGGTGCACAGTAATCTTGCACCCGCAGGTTTACAGCGGCCGGCACCCATCAAACATGCACACTGGCACTTTGGCGGCAATCGTGACAACATGTCTGCGTTACAGTGGCGTGTACCCTTTTGTAGGTGACTGTAAACAAATAATCTCGTAGAATTTCCAACCATCGGGAGAGCTGGCCAGACAGCTGGTCAACTCGCAGTGCATATTGAAGACCCACGTGATCTGTGCATACAACAAACTGTCTACCATAAATGTACGGATGGTATTGCTGTACAACATTTACAATTAACAATAATTCACGGCAAGTCACGCAATAATGCTGCTCTGCGGGGGACAATTTACGGCTCCCATAAGCGACGACCCTCTCTACCCCATTCACCACCTGTGATAACACAGTGCCGATTCCGGTGTCACTGGTTGTCCAGCACAAATGGTAGGGAAAAATCGGGGTACCTTATGGGGAGGTGTGTTAACAAGGCCTTCACGTAGCGCAAAAAATGCGGCCTGCTCGTCCTCCCCCCACATAAATCTTTGACCTTTCGTGGTGAGAGCGTGGAGCGATTTCACGAATGTTGCAAACTTGGGCACAAAGCGGCGGTAATACGACGCGAACCCAACAAAACTGTGAACTTCACCCACCGACATGGGGGTTGGCCACGTGCGCACGCACACAGTTTTGTCGGGATCCGTGGCTAACAATTTGACCCAAGTAGCAAACCGATTTTTGCAAAAAGTGACACTTTTGCGGTTTAAACTTGAGATTGGCTGCCCGCACTCTGACAAACACCGATTAACCACTGCAGGTGTTCCTGGAACATGTGTCTAAAGACGATCACGTTGTCTAAAGAAATAAGGCACGAGTCTCATTGGAGGCCCGCTAAAACCAGCTCCATAAGTCGCTTGAACGTGGCCGGAACCAAGAGGAGTCCCATCGAAAGACATGTAAACTGAAATAAACCCTGTGGTGTACAGAACGCGGTTTTTGGCTTGGAGCTCTCACCCAAAGGTAACTGCCGAAACCCTGACAACAAGTGGAGGGTTTAGAAAAACCACGCACATGACAGGGCATCCGATGAATCGTCCATCCGTGGGAGTGGGTACGCATCTGCAGCGGAGAGTTTGTTTAATTTTCGGAAATCTATGCAAAATTTTAAACTCCCGTCATGCTTCTTAACAATAACAATGGGAGCTCCCCACGGAATGGTGGAAGGGGAGAAGATATCGGCGGCCAACATCTCGTCGACTGCCTGGCAAACATGGTCCTTTTCCTTGGGACTAAGTCTATATGAATTTTGGCGTATATGAGCAGTGTTACCGGTGTCAATGTGATGCTGCATCAGGGACGTATGGTCAATGTCATATTTGCCCTGACTAAAAATGTCCGAGAATTCCCAGAGCAGTGCACACAACTCGCCCCGCTGCTCGCCGGATGAATCAGGATTTTCGTAGCACAGCGCATCCATCCACAACTCATCCAGCTCGCCTCCCCACTCCGCCGCAGCCACGACCTCCGTGGGCACATCACTCGCCTCCCTGCAACACACGGCTGTGACACATTCCATGTCACTACATAGGTATGCACAGTATTTGTAACGGTAAGTGAAAGTCAAAGCGTCATCATGATTTCGCACCATACGTAGCCAAACGTGCTAATCAGAGGTGCGGGGAAAGGACAGCCTTAATGCAAAGGTACAAGCTACAAGCCAAATGTACAAAGGTACAAATTCTACTTTCCCATAGCAGGAACCAAAACAGCATACGAATGGAAAAATCAGCAGAGGAGTGGCTAGAACATTGACTTACATTCTAGATTAGAAGTTTTCGTGACTGCAGGGATCCATACTCTTTGGTTCTTTCGGGAAAGTCACGTAGGTATAAAATAAAATAAATCACGACGTTTCGATTGCAACACAAGCAATCATCATCAGGTGGGAAAACCACAGCAAGAATTGTTTTTGCTGAAGTGGGAGAGAGAGAGTTGCCGTGGTAAGAGGTTATACAGGCAAGGAAGGGGGAGGAGCAAGGAGAGGAGAAGGAGGGGTGGGGTGTGGGGTAGGGGGAGGGAGAGTGCTGCGTGGAGTAGTAGTACCCGGCGGATATGATAGAAGACAACCACTACAAAGCACGGCAACTCTCTCCCCCACTTCAGCAAAAACATTTCTTGCTGTGGTTTTCCCACCTGATGATGATTGCTTGTGTTGCAATCGAAACGTCGCGATTTAATTTATTTTATACCTACGTGACTTTACCGAAAGAACTAAAGAGTATTGACTTACATTGTCTGGTGACCCACATTTGATTTCTAGCCACATATAATGCAAGCAGTGATTGACGTACGAATCCGGTGCTGGCCTCCCCTAGGTCAACGTAGGATTAATTGAGCACCTTGCTTGAAAATGTTTGCCAAAAGAATGAAAAGTTATCTTCTCACATGCCTAATGGAGCTCCATTGACTACATAGGTAGAGCTCATGTAAATCGTTAATGCGATTGAAATTATATGTTTGTAATGTTAACGTTACGTTAGTTAAATAAAGTGTGTCCGTTGCTGCTGGAATGGGTGTGAACCTGTACTAATCTACATTGGTAATCTCAATCTCACTGGTCGCATTTTCTACATCCTAGTGCAAGGGTCAATCGCCCCTCCTTACGACAGCCACTTTTGGCTTCCCAGAGATTAATACTTACATTATTGATCCGAGAGGGATGAAGTGCTAAGTCGAACACCGGTTGAGATTTGAACTCACGTAATTCCATTTGCAAGCTAAGCACCCTAACCACAGGACAACTAATAGAATCATGACCCCAGCACCAACATTAAACTATTTCAAAGCATGCTGTATGTCACTACAGCAGCTGCATGTTCACTATAAAAAGGGGCAAACTGTCAGCCATACAGCTTTGCAGGCTCAAATCGGCTTTCAAATCAGCAGAGTCTTTGATTTTCTGATGAGAGAGAGTCACCTTTGACCCTGTCGTCTCCATTTCCTATCAGACAGCTGCATTTTGATAGCATACAGTTCTGCAATGAGTAAAATCCCAATATGATGCGTTTTTTTTGTATTTAATGCTAATTTCCACACAAAAATTAAATAAACTCAATTTGAAAACGCGTCTAAAATTACACAAATGGAAATGAGATTTACATTGATCTGGGAACACCGAAAATAGGCCGACCTGTGTCTCTTCTGGGAAATCAGAAATTCAATTTTCTGTACATTAAACTGTCCGTTTATGACGAATTAAAAATAAGCAGAATTTCTCCCGCTCATGGTAAGTCTGTCAATTACAGACTTTATTACAGCAAAATGACACTCGTGCATTGCTTGTCGACATCACTGAATTGCATCTACAGACATGATATAATAAGTATGCTCACCAAGCAACCACATTCTTAAAGAACGCTAATTGATGTGCAGGAATATATATTTCTTGCAGCAGCTGGGGAAATTACAATGGCCTGTTATTTTTTACTTTAGTGGGTAAGCTGTGCCAAGTCTGAGCATTGACGCACCCTCCCTTTGCATTTCCCCAAATGCAAATTAACGTGTATTATCCAAATGCGTGCGAATGGGAACTGCATTACATTTTGGTGGGTGGAATGTGGTATTGTTGGTGGGTGTGCGCGTCTGCGTCGCGCAAATTGGAAGGGATGGATTACGCTGCCGTGCGGCTGTGTCAAGTGATGGCATTTAGGAGTGGGCAGACGGGGCAACTGCAGGAATAATGCGACAGGAATAATGCGACATGGCATGCGGGTGGAAATGCTTGAGGAAGCTGCATTATACGCGGCGTTGCACCATTGTTACGCATGCTTGCACCTGTTTGTGTTATCCGCGTCGTATATTGCAGCAGTTAAATGCAGATGGGGAGGCGTTTGTTAATGCATCTCTGAGTGTCGGTAACAATAGCGGGTGAGAGATTGATAAATGTAGGCAATGGAAAGGCAATGAAATAAATGCACAGTTACAGTATGTGCATGCACGCTTGAAATGTGTGTGCGTATACACATGCACACGGTCATTAAGACATAGGTTGCTTTGTCAGCCCGGGTAAAATGCCGTAGCAAATGCTTTTTGCAACCAACTACTTTGACTAAATAAGTATGAAAGCAAGTCCAGATGATTTAACACCTCATACTACGTGTTACTTTTTAATTTTAGACTGTGATAACCACGGAATAGACCAAACGAGCTCCACATGACAGTTGCCACTCATGCAGCTGATACTTAATATTTGTTTGATTATGCATTGGCAGTGGTACATAAGCACAAATTTAAAATTCAACACATATGTCATGCATACTTCTCTAAAATAAAATATATATTAGGTGCCGTTTTTAGGAAAGGAACATTTTGTGAAATTGACTTTTGGGAAATGGCCTTTTTCATAGCAGAGAGACGAAGGACGTGTTGTATTGTATCTTAGGAAATAAACAATTTACGTTTATACAGCATCTAAATAAAACTCGAAACGCTGCATATAAATACAAGGCAGCATCAAAAGAATTGGACAAAGAAACAGAGCAATAGAAACATCAAAAATAAAAACCTTCTATCCACAGGCAGGTGAAAACAAATGCCTCTTCACTGAACATAATATATCGTTGAAATATTACCAACTTAATTAATACCATAAGTGATAAGATTGCTGCTTCATTATACGATTAAAATGTAATAACAAATATTTAATTTGACCTAATTCATAATGTCATATGCAGTATTGTACTTTTATCAAGTGTATAGTATTTTTGTTGCTTATGTGTTTGTGATTGCTAAGTTCAATAGCGTGTAATGTGCTGGCTATCGCATCTTGGTAAAATATGCCCTCAGTTATGTAACTTACTGTGTATACTGTACATTAAAAGTGTACTTCAACATGGCACTTCAGAAAACATGACCGATACTCTGATTGGACAAATTATATATTCCTGCAAGTACTTTTCTACCTCTGCTGAAAAACACCAATATGTGTTTTGCTTTGAACTCGGTAATGGTCCATTTAGAACACAAAAAGTATTTGTAATATGGGTGGGTGAGTATGTAGCAAGGTTTAGGTAATAATGATAATATATTAAGTGTGTGGGACAGAATAAGAAACACACGTAAAAACACGTATCCACAAGGATGAATGAGAGACATTCCATCGCACCCTTTGTTGATGTCAGTGTTGATTGTGAGTGTACAAACTGTCAAAACAACAAAATGATCACTGGGGAATGCTGTAATGGTCGGTGTTCATTGCTCCCACTAAAAATAGTTTATGTGCAAGAGACTTACATTTTAATTAAGGGAGCCTTGCAAAGGAAGATCCCTGATTGTTCTTACCCTGTGTGTATCAACGTGTCCTGAGACAATGCATCGCAGCAATTACAGTAAACACTGCGAATCGTGCCCCACAGTGGTATGATAACTGTGCTCAGGAATAATTGCCATGAGTGCATGGTCGGAAGCGGTTTCATTAAAGTAAAACATCAATTTATAAATCACTGAAATCATTCCCTTTGCATAGAATGCACGAATCGCTTACGATTGACATTATTTGCATGGCGCTAATCATTGGCAAGACACCTTGGTAAGAACAGTGCATCTATGTGTATATTATTGGGAGGCAGTTTAGAAAGTGTTCCATGGAAACACGTAACTACCACCAGTATACATTTTACCTCCAAGGTGCAGTCTATTCATATGTTGACGCTACACAAAAACTAATTATATTATTACAGCTAAATTAACGGTAATAAAAATTATTAATTTAATGATATATTACTATATTTCCAGTCATTTATAAAAGGCTATTAGATATTTGAGAGTAGGATAGAAAAAGTAATTACAGGGACTCCTCTACTTATGAACATTCGACTTACGAACTTTCAGAGATACGAACAAACCTGTCCATATGTCCAGTTTCCTGTTCGAACCGAGAGTCGTAAGTTGAACCGCCGCGCAATAGATTGCAGTGGTGGCATCTACATCTGCAGAACATGAAGCACCAGTCAATCTACATCTACAGGAGATTATACAACTTTTAAAGTCATTATCCGTGTTTAGTGTACATGCCGTACAACATGTTTGGAATCGACAGGAATAAAGTTGGACTTACGAACAAATCGGCTTACGAACAGACCACTGGCACCTAACTCGTTCGTAAGTAGAGGAGTCCCTGTAGAAGCTTAAGCTTGTTGCTATATATGTGTTTGAATACTGTAACCTTTAACATTAGTGCACGTATTCTATCAAGTAGTGAAAACATATGTATGAAGGCTTGAAAAAAAGAACATGTTCCATTGGATGGAAACTTTCAGTGTGCGGTTTATCAAATATTTATCGGCATATTATACACAGTAGGTACCCTGGTTACTGGCTTACCAGCCAGTAATAACGCTATACACTTACTTCATATTCACGTGATGTCTTGGTTCTGCAGAGGATTTTACAGCAAGTATCAACAAAGCTTCTTCTCAAGGCTGGCAAAAAAATGGCTCGCACATTCTCAGAGTGATATTACCTGTATTTGGTCGCTTATGAGTTGAATAATTAAGTGGGGAATTCGTAATGATTGAATACTTACGTGAGCTCAATCATCTTAAGAAGGCTTGGTATTTTGAACGCTCATATGGTGTGTGGTTATACCATTGCCAGTCACAGCATTTAAGGTGCCACTATCGGCAGGGAAAATGCATCACTGAAAAACGGAAAAAAAACATTTGCAATCAGTCGGCAGTCTTCTATCACAACTACCACGGTTAATAGTGTTCACCGTGAATTTGGCTCATTGATTTGTCCGCCCACACTGAAGACTCCACCTTACCTGTGAATATTGTGGATCTCGACTCACACCTGTTTGAACTGGTTGACAACTTTAAATATCTAGGTATTATCCGAGACTCAAAACTGTATTTCAAGATTAACATTGACCACATGTCCAATAAGAAAAAAAACTAAATTGGATTCATATAGAGAAACAAATGATGTGGTCCACCTAGACTCCATATGAATATAATTAAAGTCGCCATTCTGCCCATATTTATTGTGACATCATCTACCACCGAGCTTATGAATCTACCTTAAAGCGTCTCCTTCCATTTTACCACTTTGCTCTGTTTTGCCCTTGACGCCCACAATAGAATTCATCATTCTGCCCCCCCACACCCCTCCCCCTGGATATCCAGAGAGACCATCACTGAGATGTCTTCATCCTAAGGGTCCTCTTGAACACATCCACCAATTACCTAAAGGACCACTTGGTTCCTCTAACTCCATCCCATAGCCACAGAAGTGCCCCCTTATTCCTATTATAAACTTTGTTTGGTAAAATTATTTCAATATTGCTGCTCCACGTTTCTGGATTACCCTTGACGTTCATCGACATCTCCCTTTACACTCCCCCTTTACTTCCCCTTTAGACGAAAACACAGAGCATGCTTGCACCTGCACCGAACTTCGTTCTGGTACATCTTGCTCCCACATGGTTGCACTGCCTTTTTTTCGATTCACGTGTGAGTCACTGTGAGACTAAAATAGAGAGCTAGCTTGCATCTTCTTAGGTTTTTTTTCAGTAAAGTCACGTAGGTAAAACATTAAAAAGTAAAATAAAATAAAAACCACGACGTTTAGGAGGCAACACAAGCTTCCGTCTTCAGGTGTATCTTCTTTATGTATCTTTGGAAGACCATATAATCTTGGTGGCCTGGCTGCAGAAGGTTTCAACGAGAACTGTTTGGTTTGATCAATTAATGCGGTTGAATCATAAATGATTTTGTTGGTTTTAATGACGAGGCTGTTGGTGGGGTTTCTTTTTATTTTTGTATAGCTGCCATCGTTGAGTAGTTCTTGAATTTTGTTGTTGTATTCTATTTTGTCCATGATGACAGTGGCATTGCCTTTGTCGGCTGAGAGGATGACAATGTCATCCCTCTTTTTTAATTGAGATCATTCAAAACGCTCATCTTTGCTGACGTTACTAGCTGGCATCTTAGCGTTTTTGAGGTTGCAGCGATTTCAGATCTTGCTACATCTGCAGCGATGTGACCCAGGCCCTTGAGAGCCACATCTACTCGGGCAATGATGGATGTCCTAATTAAAAGGAGACCTGATGGTTCAATGAGCCATTCTGTCTACAGGAAAGCCACCCATACGGATGCTTACCTAAAACCGGATTCCCACCACCATCCATCCCAGAAGAACTCCCTCATCAAGACTCTATACCATAGAGCCCAATGCATCTCCGACCAGGAACACATTGCCAGTGAACTCAAACATGTACGCCAAGCTCTTAAGGCTAATGGTTACTCCGACTACACAATCCGCAAAGCCATCACTCCAACCATCAAGAAGGATCCTGTTGAGGAGCCTTTCAAAACCATCACCTTACCCTACATTGCTGGGGTCACAAAATGATCTCCAAAATCCTGATTAAACAAAAGGTCCAAGTCCCATTCAACACAGTACATAAAATCCGTGATCTGGTCCCGTCTGTAAAGGATGTGGTTCCAGACATACAGTACCCTGGCGTCTACAAACTAAGTTGCCTCTGTGGTAGCAGTTACATTGGAGAAACCAAACGACATTTCTCGGACCGCATCCGTGAACATAAAGCAGACCTGAAACACGGTAGGACAAACACCTCAGCTGTGGCAGATCACTGTTACAATTCAGTGGGCTCACATGACATTGACTTCTCCAAGACAGAGGTTCTCTGCAAGCCATCTGGCTACCATGAGAGATTCGTTCATGAGGCGATCCACATATACAAACATAGAGACAATTTCAACCGAGAAGATGGATTCTGGCTTAGCAATCATTGGAAGGACGTAATTAACCATTTCGGATCTTAACTGATTGTGTTCACGTTTACGGTGACTTTCAGACCGCAGTCCATTCACTGGCATTGACTATATATCTTGTATTCTCCACAGGGAATGGATTCTTTGCTCCGCTCCATGTCTCTTTATCACCACTCTCCCATTGACATATTTCGTTGCTTCCTCTTAGTATCTTTCACGCGACGGTTAATGGTATAGTGTATAGCAGATTGTATAAATAGTATAAAATTGTAATGTTTAATACAATGTATAAGGTAATATATAGTATCGTAATTGTATAGTGAATATACAGCAGTGTGGTATACAGTAGGGTGGGTAGAATAATACTTAGGGTAATATTATAGTCGAAGGTATAGAGTGGTGTATAGTAATACAGTATATAATTTAATGTTGGGTTTGTCTATGGTAGTATATAGTACGGGGTAGACCCGTGTGATGTAAGAGAAAGAAGTTTAGCTGGAAGCATATTATACTTTTTACGACATAGCATTGTAATGTATTACTTACTGTTAGTAGCTCAGCTTATTGGAGAGTATATTTAGTATACTAATGATACTATGTAGTTTATACTTTAGTTTTTTTACGTGGTTTAGTAACTGCAGCTACATACTATTAAAATTCCTTCCCTTTGTTAATGCTACCCCCATCCCCTCCCTTTGATGCTGCTAATCCTGCATAATGCACGGGCATAATATGACTTTGAAACCCCCCGCCCACCTCCTACGCATTTTCCATAAATATGCTAAATTCCTCTTGATATGCAAATTATTTTGTCAAGGCGCTCGTCTTCCCTCCTCCAACACAGCTTAAATATACGCTCCAAGCTTGGTGGTGTTTCATTCTTCACCTGAGGACGGCTGCTTGCGTTGTGGCCGAAACGTCGTGAGAATTATTTTATTACTTCCCTTCTACGTGACTTTACCGAAAGAACCAAGAAGATGAATTCCTGCAGTCACGAAAGCTTTAAATCGAGACCCTATACTCGTTCTCTGCAATAGTGGTGTTTTTTGTATTTTCATTTGTTGTTGCTACGATGCTCACACACCACGGATCTCTCGTGTAAAATAGCCAGAGACTGTATACATTTCCTCAATACATTTCCTTTGAGGCTCATTATCATTTTTGCAATACAGTTCATTTACATGACATGTAAAATGTTTTTTTTATTTATTCCTTTGCAGCCATTTTTGTTTACTTGTGGTATGATAAAGGACACCAGCACCCAATGATCTATTCTTGAAAATGATGCCACTTTTTTGTGGTAGAATTGGTTGAGACTCCAACAGAGACTACACTGTCCATCAATTGTCGACAAACACCATCAGTCAAACACCATCAGTGTCTAAATAGACTACCCGATACCTGTTTGCCTGTCTGTTGTCTAAATACCTCATCTGAGACCAGTCTGTCATTCAACTGTCAAGAAACTCCATCATGGAGCATCATTCTTTCATTCCATGATCAAAATACCTCATACGAGATCAAACAGATGAGCAGACAATGTCTCCTTTATTTTTCTATCTCTCCACATCAAAATTAAAAGTATATATTTTTTATGCAATGTGTTTTGTAAAGCATACTTTATTTATGTGGTATGAAGAAGGGCCATTGCATGAAATATCACTTAAACTATATGTTTCATTGTAAGGCTACAGAGTTTTTAAATATTATTATTGAGCTTGTGCACCACTGCCAATGCAGCATCAACATATACTTTGAAGAATATTAATAGTTTCCATCGAAATCATATTAAAATCGCGAAAATAGTAATGAGTACACTATCACTGTAAGGACAACATGTTATATGTTAAGTTGAACTAATGCACAATAACTCAAAGTGTTTTCCGATTTGCACATTACACTATTTTATTAATTGCGAAAGTGGAATGAACATACTCTTACAATTTGTCAGTTAATTATCATGGTAGTAAGCTAAAATGTTGAAATTAATGTTAGATGAGAAATTTGTAATTATCTTAATATTATAAGAGTAGTGCCCATTTTATGCAGATTCTCCATAGCTACTTTAATATCCCCTTAAATCATAAATGTGAAGCGCCAGCATATTTATAAACTGTGTTTTCTACAACATTGTGATAGAGTACGTAATCGTGCTTACGAGTCTAATTGCTTCGAAATCTGTGGCCTATTTCAAGGGAAAACGTTGCGTGCATTATCATAATGTACACAGGCTCAGCAGTGGAGCTAGCGGCTCGCAAATCGCAAAGGTTGCGAGTTCAAATCCTGGTTGGGGGTTGACTCGGCCCATCATCCCTCTCGGGTTGTTAAAACGAGTACCAATTTGTGGAGAAAATCAATGGTGTTTATCCTATGGATGGACTGGCCCCTGCTGCAGGAAGGAGGAAATGGGCACCACCGGCTCGGGTCTCTAAAGAGATAATGAGAAAAATATCTCAATGCTCATTTGAGCAGCACATTTACTGACTCATTAAACATCATTAGCCTCAAAGTGGAAGTGCGGCACGTTTGTTAATAATGCACGTGAATTAACCATTCGATTGCACAGTTCTATACACACGCATGTACAGCCCTGTTTTCAATCCACCACCGGATGAGGGCCTCTCCACGTCATGCGGAACGTAAAGGTTATTTGACCGCACTTGACCGTGGTGGTCAGTGTGGGCTGTTGAAGGCGGGGAGCATAACCGTGTTAGCATATAAGTACGGTATAACGATGGGTTTTGCTTCACTGCCCTCGGCTGCCCACAACATAGCCCCACTGACTTTACCTCTTATGGTCGGCCATCCAAGCACTATCCAGGCTCCATTCTGCTTGGCTTATGAGATCTGTAGCATTCTGGGTTATTTGGTATAAAGTATATATATATACATTTAAAATCAGTGTCACCTTGTTAATATTAGGAAGAAGTGGCATAGTAACGGTATGCACTTAGTCAATAGTGGAGATTTAACATTTCCATGAACCAAACCAGTCAATTCATAAGAAGACAACTGTTCACTATTGACAATGTTATTTATTTTATTAAACCTTGAAAAACAATGAGCCAAGTTGACCCGCGAATTAGATTTTAATTTGCATCCTTCCCACTGTGAATCAAGTGCTTGAACCACAGCATCACCTGGCCAATTTATTTCTAAAAATGTTTGTGAATCGTGATTGAAGAAGTAAGGATAGATTATCTGTCACAGACAAGGGAAAGGTGCTGTTCTGCTGTCTTTCTCATGCGCAAAACAAATGGCCTCCAATTCGTGATTCACGCAATTCCGCATTTTAAATTGCCAATATTCCACGCTTAAGTTTATGACCGGCCAATGCCCATTTACAAAGAAAACCATTCTGCCATTGAGCACGGCATAATTATAGAACGACCAAAACAGGGCCTGGTTAAGGGTAGAGCAGACAATTGTCGAAAGTTTCTGCAAATACCTGGAAGTTGTATCAATCACGCTTTGAGGCCGTGGCTTGTGCGGGCAGCTCTGAGAGGGCATTGTAGCCCATTCCGCTTGTTTTATGCCTCTATAGTAAAAAAAAAGAGTGTCTGCATTTTGACGCGACATTTAGGGCAGGTTTCTTGTTGGTCAAGTCAAGTTGATTTTTCTCCTCGAATGGACATTGAGGCACTCCTCATCTCCTGTCTACATCTATGAGCCAGTGGTGGAAATTCCACTTTCCTTTGGCAAGGAGTGAGTCTATCCATAGCACAACTGCTGTTGATTTCCACATGATGTGGTACTCATTTCATTGAATCAGACCCCCAACCAGGATTTGAACGAACAACCTTCAATAAAATGGGCCCAAAAAAACTGCCACATGAATTCGGCAGAATCAGTATTCAGAAATGTCTGTTTAACTCTAAATTTCCACAAAACGTGAAAACAAATTCGACACGAATTGAGGCCATGGCATTGACAATTTGCTGTAGTGAATCAGACTGGCTCAAGAGTGTGAGGAAACCTCACTAGAGAGTGTGCTCAAGGCTCTTTATTTTAATTGTTATAGCAAGGAATCGCTCCCCCCTATTAGCTAAATTAATCTACTTGGATCTCTTAGTGGTTTCCCTTGTATGGCCAATGAAGTGAATTAAACGATTGACAATTTACCAAGTGGTTCGTGTTAATTATATTAGCCATGCCTGATGTGAGTATTCTTGAATATTCTGGCTAATTCAGTTGAACAAAATTTGAAACAATGTGCGGTGGCAATCACGGCAAGCGGTAGTGACGTTTTAACAGGGTTGTTACGCATGCGAAGAGGACATATTGACATCATACGTGCAATATAATAATTTCCCTACAGGTTGCACACATTGGTTAGTTCCCTAAAGTGACACATTTGATCAAGGGGAAATAATTCCACACCCTGGACACAACAACCGGTAGACCTCTCACTATCGCTGTGGTCAATAGGCATGTGCTTACTCAAGTCTATTAGTGATGTGGAAATATTACGTGAGAAATTAAGCCTCGACTTGACCTTATAGTCCTGTAAACAACATTGCTCAAGCAAGAATTTGGCTATAGTGTACCAACTTCACTCAAGCATGGAGTTGGCCTACCATCCTAATATAGTACCACGGAGCTTGGGCAATCATTTGTGCTGATTCTGGTTGCTTTGCTTCTAGCTTGTCTGTGGTTTTCCACAATTCCATGTGAAAACTGTGCGCCTTGAAAATTGGACACTTTTTTGAGATAATAGCTTTTATTCCCTCAACTCCCTTGCCATTCCAATTATATATATATATATACCCTGATGCATCAATACATCTCTATAATTACTTAGCAATATGTTCCAACAAACCTGAAAGGTTATATGTTCATATGAAGTAAAAAGTGGAGTGGACTTGATGCTTGTTCACTAGTATGCCCTGTAGAGTAAGATTTTGTTTTTACATCATCTGGGTTGATCAGATGACTCAGGGGGCACATTTTATCGTCAGAGTACTGAGGTGGCACTGCCAACAACTCGGTTAAAATCCGGACAGTCACCTGTAATTAAACAAGATTCCTAATTTGTTTAAAGTTAATGATCACAGCCAGCCCATCAATTACTCCACTAAACAACCCAATTATACTACATGTTGACTGTTACTGGATGTGGAATAGTCGAGCTGCAAGCATTTAAAGTCGTGCTTTGGTCTCTATACCATGAACACTCTTTGCACGTAGAAAGATGTGCCACCTAATGTGGATATGGGGGCCAATGTAATCGATTCATAAGTAGTTCCATGACGTCATCTTCAATTGTCCATTCTCCAACACAACATAATGATACAACATTCACTGTGAAAGTAAGAAAATGCATTTCTTATTTTATGATTTGACAATAACAGCAGAATGTGATGTAGTTGGAGAAAAAAAAAACATGAAAAATATATTATTTTCTATTGTTTGTCCTCCATATCAAGATAGGGACATTACAAATAGGATGATACATTTTTAGCCACGAGACAATAAGCAAGATAGATATTGCGTTCACAATTATAAAACTGAATGGCCCATTCACAACATGTGCACGCTTTTAATACCGCAGTCTAATAATGAGCGTGTGTATGCCTTGGTGCATCATTACATAGTGAAAGTGATGCTTCTTATTTGGCAATATCATTTTTTTAAATATAAATTTGGAAGATTAAGGTACTCAAAGTTGGTGTGAAAACTATTTCATGATGGTAAGGTGAAGAAAACATACACTGGAAGTAACTCAGATGGTAGACTTAATGAATTAAATAGATGGATGTGGAAATGAATTAAAGCTTTGAATCAAATTGGAGATAAGTGAAGTAGAAGATCAAGGTTTCATTAATCCAAAAGTAACTCTGCACTCCAGCCGACCTGCGATATGTGCAGTATAGCACAATAGTATCCATCAAGCCTTAGGAGAAAAATAACATAAAACATTTTCACGTAAATTGGGATGTGAAAGACTCTGATGATTTGTAAATTATCATAAATATGACTTTAAAGAGCAGAGGAGGTGATGATACTAGGTGTAACGACAAATCCGGGTTTAGTGTTCCAAAATTTGAAGTTTCCCCCCCACACAGTTTAAAATGTAGGTCACCATTAACATGATGTGTGAAAACCCCTAACGTAATCACCTAATTGCCAAACAAAAAAAATACCCAACAAATGTTGAGATATTGACAGTAATTAAATATATAAGTGTAAATGTTTTTTTTTGCAATGTATTTTCACAAATAAACAGTAAGACTTCATGAACATTTTTTTATATCTCCTGCCTGGGAATTATGTTAAAATGGTATTATTAATGGGTGCCTTAATGTCACATTATTGAGATCAGCATGATAATGTTTGATTAACATAAAAAAAATGCATCATTAAACATTTAACACATTTTGTACACATATTGCTTTAAATCTTTAATGTGGAAATATGCAGGTGATTGCTCAAACCACTGTAGATGTTTTGAATATCTGAAATCTATGGTTATACTCATGCAATATTAATACATTAAGATATGTATCACCGTCAGATATGTGTTCTCCTGGCATATATTTGGTTTTCCATTAAAAAGAAAGCTAATTGCATTTAGTGATACACACATTTCTAATAATACATTTATTATTGTGCTTATCAAAGACATGAATTATACATTTATTAATCATGGTTACAATATACTTCACCTCATTAAAACAAATTTAACCTTTGAATTATAATATTGAAATTTGCAATATAAGAGGTGAACATATTTTTTATGCCATTTATACAATTCTGCATAATTTATTTGTTGCCATGCTATAAAGTTTGTCTCTTGTTATACTGCAATGTTCATATACCTATATTTTCATGAGGATATGTTAGTAAAATTGGTACCAAGTAATGTGTTCACAATGAACGTTATCGTTCACATTTTCACAAATTACAAGCACAAAGTCAAACTGTCATCGAGGTGGTAACAACTGCCATTTGCCACTAAGTTGCGGTGACGTCACCACAGTGCCTGTGCCAGGCCAGGTCCACTTTGAGGTGGTAATCACCTATATTGGTGGAAATTTATGGAAATTCGACATTCCTATGGTGGGATATGGGCTGTATATGAATATCTGCCGTTGACTTACCATGAAGTGTTGCATATTTTATTGACGCTAACGGGATGATGGGTTGAGATGTCCACCAACTGAGATTTGAACTTGCAAATTTCCAACTGTGAGTCAAGCTCTTTCTCCAATTGAAATGTGAGTGTGTATAAGAGATGAATAGTACCTCTTAGAGCGATCTCGAATTTTTATTTTTGAAATGAGATCGTAAAAGCTTGTGGGATAGCCTCGTAGCTATAATGTGCCTGCCACTAAGCCAGTCGATAATTCGATGTCTATGGCCCCCCCAGTATTCTTTGAAGTGCAAGATCTGTGAGCCTTCTGCTGTAAAGTGGATGTCAAAGATCCTAAAATAAAATTTTTATGAGTAGAACTTGAGTCTAAAATATATATTTTTAAATATCCACAACTACATCGTGGTGTTCGACAAAAAAATGTCAATATACCACCGGATAATATCACTCGTATTTATAGGGGGCTAGCAGAGAGATATACAAGTACAGTGTTACATTTGTTATTTCAAAATTGTTTATTACACGAAACTATTTAATTGTGAATATTTATTCAGGTTATTTGGTAGAGCACTTTACTCACAATATAAAGGTTTCAATTTCCTTGTCAAGGGTTGACCCAGCCCAGATGCTGAGCAATCATCAACAAGAAATCATGAACACTACCCCATTTCTGTTTGAGCATGGAGGCTCTTGATCTGATTAAACAAGTCCAACATTACAAAATAAATACCACATTATTTATTTTTTTGCACTTATATTGTTAAAATGTATTATTTCAATTACTTACTGATCAATAATTAACAATAAATTCCGTGTAGCGACATACCATATTTTATATTACAGTATCTCATGACTATCTCAATGATTCATTCAGGTTGTGCAATAATCATGCGGCCCTTTAACACGATAAATGCTCTTAAAATACTTGTTACACCTTTGCTCCGATCTTGGTTCCCCGGTGATGAATACGCAAATTAATTATGAAGCTGAAAATAACCAAACAGATCGCCAGCCAATTTTTCCCACCAGTCTTGTATTTTCATCTGCAGAGTTCAACGAAGGACTGGCCTTCCAAATTTCAGAAGGCAACACACTTATGTGCACATTAACAATGAGTAATTGACTCAACCCTTAGGTGCAATTCAGATAAAAGTTGGGCTTTCCTTGAATTATTAAATAATCTCAGCGTTATTTTATAACAGGAGCAATCCTCTCGTAGGCTGGAGGTGTGTTTATCTGCTGTTCAGCAGGCAAACACCTGCACTGATGTTCAGAACATACAAACATTGTTACGTGACTGACTTGCCATTGTGTAAACTCCATCAATAGACTTCAAGCAAACTTTGATATTCATGGAAATAATTCTTAATATATATTGAAGCAGGACCTTCTGAGAAAGTATGCAATGAGTAATGACATTCCCCATTCCTGTGGTGAAAGTTGAACTGTGATGAAAGTTGAACTCAAGGAACAATCACTGATATATATACTCATTCATAAATCCTGTCTTCGCCAGGCAAAAGTTTTAAATACCTATTATAATCACCCAGGAATGCCTGTTCTTAATGCTCGTGACGTCACTCCACATCGACCAGGTTACGTCCTCCACATGGACCCCCCTCATTAATAATCATGAGCAGGTGACGTCACTCTAGATGGAGCACCTCCCTCATTAATAATCATTATAAGGTGACGTCCTCCAAATGGACACCCACCCCCCATTCATAATTATCGGCTGACGTCACTCCACATGGGGGGGGCGCGGCGCCTCCTCCCCCCTCCTCGGCGTAAACTTACAACCCTCACTACAAAGGCAGAACCCTCACGTCACGCGATCTCCGTCACGATCTTGAGACATCAAAGTAAAAAAGACGTCATGATGAACATGGATTACTTTTTGGTTCTTTCGGTAAAGTCACATAGAAAGAAAATAAATTAAATAATAGAATACGACGTTTCGATTGCAACTCAAGCAATCATCATCAGCTACGAATGAATGAGAAAATAAACCTAGTAAACTTAGAAATATAATGCAATACAACACAGAGAGTCGGCTAACATAACAGTCAACACCCTACCTGGTCGATTACGTTCTTCCAAAGAGTGCTAAATTTGAGAGAGACAAAGCACAGACACGGAGACACATAGACAGACACATAAGCAGAGATACAACACAGCGACAAACAGAGAAACACACACACATAGGGGCCGTCCATAAATTACGTCACGCGATTTTGGACGATTTTTGACCCCCCCCCCCTCGTCACATGGCGTCACAGAAAGTCAGACCCCCCCCCCCCCTCAAATATGACGTCACAAACCTCTGCCCGCCCCCCTCGTAACACATCGTCACAAATGTCTGACCCCCCCCCCCCCCCCTAGGTGCGTGATGTAATTTATGGACGGCCCCATAGGCACACAGAGAAACAACGCCTCTGTGTCGAGGCCTTAAATAGAGAGAGAGGGGGGGTAGAGAAATTAGCATGTCAATGAGAGATTTGGAGCCTTCATGACTGCAGGAAATACTAGAGAGACAGAGACAGAGAGAAAATAAACTTAATAAAACAAACTTAGTAAAATTTGGGAAAGTAATGCTATGCAACACAGAGAGTCGGTCAACACACAATTAACGCATAGCCTGGTTGATTACGTTATTCTGAAGATTGTTAAATTAGAAGTTAAGTGTGACATTTGAGAGAGAGACAAGACACATGTATTATTACCTTAAAATGAAATAGGTCTGTGTCACCACGCCCTTACAAATTGCACACGCATTAATGCAATGAATATGACGTCGCGGTCTGCTTTTCGCTTGCAAGTTTCAGATCCGTCCTTAGACGGGCAAAAAGGCTAGTATATAATAATAATGAACCTGATATGATGTTTAACAATTTTTTATCTACGATCAAACACTAACCACTCCAAAACTGTTTATTTTTCCGCAAACAAAACAAAAATTGTTGACGAATTGATTCAACTTTTTATATTTAAAGACATACCATCGAAAACCGCTCAATATAAAAATTGTGTTCTTTTTTATTACAAAGAACAAAAATAAAATAACGTAATACTCTATGAGGGGAAGCTTCTATATTTACCGTTTTATAATTATTCCGATTTGAACATCATAAAACGTGTATTTTTTCATTCCAAACCACTTGAATCCGAAATATCTCAAAAACAATCAAATATATAACAATGGTTCTCGCTTTAGTATTCCTTGATATTTAACGCTCTATCAAACGAAAACAACTGCAAACTTATATTTTGAACGGTTTTTTAATGACATGCACAAACATATGCATGGGGCACTTCAAATCGAGATTTTGGGGGCCTTAAAATGAAAAATGTAGAATTTTCAGATGTTTCTCTCTCGCTGTTGCTTGTGCCCTAAAAGCTACATCTGTACCAAATTTCAGCTTTCTACCTTGTTGGGAAGTACCCTAGAGGTTTTTGAGACATACAGATTATGGTCTTTATTTATGTAGATAACATATTTATCATAATTTATTTTCGTATATAGTCTATAGTTATGAATATATTGTATTTACAGTTGTATGTTACATTCCTTGTGTCAATCCACTGCTGGCTTACAGGCCTAAGTATGCCCGTGCCATTTTTAGGGATTGCAGAATCATACTTCCCCTCACGCACAAACATATGCATTGGGCACTTCAAATCGAGATTTGGGGGCCTTAAAATGAAAAATGTAGGATTTTCAGATGTTTCTCTCTCGCTGTTGCTTGTGCCCTAAAAGCTACATCTGTACCAAATTTCAGCTTTCTACCTTGTTGGGAAGTACCCTAGAGGTTTTTGAGACATACAGATTAAGGTCTTTATTTATATAGATAACATACTTATCATAATTTATTTTCGTATATAGTCTATAGTTATGAATATATTGTATTTACAGTTGTATGTTACATTCCTTGTGTCAATCCACTGCTGGCTTACAGGCCTCAGCATGCCCGTGCCATTTTTAGGAATTGCAGAATCATACTTCCCCTCATTGGTCACTGCGGGTTGAAGGAGGAGGGGTTGGGGGAGGGGTGGTGTAGGGGCTTAGGGCGTCACCGAGAATTGAACTCAGGTCACCGAGTTGACAGCGCAGTGCACTAAACCACTGTGCCACCACTCCACTCCAGTGCAAGTGAGCGGGATGATGAAATATGGCGTGTCTCATCGCCTACGACTTGCACATGACACACAAGTGCACAGTGGGATGCTCATTTCAAGCGGAGCTCACCTACAGGAGGCACTCGGCAGGTTTAAGAACCAATTAAATTACCCCAATTAAATTAACCTTTAATGCTATCGGCAGCTCAATCACGATGACGCAGCATTAATCCCAAATGGCCACCCTTTTGTTGAAAAGTTCGCTATGATTCAGCCAGCTGGAAGGCATCATATGCTTTATATGGATGTTAACATTGTAAAATGCATTGTTATATACAGAACCCCACTAATCTGTGACACTATTGACCATGACACCTATTTCCTTCGGGAGTTTGTACAAAATAAATGTATACCTATGGCGTGATGGGGGACACTTCGATGTTCATCGCAGCATACCGTATAATTTCTGTAGCAGCTTGATGAAGCCATCAGAACAAAGACAAAATTAAAGTCAGGTGAAAAATTCGGAGAGTTTCAGCAAAATGTTTCTTACCTCATGACATGACTGATACTGCAATAGAAATGCAAACGGTTTTATATAAAATTGCATAGGCACATAATTTACTGAGCATTTTATGAGTGTATAAATAAACACACTGCATGTTTATCCAGTATGCATCCATGTGAAGTCGAATGTAATGAAGAGGGGATTTATTTTATATGTGGCCAAAGGTCGCCTCCAAATAATCACTGCTTTTATCCTGCACATCAGAATGGCTCATTGCTAGGAGGTGGGAGCATTCATATTTGCACATTCATGTTAACTGTCCATTCCAACATAATTCGGGCTTATGTCAACTCGATGTATGAGATGTAAATGAGTCTTCTGGCTTAAAATTTACCCCGAGAATATACGTAATACAACCTTATCGCACTCGGCCTGTTTTCATTAATCCTTTGACCCGTGGCAACCATTCATTTCCTATCTGTTGTCTGCACTGAAATATTTTCTGAGCATTCACGGAACTTTCAAATCAAGTGTGCACGTGCACACATCATTTTTGTTTTACGTTAAAAGACCCAGAGTGATGAGTCCACGGGTTGCAAAACTTGTGTAACGTCTTGCATTTAAAACATGACATGAAGCAGCATTAATGTATCAGACTTAAACTCACCGGGTATATAATCAGAGCCGTTTGCAATGCACGAATGGCAGCACTGACTGAACACAAGTCGGTGCTGGGTGGGGAGTTTATGGAGCTGGGGGGGATAGATTATAACTCGCCATTCGCGTTCACTATGGCCCGTAATCGAACTCGGTTCGGCGGGTTACATTGCACGCGTTGCACTAACCAACACGCTTTACCGCTCCGCCATTTAAACATTTAATCTCATTCCTCCAAAATGCAGCACTGGTCAAACGAATGGGTTAAATTTGTCACTACCTTCAGAGATGGTGGGGGGAAGAGGAAATATATTTATTTATTTGTTTTGAAATAAAAGGTGGACCTCATCAGAGCGAGTAAAGGTACGGATGAAACGGGCTTGGGCTGGGTTAATGGACTTTTTTGCCCCTGTTTAGAGCTCCTCTGATAAACTGCCCACGGATTGCAGGGGTCACCGCAGTGGGGACGGACAGGCATGGCCACTAAATCAGACGGCCGCTATTGGGGTCAGGAGCCATACGTGTGCCCATCAGTCTGTTGCCTGTACTGGGCATTTTGGTGCAGCGTGGCAGGATAATGATGGGATGGGACAGTAAATCACTGAGAGGGGTTACTCTACCTTGCGTGTGCATCTACAGATGTGCATGCTGCGATGCCTGCCGCCATCAGGATAAATGCTTACAACATTTAGCAAGTCGTGTCAGGGGGAAATATTTCAATGGACCATGTGAAGCCAACTTTTCTCGACGTATATATTTTAGTTTATTCATTACCACATTGCACTGCTAAATCAGTTGTGATGTCCGTTATTGGCACATTGTTACTATGACAGAGGAGTTGGTCACGTGGTAAAGATATCGAGAATGGTCATTGGACAATGCAATGTGAAATGTTATATTGATGTGAAAATGTGTTTCTGTACGTGTGTGTTATGCATGTTGTGGGGAGCGGTAGTGTAGCCATTAGCAACCCAGTGCTATGAATCTGGTAACTCGAGTTCAATTCCCGCTCACGGTCAACACCAGTCACAATTATCTGAACCGGTTCTGGGCATGCCCTAGGTCGACTCAGCCTCAAATGAGTACCTGGTGTGTTGAGTAAACATTGCCACTAGGGAGACAAAGGCGACTGGGCATTGTACTGGCCACCAACCCCCTCATGGGTGGCCAGCCATGCGTGTGGCCTTCATAGGTGCTCGCGAACAGCACTTGCCACAAAAGTCTGTTTAGGCTATGCAGGGGATCTTTATCTTTGTTGTGAATGTTACGGAGCAGGAGCGTAGTGGTTATTGCACTGCAATCGGAGCCCGATGGACAGGAATCCAACCGAGTTGAATTCCGCTCAAAGTCAACAGCAGAGGCAAATATCTGAACCGATTCTGGACTGATTCAGCCTTAAATGCTTGCATGGTCCGGCGCATAACTACAGTATTAGCATTGGGTAAACAAAGGTGGCAGGCAATGGTGCTGGCCCTGTGTACGGTCATACACAATGTTGTCTTTGAACATGTGCATGGATGAATGTTTAAAAAATGCAACACAATATTTGCCATGCCAAACATCAGTTGCAAGTGGTATTAACCTGTCCAGTCAGTATTCAGTGAGTATCTAGCGTGGTGTGGATATAACTTCTTGGATGCAACACATATTTATTAACATCAACACATAACACAAAGGGGTTACTGCCCCTTTACCAGATAACCTATGGTGATGGACCACCAGGCTAACTATGCTAGTTACTGGGAGTAGCTATAACGGACAAGACCCTAGCTGGGTTCCTCGTCCACGTGTTGGTGACTTCTTCTTGGACGCAGAACGTAGATCGTGGATCTTTAGACGACGAAAGCAACGCTAAACCCCGGTCGTAGTGCGGACCCGGTTTATATGCTCATGGGTCGTGGCTGGCCCCGCCCTTGGCCACGACCACCACCTTCGAGAAACCTCTTTTCGTTTCTCGACCCTTCCCGTAGGATCTCACCTTGACACGTGACCACCCCCAAGCACCCACCTGGGGCCCCTGTGTAGATCTTACTGGTCACGTGCCTTCCAGGGTCAAGCAGAGTGCCATGGCCTAGGGTAACCTTATCCCATGGCTGACACTCCCACATTCCCTCTTGGAGGAGTTGGCACTGCACGCCACGCGTGGTGCGACTGCGCTATCCCAGCGCTCACCGAGCCCCATCTAGGGCTGGTACTACACCCACCTACGGGTGTCTGCGATGACAATGCATTGCATGCCGTGCCTCGCTAGAGCCGGAATTACACAGTGAGATTCACGATGTCGCTACATACGTGATGTCCGTGATGTGAGTTTATCGCACGCCGTGCCCCTCTAGGGCTGGCACCACACAGTGACATCCGCGATGTCACTACATACATATCAGCACTGGAGAGCAAATGTACATAAACATTCGATATTGATAAAATGAGGGATTGCCCTGTGCATCTATACGTCCATCCTTGCAACAGAGTTATAATTTTTGGACTGGCCCTCCAATAATTTTTTGTTTTTTTGGCGAACCGCTGTTTCAGGTGGCTTGTTCCCTTACAACAATTGACTTAGGATAGTTCAAATGAAGGATGCATTCCAAATTTTGCATTAATAAGAAACAAAAAAATTGGGCCAAGTACAATAATTTGGATGATAGCAAAAGATTTGCTTCGGATTGATTTGAAAGTATACGAAAGTGGGCAATTACAGCACATATAATCCATGCTTTTCCTGCCAAAGGTGGTGTCACATGGTATTGGGTGATGACGTGATGTTTTTTTATCAGGATGATAAATTATTGCATCCTCACCACCGCTGGACACCTGGCATGTCCTCTCGAGCCAGCTGGAGCTGCTTCTTCAGTCGGTTGCGCAGCTCGCCGTTACGGTGGCCGAGGTGGGAGCATGCACGCACGCACCCGACACTTCTTTGGAGTGGGATCGGCGGATTTCCGCCATGGCGCCTCCCGCCTCGGTTGAATTTGGTGCCATTCCCTCAACGGACGCGACGCGGGAGTTGGGCGCCATTGCTTTGCGGGATGCAACACTGCAACCGGGCGCCATTTTGTACGCGACGCCGCAACCGGGCGCCATTTTTGCCACGACGCCGCAACCGGGCGCCATTTTGGCCACGATGCCACAACCGGGCGCCATTGCAGACGCGACTCATCATCCTAGCATCGCTACGGCTTCCCCAGCGACGCCTCCGTGAGTGCCTGTGGGTGCGTCCTCGCCGGCGTTGACGTCCAGCGGCCAGAATCTCCGTCGCTTGCCAACCGTCCGCCCATTCATCGCGGCAGGAGGCGATTGTTTGGCTTTCCATGACCGGTTTGACAGGGCGTATGGCTCGGTTGGATGGCCATTGGACGAACTCTTAAGGTGCTCCCCACATGCCTTGATGACAGGGTTTTAGCAGCTTTTAAATCCATATCACCGGCAGATAGGACGTTGCTTCCAGCTGCATACGCACAGATGGCTGCCGCTTTCGAGCCACCTTCTAGTGCGCACCTTAAGTTTTCACTGCGGAGGCGGGAGGAGGGGGAGCCACCGCTCGACTTCCGCAGTTCCCTGCTGGCGCTGGCACGGGCAGCTTACCCCGACCCTGAAGGAGCAGCGCTGGACTCACTGGCCCTGGAGCGCTTGCTCTCTCTTGCGCGGGAGCTCAGGATTGCTTTGACAATCGCCGCGGAGACTCACATAACATTGTTGAGGGTGGCGCAAAACATCCAGGCCAACCTCGCCCTGCGACAGTCGCCCGGAGTGGCGGCATGTGCTGGGGTCCCGGTGCCTGTGGGAGCTGAAGCGCCTCAGGGGGAGGACGTCCTCCCTGCTCTTGCGGTGGGCGATCGACGCGGGGGTGGCGCCGGGGGTCGCCAGCCGGAGCAACAGTGGCAGGCGAGGGCTCCTCGCTCACAGGGCTCGGCGCCCGCGGCCTGCTTCCGCTGTGGTCAGCAGGGCCACATCGCGTTGGGCTGCCACAACGGTCCCCGGGTCTTCAACAAGGACTCTTCTTCTTCCCCCGGCTCGACATCAGCGTCGGCTACTGGGCCTAAGGCGAGTCATGACGCATCAATCACCCGGCCGCTCCCCCACCTCACTCATCGAGCGGGGTTCGAGTCCATCATCACGAGGTCATCACTAAGGGCTCGGGTTCGATTGGTGCTCACTCGCTATAATTCGCCGAGTGGCCTAAGCGGATCCATCAATGGGATGCGCTCGTGCATTGCATTGTAGCGGCCGCGGTGGGTTCCTCTGCGGTCACGGGTTACGTCCAAGGTGTCGAGGTGCGCGTTTTGGTGGATACGGGAGCGTCGGCCACATTATATCTGAGTGTATCTACGGGATATTGCCACACAGCGTTGGTCCATTACGGCCGCTTCAATGAGCTCGTGTCGCCGCAAATGGCGGCAGTTTGGGCATTTTGAGCCACTTTGTCGCCTCTATACAGATCGGCGAGATAGATTTGGTGGGGACGGTTTTGGTCTCGAAGGCGTTGGCAGTGCCATAACCTTTTGGACCCTGATTTTTTAGCCAAGATGCCCCTCCATATTCTTGTGGACCAAGGCTGTGTGGAGATGCCATCGGGCCGACGCCTGCACTTCTGGCAGTCTCCCACCGTATTGTCTCCCCTTGCTGCCAGTGTGCAGGCCTTGGCTAAGGAGTCCATGACCATTTAACCGGGGTTGCAAATTCTGGTACCCCTCAGGTTGCACAGACCCCTGCAATTGCACTCCCCGGAGACAGGCATCCTATTGTCCCCCTCTAATTACTTTTTAAGGTCAACCGGTTTGGTAGGCGCCCTGACGGCCGTATCAGAGGGCCAGGACCCCTTTTTGCATGTCCTCAATTCGGGGCCTTCACCGATCGTGATTCCAGCTGGTGCCGTTTTGGTGCACGCAACCCCACCTCCTCCACCCGATGATGCCAGGCCGGCTGGAGGGGTTATGACAGGCGTGATGCATGGTGGGGGGACCGACGGATCATGGATTGATGCGCTGTGTCACGAGAATGTCTCGTTGTCATCCGAGGGCCGCCAGCGGCTCCCCACACTCATTGAAAGCTCGACTGATGTGTTTAGTCAGAGTAAATTCGATATTGGTCGCACAACTCTTCTGGAACATCAAATAGACACTGGCAATTCGCCCCCTATTCGGCTAAATTTGCACCGGTTCAGCCCGGCGGTAAAAGATCATGTCCGCTTGGCCGTCGATGAGATGTTGGCAGCGGACGTTATCTCCCCATCCACTAGCCCTTGGGGTGCCACCATTGTGCTAGTCAAGAAACGGGATGTGAGTCTCGAGGTTCTGTGTCGTTTTTCGTAAGTTAAACAAGATTTCGGTGGCTGATGCATATCCATTGCCCCGCATGGATGATTCCCTCGACGCCTTCTCGGGTGCGTGGTTCTTTTCCACCTTGGATTTGCTCTCGGGCTTTTGTCAATTGCCACTGGATGGGGCCTCGAGACGAAAGGCAGCGTTCCGCACACCCCAGGGGCTGTTCCAATTCAATCGGCTTCCTATGGGCCTCCATTCCGCCCCAGCCACCTTCCAGCATCTCATGGAGATGGTCTTGGCAGGGTTGCAGTGGGAATCTTGTTTGATTTACTTGGACGATGTTATTGTTTTCAGCTGTACGTTTTACGAGCACTTGCAGCATCTTGAAGCAATGTTCGTGAAAGTACTTGCTGCGGGCTTGAAATTCAAATCGCAAAAGTGTAATTTGTTCCAACCATTGGTGAAATATTTGGGCCACATTGTTAGTGCGTCAGGTGTCACCACAGATTCGGAGAAGACAGCTTGTGTCTGGTCATAGCCGACTCCCACATCTATCGCCGAGGTGCACAGCTTCGTCAGTTTAGCCTCGTACTATCGTTGCTTTGTGCGCGATTTAGCAACTATAGCGAAGCCACTGCACGCACTATCCGCAAAGGGACAAAAATGTTGCTTTGGCATAGAGGAAGAAGCCGCCTTTGTGGCGCTTCGCTCATCCTTGGCGGATGCGCTGCCCTTGGGGTACCCTAACTTTGCTAAGCCCTTCATCCGCGACACTGATGCCAGTGACTCTGGCATTGAGGCTGTCCTGGCTCAGGTGGTCGACAGGGTGGAAAGGGTCATCACATACGGCAGTCGCATGTTGTCCCCCGCGGAGCAGTGGTATTGTGTGACCCGGAGGGAGCTGCTGGCCATTGTGGTTTTTGTGCAGCTGTATAGGCCTTATTTGGATGGCAGGCAGTTTTCCGTTCGAACTGACCATGCGGCCCTGCAATATATTCCCTGCGGAAAGATCAGGCCTCGGGTCAGCTGTCCCACTGGCTTGAGGTGCTGCAGTAATATTCCTTCAATGCCATCTACAGAAAGGGGACACAGCATGGGAACGAGGATGGCCTGTCCAAATTGCCTACGGAGGGCGGGTGCGCGTGTACCCTGGGTTCCAGTCGCTGCAGAACCCCGGTTCACACCAAGGCCCAGTTGGTTGCAACAGCCGAAGCAGCCCCCCCTCCGGGCATGGCATTGCCTATGGACTTTGGCCTGGGTCTCTCCCGAGAGGTGTGGTCCAATTTTCAGATGGAGGATTCCTCTCTGTTCCGGTTACGACGCTGTGTTGGGCTACACACCTGGGGCTCAGCTCCGTCGGCAGGCCCGGTTGTCGCTGTGCATGATGGCCTCCTCATGCATTGGGATGCCGAATTGGAGCGCTATTGCGTGGTTGTACCCACTGGCCTGCGAGGAAAATTGACTCATGCCATTCACGAGAAACTTATGCACCTGGGTTATCATAAGACCTTGTTGACCCTTAAACGGGACTACTACTGGCCAGGTGTGGAGAGTGATGTGGCACTGTTTTTGAAAGGTTACCACGATTGTGCATGGCGGAAGGCCCTGGGTGGCCATGATCAGGCCCCGCTGCAGTCCACCCGGGTTGCTCGTGTAAATGAGCTCGTGGCACTCGACATTTTGGGGCCCTTTCTGACGTCCCAACAGGGACACAAATATCTCTTAGTTGGGGTCGAGTACCAGACCATTCAGCCTCGTCCATCACCGAGGCCTTTGTGCAGGGTTTTGTGTTGGACAACGGTGCGCCAGAACAACTATTAATGGACCAGGGCTGAAATTTTTCTTCACGACTGCTTAAGCAGGTCTGTGACCTCCTTGGCACCAAGAAAATGTGCACATCGCCCTATAACCCTCAGTCCGATGGCATGGTTGAACAGTTAATCCGCACCCTCACGTCTATGCTGTACTACCAAGTGAGCATGTCCTAGTCGGATTGGGACCTGTTCATCCCAGGGGTCCTGGACGCGTACAAGCTAGCCCCTCATGGCTCAACGGGGTTCTCACCCTTCTATCCGCAGTGGCCGCTCCAATGAAGGCCACGCTAGACCGGCGGCTAACAAGCGCCTGCCGAAACATCAGGCCTCCGGCCTTCCATGCCCCCAAGTACCTGTTGGCATGTCCCCTAAATTCCACCGCCCTTGGCAGGGCCCTGTTGAGGTCGTGGAGATCCGGCGCCCACAATGTATTCGCATTCGCTTCGGCCGCCGGCACTGGATCGTACACCCATCGTGGCTGAAAAGATATGTACCACCTAGGCTCGTGGATTCATCCTCACTTCCTGAGCGGACGGTGATTGATGCGTCTTACACGATGGCCCACACGGATCTTGATGGTGAGCACAATGTCCGCCCTGTGTGTGCGCCTACACCAGTAGCTGCGGAGGTGACGCCTCTTCCTTTGGAGCCCCCAACGTCGAGCTGCTCGCCACCTGGTGTGTCGTCTGTCCCACTGACCGATGCCGCACGTGGGAGCGGGCCTGCGGCTCACACGCATTCAAGGGGCATTCGATTCCAATGACGGCCAGTGGGACCGTTGTCATCGGCCTCCAGCCATCATCGTCAAAATTGCCGCGCTGTTCCGCGTGATGAGGACCTTCCTTTTTGCCGTGCTGCCCTAATGTTCGTGTTTGGGTTCTTGCAGGTGGCTCCGCCTTCACATGCGCTTCACATTGTTCCTGTCATTGCTATCCATTGTTGTCTCCTCTTCGGGTTAACAGGGCTCCGCTTTCATTACGTTCACAGCTGGGCCGGCTGATTTTTTTCACGGGAAGGGGGGGTGATGTAGAGGAGTAGTATGGGGATGTGACGTTATACGCGCTGTGAGGTGTGATGATGTCATGTAACCTGGGGGTACTTAAGGGCAGCCCCGTGATGAAAGCAGGGTCGTTGTGGGAGCCTGGGATGGAGAGCGGTTGAAGAGACAGCCAGGGGTAGAGCTCAGGGAGTCTGGAGAGAAGCCAGCTGTAGTCGTAGAAGGTGCTGCTCTCCTCGGTCGGTCGGTGTTGGCTGAACCCCCGATCCGAATCGAGTGAGAGAGCCCAAGAGATAGCCAAGGCTAGGGACAGACAGAGCTGAGGGTCCACGTGAAGGACCGAGTGTAGGGCACCTACCTCTGGTGGAAGTTGTCACCTTGTTAATAAACTGGCCCAAGCCCTTACTTGAAGATCTGCCTCAGCGTCGTAATTTACTACATAACATTAGCACTAAAGCCTAGTTCTATATTAGTTACTGTTCGATACACAAATGCAATCTTGATGAAAAATGAATAGGCGTTACCCTTTCTGGCAAGCGTACAGGTGTTATTATGTTCAAGTCTGCATTAACTACTGATGCTTATGGTGAAACATGCAAAAAAATGTCTTGATAATATATGCATTCTCCTTGAAATCGATTGGCCTACACCAGAGACAGCCCCCTTTGTGGCTTTGTCTCAAGTGTCACACCAAAGCATGCAAAAAGGTGAACAGCACCAAGACAATGCAAATATTCCAACATTAATGGCTCAGGTCAAGCAGTTTAATCTATGGGACCGTTTTTTGCCAGAATCAATATGATTTTAAAAATGCAATCTTTTTACTACCTTGACCAGGAATGGAGCTCACTACTCCTAGATTGTAAGCACTATATAGTGTGCTACCTTTTAAACCACTACAGTTTATGTGCTGCATTAATATGATGACATTTCAAAACTGGATTTTTTTAAGCAAAACACATATTTGAGTTAAATGCGATCTTGTTCCGTTTCATAATATGTTTTATTAGGAAATGCACATTTCGACATGGACATAATTTACTCGTTTCAGAAAATGTTCCTTTGAAATGTATCAAAGGCTTCTGGCTATAAAAAGCAGTCTTTGATTTTTGGGGTTACATTTTTTGGTCTTGAAACTGTACCTTGGTAAATGTGAAGAGCATGGACGATTATTCTCTCACCAAATTTAAAATGTAAAACATTTCTGACATGCTAAATTCATCCAAAGATCCTTTATCAATTCTTCCCTAGTGTCATTTGAATATCAATTAGACACGTCGCAGCAATTCTGTAATTTAAACTCTCCGCTAGAAGGAAATAAATGCAAATCTAATTAACAAACCACACTATAAATCAGCGGATGTGACTGCAAGAATGCAATAAGCTCTAATGTGTGATAGATTTTTCATTTACATGTTCACGAATTAAAACAAACTATGTTTTTAAATTGCTCACGCATTAATTTTGGGACATTTTTTTTTACACACGCCTGTGCCTGTAGATTCAGCGGTGGAAGGTCATGAGAGATGTGAAGAGTCACAGGGTTATACGCAAAGACACAAAATCCATTTTCTGGGTCTCCTCCCCCCTTTCTGTGGCCTGGCCATTACCGATTTGCGCAGTAGACCATGTCATCGGAGAGCGTGTTAAACAACCCACGACCAGCACTGCCTGATGGATGGCCAGCAATCACATTGGCACTGCGCGTTCTGCCCTCCCTTCATCACAAAAAAAATCCTCTCTCAAGCACCCATCGCTGCTCGCCAAGATCCTGTCTCGCACAACCCATGTTCTGCTCTCGGGGAAAAAAGCCTCCTAAGATGAATCAGCTCCAGTGGAAGATGCATTATCAGTGTTTTGTTTAATATATTGATGCATGTAATGAAAACACTTCCCTATAGTTTAATGCTTTTGTTTTATTTGTGGTAGAAGAGGTAAAGGTGCAGCCCTGCAATTGTATATGTTTTGCTCATGCCACTGCTGTCAGAAAGGCCTCCCCTAAACGAAGATGCCCTCTGTGAGAGGGCATCTTCAGAGCACAGGTTTAACCATAAGTATGTGCGATTAATGTAGACTTGATGCCTAACAAAATGTTTCTATTTGGTGTTTGAACATCTTAACACCTGTTTTATTGCCAGGAAGGGTTAAACCTATTCTTATTTTTCATAATGTTTGATACTGACAAAAAGGTCCCATAGATATGTCTCGTTAAGTTGGCAGTATTTCTGTTGTGAAAATTTCAAATAATGGCAGAATTATATAAATGTGTGAGAAAAAAAACTATACACGAATGGGGCAACTTTGACGACAATGGTTTCTAATGTTGTGAGACAACCCTAAATATTGCATTTACATATAGGTTTAATTGTTTTCTAAACTATGTTGAATGATTGTCATGCTAACGCATTAGCATGAATAGCACCTTATGAATGTAAATTAAGCATTATTATAATGGTAGTGGAATTTCCAGAGTCGTATAACAAGGATCAGTATCTCCATGAGAAATGCCAGCAAGTCATTCTTAAAAGTTGGTGCTTTCTGCTGACCCAGAAAATAGATGGCCTGCCAGGCCTGGGTGAACCCTAATGGGAATTTGAACTCATGACCTTATAATAGCTAAAATAATGTTATCATTTGAGCTATTTGGGCAATTTATAAGTATCCAGACAAGAAGTTCAAGTTACCCTTTTTGTAAGTATCAAATATTAAACCCTTCCCTATTCAAACAAGCAGAAGACAACACTCATCTCAGTTGGCAGAACCGAGTCACTGATGGAAATTCCACATTCCCATGGTGAGGACCAGTCTATTCATATAACAAATTCTCCTGACTTCCCACAAAGTAGTCATTTAATACATCCTGAAGAGATGATGTGTTGAGTTGAACCCCAACCACAAATGTGATCAAGTGGTATTTCCACCATGCATTCTAAACTAAACACTTTATTTTACCAGGTAAGGTCCACTGAGCTATATAGCTCAACGAAGTGGCTTATCACATGAGAATGTAATGGAAACTTGATAATATAAACACATGTTTCTAAATCTGGAGGGAAAACCCAGAGGTTCCTGATAAATATACACGTGACCACGAAGAGAACATGTAAACTCAAAATATACAGGCTTCAGGATCGGGATCGGGATCGAACTCACGACCTCCTGTATATATCAGGCGAAGTAGTTAACATCTTGCCACCGTGGTGTTCCAACCAGACAGTAGATTTATTAAAACAAGGATACATCTATATTTCCATTAACCACCATGGTATATTGTTAACTACTCTGATAAATGTTCGATAATGTGCTATTTTACTCACTGTTCTGCATATAAAAGCACATGCTATAATCATACCCTCTTATGTGTTTCCTGGTTGTATTCCATATCGATTGGCATTCTCCAATGTTTTGCTTATTCAAGAGCTACATTCCTGCATTAGCTCCCAGAACTCATTGTATTACATTTAAACCGTTTGCTGTAGCTCCAAGATATTTCGGAGTCGCTAAAAACACACGACGCCAGGTGACTGTTTGGCAGAACACTTAATTCACAATTGGAAGGTTGCAAGTTCCAATTAGAGTTGGATGTGGGTTGATAAAATAAGTATTCCCAGTGTGGCTCATGGCAACTATGGGGTACGAACACATCTCATTTGCTTATTTGCAAGTATGCAAATACATAATGGGATTTAAAATAAGATATTTAATGGAAGTCATTTGACTTCGATATTTGATTTTATGTTACATTCTTCCAAACTTTTTCTACAAAACGCTGTGATTTGCATTTGTGTGCAATAAATGCCAGAGCACACATAGGCCCGGATTGAATTATGTGCCCATCACGTTTATCAGAGCAAACTGAATGAGCTTTAACCCGCCGCGTGCCATATGTAAAGTGGCTCGCAATGTTATCAACCTTCAATTCACATGTCGAGAAACAGTGCACTTTCTGAAATTGCTTGTCACCTTGCAAAAGCCAGATATATTGAACCATAATTTATATGACATGCCGAGAAAAGAGGCGTAACTGCATGATGATGTACTGACAATTGCTGTGTACATGCTATGACAAGCATTTCCATTTATAACTGCCCAATTTTTCGTAACATCCTAACGAGGCAACATTTTTTTTTTCCTCGTTTGCCTAGGAAAGCCTCACTTGAGGTTAAAGACTCATTTTCAAGAGGGGCCTGCCAGGCTTTGCAGGACATTTTTCAGGGTCGGGATACAGTTACATTGTACGTTTTTAGCTAAGGGAGGAAACCAGAGAACCTGCAGGTAATCCGTGCAGAACAGGGGGCAACATATGTAAACTCAACATAAAAATGTGTCCAAGTCAGGAACTGGCCCTTCTTACTGTGGGACCCAAGTGTCATCACTGAGCCAACCTGCCAGCTATATTTAACATATAGAGTAATCAAATGGATAATCAGGACAGTGATTTATTGTCCAACTCGAGCTCACACCCAGTTATATGAAGGTCAGCATATCATTACGTTGGGGGTGGGGTGGAGAAATGGTTTGTTCCCCCACTATGAACTTGAGTTGTATTACAGCCAGAGGTGACCATCAGTTGTCAGTGGTCTGAACTAGGGCAGCCCTTCTCACTTCCTTTCACGAACTTGCACTGACCAGTGTGGTGAAGTACAGTCAACGAACCTACCATACAGCAGTGGTTGGACAAAAGGCTGTCAATTGTTATTGTAAATATATTTGAGATAATAATTAAAGTTGAATTATATGTGTATCCATCCAGGTGGTGCTGTTGCCGAGTGCTCAATTCATGAGCAAAATGTTGCGAGTTTTCTCGGGAATTGACTGAGCCTTTCACTCCTCTGTGATCAATTCACTGAGTACCATTTACTGGCAAGTTAGCAGTTGGTGTCCAATAGAGAGACTGGCCTCCACCATAAGAATTTGGAAATTTAAAGAGATGGCTGAGTGGTGCAGGCTCAGAGTATGAGCTGGGTTTGAATCTAAGCAGTGGTCTTTGATTGATCCGGGTTCTCATGTGCAGTGGGTGCACAGTCTCAGCCCAGTCACCAATGACAGCAGCAAAAAAAATCACGTTAAATTTGGTTTTGCATGTAATTTGGCTACATTTCAGCTCTTAAAATTAAAATATAGTTTGTTGTATGTCATGTAACGAATGTTACTTTCATTTGCACAGTGGGTTGGAAAATACCGTCCTGTTATATGTGTAGACCAGAGATCACATAACATGTTGCTCTGTGATATCTGCTTCATCTGGCCATTATCTCACACATAGATCCAAATGGATACTTCGTCTCAATCCATGTGCCGACAGGACAATCGGATTTTTTTAAAAAAGGGAAGAAAAAAGCTATCATATTATTTGAAACAATTATTTAAAAAGTGCAATATCCACCACCAGCTCGGGGCCACAAAGAGAGATGAGCATTGCCCAATGCTAGTTCGAGCATTGCTACACTTACTAGACTTTGACTTGTTGTGTATCGCCAGGAATTGCACGTGAGTTTCCATAATCGTAGCATGCTAATACGTGATGTTGTACACACGCACACTCACATACTCAGGAAAATACTCAATCATGCATATAGACGCACACACACATAGACGGACGGACGGATGAAAAAGCACACGTGCACAAATACAAATGTGCAACGGCTGGCAATCTGGCAGCAGGTTAACGCATACGCCCATGCGTATGCCCATGTGCACACATTCATGCCAAATCTCCTTGAGAGGGGCACGGCTCCACTCTCACAGTTCTTCAAGGCTCCTCCTGCCCCACATGAGCAGTAAAATTAAAAACCCACTGGGTTAATCTACATCATGGGATCTCCTTTGCCAGTACCAAAATATGATAATAGGTTTTCCCATTCTTTCTGGCAACAAAACAGGTATTAAGATATTAAAACACCAAACTGAAACCTTTTACAAGGAATCATGTCTGTATTAACCACAATTTTTGTGGTCAGAATGCAAAAAAAAAACTGCGATAATATATGCATTGTCCTTGAAACTGATTGGTCCACACCAGAGACAGCTTTCTTGTTTTTTTGCCAGAAGAAATGGGACAACCCTATTATCATATCTTGGATTAATCTATTCGCGAGTAACAGTTAGGAAATAAAAAGCATACGCGGTGTGCCTTTTTTCAATTAAAACCAATGCTAGTAGAATCTTGCCTTAAAGCTTTCGTGACTTCAAGAATGCATATTCTTTGGGTCTTTCAGTAAAGTCACGTAGATGGTTCAAAGAAAATAACAAAAACACTACGACGTTTCGATCAAAACACAAGCGATCATCATCAGGAGGAAAGATCGGGAGGAAAGATGACGATCGCTTGTGTTGTGATCGAAACGTCGTAGTTTTTTGTTATTTTCTATGAACCATCTACATGAATTTACCGAAAAACCCAAAGAATATAATGCTAGTGGACATCAATGGAAAGCACCTTAGAAATACGTGTACATTATTTGTTAATGAATGGTTATATTGTTTTATTACAATAATGCCACAAAAGTCCGTTCCAAATTGCATAGGCCATTTTGGTTAAAATATCAGTCAATTTCACTGTATATTTCTTCTGCAGAGATTCTCACAATTGTGATCCACTTGAGGAAAAGAGTAATAATTGATTTCCTTCTCGTTCAAAACATTTGCCTGCATAACTGTTAAAAGTTCCGTTTGGTGTTGTGTGTGGTAACATGGAATGTGGAATTTATTAAGGAAAATGTTCAATTAAAATGTCCCACGGTCAAGCTTGGCTTCAATTATGCGTTTGGCGTATTGTGTCTCTAAAAGCTAAAGTTGTATTTCTTTGTTAAAATCGGCATGCTCAATCATTGAAAAAAATTACTGCAATGCAAGCCAGATGGGACCTTTCTTCCAGCTCATCAATTTATTATTATGCACCCAACTTGCATGTGTAACTCTGCCAAGTTATTATGCATAAGGGAGGCAAGGCAATAAATATGGCATGGGGCTGATGAACTTCATTGCACAAGCTCACACTTAGGTCGTAAAAAGCAAACACCTGGATTTGTAGCTATTAGGAGCACCATAATGTGCACAATTTGGAAATTTACAACTCTCTATAAAGTATATTATTGTTCACAAGATAAATGCACGGACGTCAATTGTTAGCATTTTAATGAATTTGTTTTTGGTAAAAAAAAAAGCCATGCTTGCTACTATGTTGCTGTTAATAATATTGCTATTACACTGTACATTAATAAAACAAACCGTAACATCTATTTTAAGGAATATTCAGGATATAATTAAAATTCACGAGATGGCTGCATAGCTCATGGGGCTAACGCCCATGTCAGAAATACTGAACCAGAACCCCTGAGATTTCAGTTCAAGTGCTCCTCTCTCACCAAGGATAATACGTTTGTCATATGCGAGAGATTTTGTGGTTTCAACCCATTCACTGAGATTTGTACGAATTTTTTTTTTTTATATGGTAATCGCTCTAATTTGGTGACATTCGCTTCAGAAATTATAAAATAAATGGCATTAGACATCGAGCGAAACACTCAAATGCAAGGCAAAGGCAGCCCGACATCAGAGACACAGCAGACAGCGTACTTAAAAATGAGACAATTAGCTTATTAGGATTAAGGTATTGGGCTGGCTTCGAGCCGGAGTCAAGTGAAAAAGTCAATGTGTCTCCATGCTCAAACAAGTGTGAAGCAGTGCTCATCGCTCTTGGCAGCTCTGAGCTCGTACTCTATGCAGAATCGTATTTTTCAGGTGGAAGCCAGCTGTTCTACTAGAAAACCATCATTGGTTTTCCACAAACTAGCATCTATTTTCTATACTCCAGGATGGTGGGCTGAGTTTATAGTGGAGGCTGAATAATCCAAATCTGTAAACACGAGAAAGCCCATCGCAACGGAGAGGCAGCAATGCACACTGATGACTGTACTCAAATAATGAGTCCTAATGAGGACAACATCAGTCTACAGTTGTGTCTCTATCACTGGTGCCTGTTGTTGGGATGTTCACATTTTCTCAACTCTTGGAGTTGGTGGTCGAAACAATAAAATAGCCACACATTCAGTTCCTTTAAGTTAGTGGTCTGGATATAACAATTTTTCATTCGATGCTTATATTTGTGCATTGCTAAATCTACGGCAGACTCAGTGTTCTGCGTGCTGAACTACCTGCCCACCTCCGACAAGCTACATTCTTTTGCAGAGCGTGCAATGTTAAGTTCGAGAAAAGTATTGAAGTAACTCCAGAAATATTGATTTTCTGTCAACTGCCAGGGATGTTCCTTGATGATCAGATGTGGCATGATGCCCTGCTGATTTGAGGAGTTTCATCACACACGTCTGTAGTTCACACTATGACGATAACAACACAAGATGTTAACCAATGGTTAAAATATCTATATAGTATCACCAAAACTAAAGGACTGGAGAAGAATGCTGCCTAAAACAGTAATAGCAACACGTGGCGCTAGGGTGGCAAGAGTACACTATCGATGTTTATTGTGACCTGTGAAAGCAGTATGTACTGTAATCGCCATGCAGTTTTATTGTCACATTTTCTTTTTAACGGATAGCTATCGGTTGGACTCTGTATACAGTCCGAGTATTTGTATACAGGAGAATGTAAACGTCTAACTGCTATGATTGCACTATATTGTGGGATGATGCCTTGTATAAAGGTGTCAGTTTTTGTACCAGTTGAAAGGGTAAAAACCTATTACTATACTGTGGGATGTTTTTTCTTCTAAAAGCACATTTGCAGCGTAATAGTTTGCACATTCTTGTCTATTCTGTAGCATTCAATGCATTGCACTTCACTTCCTTGCATTGGTGGATACTCAACTATGCATACATTTCATGACGCAAAAAGTATCCTGTAATGCATGTGTCATGAACTGGCATCAAACGACAGCTGTTAGAACTCGTCTTAGTTGCATACCACGTGTACGTATAAATATAACACAATATCTTATGGTTTTGAAACAACAACAAAAACATTACGTATATCCATGCTGACGACAGAGTACAAGATGAGGCGCTTAGCTGATGGGACATTAAAGCTAAACTGTTACGAGGCACCCCTCTGTGTTTCTGACATTAGAATACCGTGGCAGTTAATCGTAACTCAGTTTCCACAATCTGTGCATACTCAATGCCCTCTCTATTGATTCTACATTGTAGAAAAAATGGTGGCGATGTCTGCTGCTGTTCTGTTAGTTCATGTAATATAGTACAGCACACTCAGCCAATAAGATAAAAGACCGATCCCCGGTATAGCCTTTACAGACTGTAGGGGCAAGCGCTGTTAGCAAACACCTATAAAGGCCGGCATGGCACACAAGGGTTAGTGGGTGGCAAACACCACGCCCGGACGCCTTTGTCTCCCTAGCGGAGATGTATACACATCGCACCAGGTACTCATTTGAGGCTGAGTCGACATAGGGGAGGCCCAGGACCGGTACAGATTATCGTCACCGGGTGTTGGGCGGGGGATCGCCAGTTTCGTAACGTAGCGCGCTAACCGCTACACTACCGCTCCCTACTAGATGCGCGCACACACACATTGTTAGATAAGACACACATTGTTCGATAACTCACATTCAGCGCACACACACACGCGTGTGAGTGTGTGCGCTGAATGTGAGTTATCTAACAATGTGCACTCCGCTGTGCGTGCATTTCAAATCCGATTCCTTAAAATGGCACAAAACAGCAAAGGTTACCTGGGAATGTTGCAAACTGGAGGCCGATTTATATGCCTGCAGACACGGACACGAGCACTTGTCTCATCTCGGCTTGTTTTCCAGTAAGGGAGGGAATTTTTTTTTTCAACCATGTTCCCTGATGTGTACAAGACTTTCCATATTCGGCTGGAAGGTTGTCTTACCATTTTGACGAGCTCACATCAATGTGCCTCCTGTAGGTAGGGCACCGAGAAAATAAATCCTGGTCTCCCGTTGCTTTGCTGGACAACAAAGCACGGGTTCTCTCTCAGGTAACCAGCGTTGATGTCCTGCAAAGAAATGGGACGCATGCGAAAGCCACACCCAACGAGAAGATGGAATGATGAAATCGGTTCGTGTACAGGTGCTAGGTGGATTGTTACATCGTGGGATAGGGCGATGTAGCAAAGACACGTGGAGGCCTTCATCCAGCAGTAGATTGACCATGGCTGATGGTGATGTCCCACAACATGCAGGCCTGTGGAGTCTCGAGCACTGTGACATGTACGTACGTTGAACTTCTTTCGCACCGTACGTAAGCAACCATACTAATCGTAGGTGCGGGGGAAAGACAACAAACTGAACACAAAAAATGCAGTTTTAAAGAAATAGGTTTTCAATCTAGATTTAAAAGTGCATAGCTCCAGTGGCATCCTAACATCTGAAGGAAGAGAGTTCTAGACAGCCGCAGAAGCTTATCTGAAAGCGTGCGATGACCGTTTATGTTCGATGGCTCGAGCCAAAAACCGATGCAGCTGCGAAGATGACTGGAGTTCGTGTGATGATGGTTTAGACATGTGCAATCCGACACATTTACATGCTCCCATGCCAATGGACGGGCATATTACACATTTTGGTACCTACCTATTCGAGGCCAGATACCCTAAATTTTGCAATGTTAATGCATAAACTAAACACACACACACGACCCGATGTAAACAAACTCAAATCACAAGTATTCGTATGAAAGAAATGGGCCCAATTTCTCAAAATTGACAGCTCTGGAAATGGCAGTCGTGTTATGGGCTAAGGGAAATAATGCATGTATTTAATTTTATATAGTGTGATGCGCAAATTAGACGCAGACTTGTACTTGGAGGCAACACTTTTATTTAACACAACGGGTAACTCTAACAGGATAATAACATATGGTGGTGACCACCACGGCTAACTACACTAATACTCGCGGACTATTCTATAACCAGACCCAGAGAGCCAACGGGCTGCCTGGTCCACACGTGGAGACCAAGGACTTAGGATCGAAGATCGAGGACGGCGACTTAATTCCCAGGGCTGAACCCCAGTCTCTCTTTTGACCCCGCTTATATCGCCCTTGGCCTGGCTGGCTCCTCCCCTGACCACACCTCCCTTCCAAAACTCTCGTTGGGACTCTGGATCCCCATCACGTGACCCTCTCACTCCCGACTGGGGCCCCCCTGCCCCCTCTCGTCCGGTCATGTGTCCCCCCGGGTTCACCTCGCGGTCACGTCCTAGTGCGACGCCCTTCACATCGACACCCGTGCTCCGCTACAGTACCACCCCAAATACGGCACTGTATACATAACATAATATAACATCATATGTGGTGCCCCCCTTGAAGCCACCACATATGCATTGCATAAATATGCCACCACATATGCATTGCATAAATATGTACTTAACCAAATCACACTGTGTCTGCAAGACGATAGTGTGCTTTTTTCAGGAGAGCCCTATCCAGGAGGTTGGGCATATTTTTCTTTCAAGTTATATTTTTTTTCAATATGATTAGAAACTATTGTGCTTAGAGAACAGCCACACAACGGAGGAGAAATCGACAGCAAAGCAGATCAGAAACCTATAAGGTGTACTTCTGCCGCAGAAACCACCACGGCACCCAGAAAGTGTCTGCTTCACACGTGAGATAGCTTCACTTGTGACCTCCAAATCCTTCCTCTAAGTGACTGAATCTTTGGTATAATTGTCACTTTATCCACGGGCGAATGTGTTGCTTGCCTCCTCTTATCCATGACATTTTGTGGATAAGAGGAAGAGCATTTCGTTTTCGACTGAAACGGTCCATTTTCTTTAAGCACAGCCGGTGTGCACGCATGGGGGCGTGTGCCTGTGCGATGCACACGTCCGGGAATTATTTAGTTTGTACTCATAATGCCAAAAAAATATCGTCTCCATTTGGTCTTATAGATCAATCGTTCTTATGGAGCTCCTATTAGGGCCAGAACAGCACGTTAGAGAGGTGATTTGGCCAGCACAAATGTCTGAATGCATTTATCTCCTCGGTGCTGATGTCTACACACAGCGCCAGATACTCATGGAAGGCTGAGTCAACCTAAGAACAGGTTCAGATACCATCTGTTGGTGATTTTATCTATGGCCAATAATTAAATATCAGTTACCAGGATTACAATTGCCAGTGTGAAGCCACCATAACACCCCAGGCCACCACATACGCATAATTATAAAAAAAACCAGCAGCAGCAGCTGCCATATACCATTAAGTGGGGATGATACGACTGCAGCACGTGTGCCATGCTTGGCGTACTTTGAAACCACATAAAGGGGTGAGAGTGCATTGGCAGGTCATGGGATATACCCGGGTGATGAGGGTTAATGGAGCAGATGCACCACCTGCTCTTTTCACTGCACCCACAATGTTTTATTTTCCCAGTCCTCTGGTAATTGTTGTGAGGATCTCCAATTTTGCTTCACCTTATCGCTGGAGGGCGGCTGCTGCCAGCCTCCCAGAAGCATGACTTGCAAGCCTTCTCCACATAGACTTGTCTGGACTCCGCTGGTACCAGTCATTGGCAAGACTGCTCGTGTACTACATCAGTCAACCTCTTCTCTATTTCATGCCTCACATATTCAGCACCAACCATTGCATACAAAGACAAACACAGATAAAGATCCCCCATATAGCCTTAACAGACTGTTGGGGCAAGTGATGTTAGCGAGCACCTATGTATGCATGCACACAAGCATACATTAGTTTCACATTTGAAAAATTAGTTCCGATAATTCTCTTTGCAACCATTATTACTGTTCTAAGCTAAAAAAATTGTCCTAGATTTCATGAAGATGTGTGATATTTTAGTGTCAGTTGCTAAGTGAGCTTCTTGTCTGGATGGCACTTGTGCACTACTCAAGACTGCCATTATGCATTCAGCACTGCTTTGTATTTATTTAATGCTTATTTATTTTTTAACTGTTTTCCAATCCGTGCTATTGGTGTCATGTCATATGACACAGTGTCCATTCAGATCTCACGCAGGACACTTCAACCCTTCACTTCACAGGATGATTAGGGAAAGTGGGTATCACAGAGATACCTCGGATCTCCTTTAAAGTGACCTCTGATCCACACAGCAGAGGACAGCATTTTCCCACCCACTCTGTGTGAGAGTAATGTTTGTCACGTCACAATGAAACAAATATGAGCATTATCAGAGATACAAATTACATAAATTGAGTGCATAAATATATTTAATGCGATTATATTTTGTGCAGCCATTGGTGACCAGGCTGAGACCATAAACACAATACACTTGAGAGCCTGGTTTAATCACAGGTGGCTTAGTTTCCAACCTAATATCTCGTCAGTGCCACCCCAGTGCCCTTACCTTTGAGATGCTAATTCACCTTTTTTTAAATATTCCAAATGGCTACTGATAGGTGTACTATATTGGCGTCATAATGCACTGGGTTACCACAGAAGGACGTATCAAGGATGACACATCCCACCTGAATGTTCAAGTGGAAAGCTCTCATGGTGGTTTTGAAAGGTTTGGTCGGAGTTTCCAGTGACATAAATATGCCTCCAATAAAGTTAGATCAGCTGTTTGAGTATTGACAATGTTCTCGTGATTTGTACCCTGTATACAAGAGCTTGCAAGATGATGTACATAAGTACATGGCACCACTTATATGTATGTTAAATAGTGATAGTGCTTGTATCGAGCCTTGAGAGAGGCCAGTGTTGATCATTCTCTTGTGGCTACTCTGAAAGTATGCTTGATGAGCATCGCCTCTATGAGGTGTACAGAAGAATGGCAGCCGATGATTTTGGCCAACTTCAGTGCATATCCAGTCATTTTGTGACTTGAGAAAGATATACAGACACATACAGATGACCTTATTATTTTGTCAGGGAATCTGTTTCTACATTTTTTCTCCACATAAAGCATTGCATATGTTGGTTTACATTATTTCATAGTCAGAAGCAGTCAGATATGCCATTCTGTTATGAGCCCCAAACAATACCACGACTAAAGATACTTATTTTAACATTGTTGCATCGCAACATTTCCAAGTTTCACTGAATTGGTATTGATAATGCCAACGATTATTTTTTAAATGCCATATTTCTGAAAATAACAAGCCAGCCAAGTGGCCTTTATTAGCGGGGGCTAAGTTTTTTTGTGAAATTAATCAATGAAGTGATTTATATTATACGACGTACTGTGCCCTAAAATATATTTTAATAATGAAGTGTATGTGTGGCGTATGTATTTACACTCATAGTGTGTAGGAAGTGAAATTTATAAGCAATTTTAGATTTAAAACTAGGTAAATGTATGTTACCTTAAGAACTGCTGCCATAGCACTAAGCCAGAAAATCTGAGATCCTGGGTTCAAATATGAGCAGCCACTTGGAACATGAATCCGGTTCTCTCCTGTGCTCAACCGTCTTTGCCTGGTCACTAATGAAACACCAAATTACATTTAGCTTGCCACTTCATTTTTAATATTTTAACTGTTACAATTAAGCATAATCTTTTGTTGCTCACACTACTATTTGGCAAACACTATTTGCAGGTGTTATATAAAAGGAAAGGCAATTCACGTTAAATACTCAGCCTGTTGGAGGATTTTGGAATGCTTTAGTAATCTTTCAGGGGCTATACGCATTACAGAATACAAGCATATGCATTATACTTCTTCCTCGCTTACTATTAGTTTTTGACTTTCTAGAGCCTGCAAAAGCCACAGTTGACTCAAAGAATTGCGTGAAATGAGGTGTGACGCACGCATATGATCCAGTGCTGAGGTGGCAAGGGTTGTTGGATCGCATGGAGAGCTGGGTTGTGATGCGGCCAGGGGTTGTGACCCCTCTGTATGGCCTGAACAGTGTTGTCCCCTCAGATGTCGTTTTCTTCTGGTATTTTCCGTTTTTTCCCCTCATGCAAAACTTTTCATTGAATATAATTGGACAAAAATCCCAAGGAAAGACTGACCATCCTGAAAAATGGTACTGATATTCAGTGAGACTTCCCTGCATACATATTATGGGGGCACAGTTTAGGTATTTCAATCTGTACACGTCGATCGAATTGCATTTAAATAAAAAATTAACCCGTAAAAACAAAGTTTTTCACTATAAATCCTTTATATGCGTGGCGGCTAGAGTCCTCTCGTCCTCTGGCTTGAGATGGCTGCCACCTATGGGTCAGATGATTGTCTGCCAGCATTAAGCAATTGGTAATTAAATATTTAATTTGTTTTCCCTAAACAGTGTAAAATTTTGGGAAAAAATTTTTCACGAAAATTCATTGTCACGCACAACGAGTCTGTGTGGAAAATGTCAGCTCGATTGGATCACGGGAAGTGGGTTAAAAAACGACCGAAAGATTTGCACGGTCGTAAGCAAGCAAGCACGCAAGCAAGCGAACTTAATATAAAGGATTTAATGATTCCGAGCTGATCCAACCCAATCTGTGATTCTATTAATCCGATTTGGTTTGTTTCGTTTTTTTTATCTGATCCAGAGAGAACGGGATCGCATCTTTAATCATTGCCTAATAACGTATCGCGCTGCGTCACATCATCGTCGTCAACACGCCGTTAAAATGTTGAGGCACAAAAAAGCGTACACAGGTGGATTTAATTAAACGGACGGCACCGCTCGCCGCACAATTTTGTGTCTCTCGCAACAGTTATTTAACCTGCGGCCATGACACGGTGATGGTCTCTGACCCCCCCCTTCCCTCCTCCCCCGCATCGCGGATAAATCAAGCACGCCGCTCGATACGTCAGTTGTGATAGGACTTGGGCGAGAGCAGGAGGCACTTTTCCCCTGACAGCCACGGGGGGTGGGGGGGAGTTTAGGCGACCACGTGCCATGGGGGTCTCTGCAAATCCGCTGTCAGTCCCAGGAGTCCAGCCGTGAAGATGTTATTCCCATATGAAACACTCAACACGCTCGTCAATAGGATTGTGGCTTAAAAAAAAAACGTTTCTGACTATTGCCCTTCCAACACGGGACATACATTAAGAAGGGCCATTTCCCAAAATGTAGCCTATTACATATTAACCTAAAAACTGCAAAGCTATTTGTTATTGTATCAAGTAAGGCCCATTGAGCTATATAGGTCTTTTTCTATACGTACATCAGGATTATCGACATGTGCGTTTATCGTCCCACGCTGCAAGTAAAGGTTTTCTGATGGCATAGTCGTTTTAACAAGCAATGAAAATGAACTAACTGCAGGGAGTGATTGAAAAACTGAATAAAGGAGGCCGTAAAGTGAGATTGAAGGTAAATATGAGTAACACAAAAGTTGCTTACAACGAGTTTGGTGAACAAAACTAGAAAATTGTTGGAGGCACAAAACTGAATAACAGCAGAATATGTATACATAGGGTTAAAAAGAATAAGAATAGGTTTTACCATATCTGGCAATAAAACAGGTGTTAAAATGTGCAAACACCAAAAAGATACCTATTGCAAGGCATTAAGTCTGCATTAACCACCCATACTTGTGGCAAAAGGCGTTCTATGTTTCTAGATTTGAAGTTTTCGTGACTGCAAGGATCCATACTCTTTGGTTTTTACGGTAAAGTCACGTAGGTACAAAAGAAAACAAAGAAATAAAATCACGACGTTTCGGGCGCCACACAAGCATCCTTCTTCAGGTGTGTTGCGCCCGAAATGCTTGTGTTGCATCCGAAACGCTTAAGTGTGTGTCTGAACACACACTTAAGCGTGTGTTCAGACACACACTAAAGCGTTTGTGCTTTCGCTACGTTGTCCCCACCTGAAGAAGGACGCTTGTGTTGCGCCCGAAACGTAGTGATTTAATTTATTTGTTTTCTTTTTTACCTACGTGACTTTACAGACAAAACCAAAGAGTATAGGCGTTCTATGGTCTATCAGTGGTGAGACAAGGCCATAGATGGCTGTCTCTGGTGTAGGCTAATCAGTTTCAAAGACAATGCATATATTATAATCGGGACATATTTGTTTGCATGCTTTGCCACAAGTATGTGTGGTTAATGCATACTTGATGCCTGGCAATTGGTATTTGGTTTTTGAACATCTTGACACCTCTTTCATTTCCAGAAATGGTCAAACCTAATTTTTTTTTTCATACATTTTATACTGGCAAAAAGGTCCCATCGATATACATGCGGTCTTTATTGATGGCAAACTGGAACAAACATGGTGAAATAATGAGGAAAGCGAGAACAGGTTGGAGTGCTTTTTGTAAATTACATTTGATAAATGAAAAGTGACGTAACAATGTGCCTAACGAAAAAGGTTTTAAATCCGTGCATATTCCCTGCCGTAATATATGGATCGCAAACAAAAAAACAATGTATTATCAATGTAAAAATCCACATCAACCACCATTATTTTTTTACTTTTTTTACGAACAAGAAACCTCTAATAATAGAAAACATTATCTGCAAGTACATAATGAATACAAACATATTGACCTGCTGATTGACTTCAAATTGTGATGTTCGCTTGGGGGAACGAGATTTTGTAGTTATTGAAATGTACTTTCCATGACACCATACAAATATTGTATTTCTCAAAAGTGTAATTTCAATCACAATTAAATTATTGCTTAACCATTCTGCTTTTGAGACTACAATTGTAGTATCATCTTCCATTCACGTACAGTATTTTAACCTCCCGGCCAGGTGGCACACCATGGTAGACTGAGCGGCCCTCAATCGGAAGGTTGCAAGTTCAAATCCTCATTGGGGGTTAATTCAGTTCATTATCATCATGGGTCGATAAGATAGGTACCATTTTGTGGGGAAGTCAACAGTAGTTGTCCACAGGATAAGACTAACCCCTGATATTAGAAGAAGGAATTTACACCACTGGCCCAGGGATTGTAGGCCAAAGCGCATCTGCGCGAGATATCACCTCGACTATACATAATAAAGATATCTTAATAAAAAAAAAGTCTGGTTTCCCGAAATTAGGTTTTGGCAATTGAATTAGATAGTCTGTGATGCTATTTGTAAGTTTTTTTATTCTTCTTTTTATAATGCAGAATATTAAATTAATTCATTGTCCTTTAACCACATAAGAGCCCATTGGAATTCATTACCTATATTACAAGACTTAAAAATAATGTAAGGACAGCAATTTAGCTGCAAATGGTGGCTTTGAGCTATAACACTGAGACACAATGTCCTGCTCTTGTGAATGATCTCGCGGTCTTTTTACGATCCCTTTTGCTTCAAACGTTGCAATTTGGTAATTTCCAATTTTGTGCAGTTGTAATTGGGTGACTGCATAAATCTCACCGCCGACTCCATGCAAATTGACTCAATGATGAGTATGCTAAACATTAGGCATTGTGCCATTTTTCTATACGTACATCAGGATTATCGACATGTGCGTTTATCGTCCCACGCTGCAAGTAAAGGTTGCTTTCTTTAAAAAAACAACTGTTATGAGTTAAAAGTACACAATGGGAAATTTCTACAGAAGCAGTATAAACATTCTTATACATCTCCTTGTTCATAAGAGAGTCTTTGTAGATTTATACCATATATATATACATAAACAAATGTGCATGAACAAAACATGCTGAGATTGAGTCAGTATAAATACCATTCATTATTTATTTCAAACCCACTATTATTTCCCGCTCATCGATGAGGTGAAAGGTGCAACCATTTTCCTTTTACAAAGTTCAATAGCTCAGCTCAGACCCCTTGCGATTGGATGACCTCTCAGTGCTTGATCAATGCAACTTCACGCTGACTTCCTCTGCGCTCGTTGGGGCTAGTTACCAATTCCTGCCCCTTTGTCCGTTCACTTCTCAAAGCTACATAATTCCCAGCACATCTATAGAGCCAGATCCACGGGGCAAGGATGGTCCCAAGACAACCAGCATCAGCTACCATCAAATCACACCCATTCATTTGCTGTCACTGCCCACTGCGAAATATGAACCACAGCTGTGTCCAAACCTGATCGATCAGTTGTGCAACTGGATCGCTCTCGAAATCGTGCAACTTAATCACCGCCTGCAACGGCTTTCTCCACATCTGAGTGAGTAGTTGCACAAACAAGGATATTAAACAGCGTATTAAAAATCCCGCAACTGGTTGCAGGGAGGAGTGATGTAATTGAGTTATTTGCGTGCAGACAGACTGCACACGTGGTTTATCAGGCGTGGACCCGGATTAATGCAGAAAGGGTGCTCTTTTGCTGGACAGGAAACGCGGTGAGATTGGGCAGTGGTGACTACTAGATTATTTGGCTGCTATAAATCTCCACGTGATAAGCCACTTCGTTTGTGGCCAAGTCGTGTCTGAAAATAACTAATAGCTCAGTGGGCTTTACCTGGTAAAATAGTGGGCTTTACCTGGTAAAATAAAAATTATAATAAAAGTGTATTTTTTTTACTGATTTACTTACCTTTCCTGTACATTGCACTTCCGTCTTGTTTTTGTATTGTTTGCTGTTGTAACTTTCTGAGCCATCCCACTCGACATCTCTTCTGAGCTCATCAGATTTCTTCAGGATACATTTTTTTAAATTCTGATTCTGTATGGGGCATTGGAGTGACACCTCACATGAAAATCAGAAAATTGAGAAAGTATTTAAAAGTGGCAGTTTGAGGGTACAACATGAGCCAGCAGTAGAGCATGTGACTCGAATTCTGAAGGTTGCGAGTCCAGATCCTGGATGGAGGTTGACTAAGCTCATCATGCCTCATTGACAGACAAAACATTTACTAATTTGTGGGAAAGTCAACAGTGGTTATTCTACAAACTATCCCTAATCCTAACTCCCACCATACAAATGTGGAATGTCTCCACCACTGGCTCAAGGCTGTGAAAAGGAAATTAGTGCTGCCTCAATGCTCATTTGAGCAGGAACTTACCCTGGACTATTTTTGAATGTAAATTAAATATGTATTATCAATGAATCCATATCATGTGATAGCTTTGCAATGCAATTGCCATCGTTATCCACGAGCTACTAACAATGATGATTGTCGCACAGTGCTTGTTAGACCAGGGAGACATTTTGGTGTAACTTATATATATTCTTATATTATAAGATGACTAAAATATTATGAAACATAATATTGCCTGTGAAAACCTATCCGTAACAAAAAAAACGATGCGCTTTGCACATCCAAATACGTAATCTACAAAATTCTGATTTGTAAAGCAAGTTATTACATTTGTTGAGTACGCTTTTATTGAAAGCGTGAAAGGAACATTTGAATTTAAGTAAAATGTTTTTTTGTTGTTGCTTTTTTTTCCTAAGCACTATAGTTTTAATAAACACCAGGGAGTCTGTGATTCGAGCACTTTTTTTTCCTTTTTTAGATGGAGTCAGCAGGATACATTATGATTCTTAATCCCTTTAACTACTTGAACCATCTGGGATAATTTGGAGTGCAGCATTGAAGACTTCATCGAAAAATATTGCATCCTTTTTGCACAGATTTATCAAGCAGTTTTCCTTTCATATTAAACAAGCAATTTTAACCCTCTGCTGCCTCATTTTTCAATATGGCAGACATTTTTGTTAAATGTGGCATCCAACTTAACGTTTGTGTGTTTTGTCAGAAGGAATCTCTACATTGCCATGGGTTAATTTGTTTCTTAGACGCAGAAGAAAATGTTATGTATTAAAACTGGCTTACACTGAATGGTATTGGAATTAGCAAGTGCATTATGGAGCAGAAAACTTACATGGAAAATTGATGCCCTATGCTCTTGGGGTTAATGCGAATAATCACACCAACAGTTCATTGGTAAATCGTATTATCATTGGATCCAATGGAGTTTGCATGGGGCCAGAAACAGCTTAGATGCATCAGCAAATGAAAATGGCATAGTTCTTCATTATATACTTTAAACGATACTTATAATGAAGCTTTATCCATTCACTCGTGTATATATTAGATCAAGCTACTTGATGTTCTCACTTATCTGTGGCTTAAATAAGATATCATATATAAAGCAATGATTTACACTCGTTTTTTAATCCACTGCTGAATGAAGAACTTTCCATGCTGTATCATTCATGAGGGGTTATTTGAGTATACTTCACCATGCTGATCAGTATGGGTTGGTGAAAGGGAAACCAGAACCAGTTTAGATGTCACTCACTCACATGAGTGCTGCTTTGTGAGGACATCAACATTGGTTGTGCTATGGAAATCCATACTCTGGCCTTGGGAATATGGAATTTCACCACTAGCTTGGGTCTGTAAACAGAACATCAATGTGCTACCCATGATCACTTCAGCAGGAAACCACTTTAAATTGTATATCTTGCCCAACTTTTATATGATACGTGAAGTCAGCGATGATGTTCATGATTCAGTTCAGTTTCATAAAAAACATAACAACTTGCTCTTGTCTGTCTGTTTATTTCATGTTGATTCTGGTCAGCCTTCAAAGCTGGCCTAGGTATGTATACACACGTGTACGTATGTGTTTTCCAGTGGTGCCCCTCAAACCGATTGTTGAGTGAACTTACTTCGTGTTATTTTTGTATCGCTCAAATGCATTTTGAGCCCAACATTTGGGTCTTTTTTTTTACTAAGGTGTAGCGTGTTATTTCAGAGACGCGCACACACTATTGTTTGAGGCAACGCGTTTAATAAACAACCTCACTAATCACTGAGTTCTACAGTCAAGTGTGGCGATACTGTTCCTAGACTATTCGCTATGTGTGTATGAGTTAGCTGAACGAACGGGCCAGCCAGCACATATGCTACCTGACCCACAATCCCCAGCTAAGACTCTATGGCGAACGAGGAGCGAAGAGCGACGACCCCTTGAGTTGATCCACACGAACGAGCCCCGAATCCCCGAATGCGCTCCCCTTTATCCCTTGGCCCAGGCCCCGCCCCTTGCCGAATCAAGACCGGCGCCCCCGCTTCCGGCCAAGTGTCTTTAACTCCTCCAATCGAGACACCGCTTCAGATCACGTGCCATTAGCTCGTCCAATCGGGGCACCTGGTGCTCCTCCAGCACTGTGGCTGGCGCGACCCACAGAGACATGTGTACTCTTTGTTTTTTTCGGTAAAGTCACGTAGGTAAAACAATCAATAAAATAAAATAGATGAAAACAACTAAATTAAATCACGACGTTTCGGAGGCAACACAAGCTTCCTTCATCAGGTGTAAAAAAGGCACAGCAAAATAACTAGCGAGAGTTATTTGTGATGAGACATTGTTATACAGGGTACTAGCGGTAAGTACCCGGCGTTGCTCGGGCGAAAAAGGCAGTAGACATCGACCGACACACATAGAAACACACATATGGTTAAACCCAGGATAGATCGTTAGCAGGCCAGCCTAAATGTTTGTAATCGGTGAAGATGTTCTATTAGGGGGGTGCATGCTTCGCAAGCGTAGAGAAGGGAGGAAATTACCGTGGCCGAGAAGACCTGGAGCTTCATGCGCAGCAAGAGACCAGTTAGCTTCCACACAGCGTAACGCAGCCGATGAAAAGAGAATAGCGCTCGACTGATTTGGAGTGAGACCTCTGCTGTTAAACCGGAGCCGGTCATGAGCACACTGGCCAGGTATGGGAATCTCTCCGATCTCTTCACAACTGCCTCATCACCAATTGTGAGTTGTGGGGGTGGATTGTCCGATGGTACAAAATACCCAGGCAGGTGCTTAGTTTTGGTGGGGCTGAAGGTTAAGGCCTCACCTCTTAGTGGCAAGCTGCAGGTTCAGCAGCAGTGAGCAGCAATCACCAGAGCATGGGCATACATAACATGGTTGAGCAATAGGGAGGCATCCCTTGACCGCACACGGGCATCGATCAGCCGCCCATTGTATCTGTACCTTATGGTAATTCCTGGGGTACAGCTATTGAAGGCTTCACGAACTACGTGGTCAAAATAGATGTTAAATAATGTGTAGCCAGAGGACATCCCTGTTGCACCCCAAGGTATACAGGGAATGGCTCTGACTCACGGCCACGTAGTTTGGCGCGGGGCCGCTCACCATCATGAAGGTCATTAAGGATGGTGAGCAGTGGGTGAGGGACTCGGAAAGCATGAAGAACAACCCAGAGGCCAGGCCTATTGATGGTATCATAGGCCTTGAGCAGGTCAATAAAGCACACGCATGGACTAAGACGCACACATGGGCCTACAGACACGCAAAGAAATGGACTTAGACTGACTAACATGGAGGCATGCACACACAGCAACTAACACACACGCACATGGACTCAGACACACACACACATATGGACTGACACACATAGACATCCACTTGAGATACACACACATGGAGTTACACACACATATCGACGTACACATACAGCGACTCATACACATACATACATACATAGAGTGACACACACATTGGCGTACACACACATACAGACTGTCACACATAGACATCCACTTGAGATATACACACATGGAGTTACACACACATATATAGACGTACACACATACAGCGACTCACACACAGACATACGTGGACTCACACACACATTGACGTAAACACACATATGTATTCATATTGTTAGGTTTTTCGGTAAAGTCACGTAGGTAAAACATTAAAATTAATCAAAGTAAAATAAAATAAAAATCACGACGTTTCGGAGGCAACACAAGCTTCCGTCTTCAGGTGGAACCGTCACAGCCACGACAGCTGTATCAAGTAAATGAGAGATTGCAGGAGCTACCATTCCGTTTATATAATGGTACACTTTTTATTCATATGGTAAGGTGAGGCTTAAGAGGGTGAGCCTTTGTTATGGAGAGGTACGGTTTGTGACTCAACCTGGCCTACCTAACAATAGTGTGAAAAGGAGAAACAACTAAACATGGTAAACCTGTGATAGTTGTCTCTCAAATAAGATTGGCCAAATAAGTGTAGTTAAATCTTTTTTGCATGGTTAATCACATCTTTCCAATGATTACTCAGTTTGTAACCATCATCACGGTTGAAATTATGTCTGTGTTTGTATATTTGTATGGCTTCGTGTACAAACCTTTGATGGTAGCCAGGAGGTTTGCAGAGAACCTTGGTCTCGGAAAAGACAATTTCATGAGAGACCACCGAGTTGTAGCAATGATCGGCAACGGCCGAAGAATCAGTTCTGCCGTGTTTTGAGATCTGACTTATGCTCGCGGATACGATCAGAAACATGACGTTTCGTTTCTCCAATGTAGCAATCACCACAAATGCAACTCAATTTGTAGACTCCAGGATACTGTAAGTCAGGAACGACATCCTTCACAGATGGAATCAGATCACGGATTGTATGCACTGTACTGAATCGGACTTGGATCTTATGTTTGTTTAGAATTTTGGAGATCTTTTTGGTCACGCCTGCTATGTATGGTAACGTGATAGTTTTGGTCGGAGTTTCATGTGGCTGTTTCTGTGTGGTGGGAGAAACAGCTTGGTGGATAGTGCGGTCAGAGTATCCGTTCATCCTGAGGGTCCGATGTACATGTCTTAATTCACCGGCCAGGTGGTGTTGGTCAGAAATGCCATGGGCTCTCTGGTATAGCGTTTTGATGAGATAATTCTTTTGAGATGGGTGGTGGTGGGAATCCGGTTTCAAGTAGGAATCTGTGTGGGTGGCTTTCCTGTAGACAGAATGTCCCAAGGATCCGTCAGGCCTCCTCTCAAACAGAATATCCAAGAATGGTAGTTTACCGTCTTTCTCCACTTCCATGGTGAATCTGATGGATGGGTGTCTAGAATTGATGTGGTCCAAGAAGTGGTTCAATGCTGGGAGGCCATGTGGCCAGATGACGAAAGTGTCATCCACATACCTCTTCCACAGGGAAGGACGCAGGGTGGATGTCTGGATGGCGTCTGATTCAAACTTTTCCATGAACATGTTGGCTATAACTGGTGTACTTACACACATATGGACTAAGACACACACATGGACTTAGACACACATAGATAGACTGACACACACACAGCCCTACACACATACACATGTGACACACAGACATCTACTTGAGATACACAGACATAGATGAACACACACATATGGACTCACACACAAACGCATTGGCTTACACACACACATCGAGTGACACACACATGTATAGACTTAAATACACATGTGGACTAACACACACATGTGGACTAACACACACATATGGACTGATACACACATGTGGACTAACACACACACATGTGGACTAACACACACATATGGACTGACACAACACATACACATGGACGTACATGGCCACATGACAGACTGGCAGACCGTCGCAGCGTCATAAAAGCGCAGCAAAAAAAGGGAAAATTTAGCAACCTAAAAATAAAGTTTTGTGCACACAAACATTATTATTGTAATGTTTGTCAACTAATGTGTTTAATAATAGAAAACATTGGACTTGGTTTGTTAGTGTAAGAAGCTTGGAAATTTGTACTTACCATAGGCGTGTTGAGGCCTTGTGCCATGCGTAGCCCCCCTCCTGGCCTACATTGGCGAGGCGGCGGAGTTGGCACATTGCCAGGCTAGGGGCTGGGCCGCTACCCCCTCCCCCAGCATCCCCCGCCCGTGCAAAAATAATGGTATGTAAGCAGTAAAATATTATTATCTAGGGAGTCTGTAGTATAAACTGGACACATCGTGTTGGGGGCGAAGAGGACATTAGACTGTGAAGAAATATCCGCAGCGTGATGTGTGTATGTATTGGCTGTTAAACGCGTAATAGGAAATGTCCCCCTTGGCAGGGTCCGCCCCCCCCCCCCCAAGCAATTGGCGTCAGTTGGTACGGTCGATGTCGTGCAATAAGTAAATAAATAATAGAAACGGCACAAATGTATTAATTAAACTATTTTAAAGTTTAGGGATGGGAAAATGAAATAGCCTATTCCCACCGCGGGGCTTAGGGCGTGACGCCCGGCAAAAATGTTTCTACGTGAAAGCCACCGTCCGAGAGCCACATCCCCTCCTTCCTCCCTAAACTGGTACTTAAGAGCTTACATCTTGAATCCCTCCCTCACTTGATGCAGCAAATCTGGCTGTGACGGTCCCACCTGATGACGGAGACTTGTGTTGCCTCCGAAACGTCGTGATTTTTATTGTTTTATTAATTTTAATTTCATGTTTTACCTACGTGACTTTACCGAAAGAACTAAGAGTATGAATCCTTGCAGTCACGAAAGCTTCAAATCTTTGGTGGTATCCAGACGGCTTGCAAAGTACCTTGGCATTGGAGAAAACAATATCATGATCACCTACAGCGTTGTAACAATGATCAGCAACGGCCGAATGATTCGTTCTGCTGTGTTTCAAATCTGATTTGTGCTCGCGAATTCGGTCCGAAATGTGTCGTTACTTCTCCCCGATATAGCAGTCACCGCAGGTACAACTAAATTTGTAAACACTGGGATACTGTAAGTCCGGAATGACATCCTTTATGGATGGGATCAGATCACGGATTTTGTGTACTGTATTGAACCGGACCTGGATCTTGTGTTTGTTTAGAATTTGAAAATATTTTTGGTAACGCCTGCTATGTATGGCAGCGTGATGATTTTGATCGAAGTTTCAGGTGGTTGTTTCTGCATGGTGGGAGAAATAGCTTGGCGGATAGTAAGGTCTAAGTATCCGTTCATCTTGAGGTCCAGATGTACATGTTTTAATTCACTGGTCAGGTGGTGTTGGTCAGAGATGCAATGAGCCCTATGGTATAGAGTTTTGATGAGGGAATTCTTTTGAGCTGGGTGATGGTGGGAATCAGGCTTCAAGTAGGAATCTGTGTGGGTGACCTTCCTGTAAACAATGTCCCAAAGAACCATCATGCCTCCTATCAAACAGAACATCCAAGAATGGCAGCTTGCCATATTTCTCCACTTCCATGGTGAATTTAATGGATGGGTGTCTAGAATTGATGTGATTCTACTAACAGCCTAATGACAAAAACCAACAAGATCATGACTAGTTCGACTTCCCTAATCGAACCAACCAAACGTCCCTCCCTAAAACCCTTGGCTGCAAGACCTCCCAGATTCTATGGTCTTCCCAAGATCCATAAAGAAGGTACCCCACTATGGCCTATTGTGTCCACGATCAACTCCCCTACCTACAAGCTAGCCCGTTTTTTTTGGATACTCTGCTTCCCTTCACTGGCAAGACCACCTCAGCAGTACTTAGCCAATGTTTTCATGGAGAAGTTTGAATCAGACGCCATCCAGACATCCACCCTGTGTCCTTCCCTGTGGAAGAGATATGTGGATGATACTTTCGTCATTTGGCCACATGGCCTCCCAGCATTGAACCATTTCCTAGACCACATCAATTCTAGACACCCATCCATTAAATTCACCGTGGAAGTGGAGAAAGATGGCAAGCCGACATTCTTGGATGTTCTGTTTGAGAGGAGGCCTGATGGTTCTTTGTGGGGAATCATAGCCATTTTCTATACTTTTTAGACATAAGCAATTACGAAATAACACTTACTACCCAGGAACAAAAATTGTGTTACATAGTGATATAAAATACCTATTATTCTTAGACTTAGTAGACTGAAACAACCAATTACTCAATGAAAATGTACGCTACCATCTGTTCATAAATATATAATAAAGTAAAAAAAAATAATAGAACAACTATAATTACATGAAGTAACAATATACATATTTGAAAATGAAAATCACTACAATATTATTGTACTGTTGTTTGCATCTCACTCTGCTCTCACTGTGCACTCTCACTCGCTCTTGCTGTCTCTATCATGTGTTCTATTCTCTGCTATGTTTTTCTCTCGTAATAACCTATCTCTGCCACACTCCCGTAGCGAATTGCACATCACTCTTTAAACCAGAACGCACACCTGAATCACCCAGCATGGCTGGCGTAAAAACAGGAAGTGAATTCGGCATAGCAAGGAACACTACTACCCTTACCTTTCACCTCAATAAATGTTTATCTTTCATTTGCTGGCAGATACATCCAATATATGAATAGGTCTCACATTTTCCTGGCAGACATAAGCTTAATTCAGGTCATTACGCATCAGTTTGCATGAGCACGATGGCTCAAGCCTCTTCCATCCCATCTGACCCCAACTCACAGTCTCCATCTCACAATACCACACACCTTACAAGGATTATTAAGACTACAAAGTGACTACGGACTTCGCTCGTTTTCCTCAGCAAGAGTGTTTTTTACGTTGCAGTTTACCTTCATTCCCAAAATGGAAATCCACCTATCCAGGATGTAAATTCACGAGCATGTATTCATGAGCACAGTGCCATACTAAATTTTCAGTGGCCACGACTGGCCACAAAATTAACATGGTACTGACCTACCACAAATGATTTGAAAATGGGTCAGACGTGTATTATCTCCAACCGCAATAAAAAAAAATTGCGATGTTTAGATAAGCGTGGTACTAGAGCTTTTGGCTCAACTATACACAGGGAATTAAAACAATGGTCTTGTATATGTGTGCCCAGCATTATTTCAACCAAACAATCACAGGTACATAGTTTATTTGCATGCCATCGAAATACATTGCCACCAAAATCCGGCGAGGGGAGAGAGGGGATGGGGTGGCAACGGTGGGCTAACGTACAATACTCAGTTGCATTGTATAACGATTACATACGGTGTCTCTGTTAAGTGACTTTCATTTGGCCTTCATAGAGAACGCCCTATTTATAGTGCTGGTCTCCACGACAGATAGCGGCTGGGCATCAAGGCTGCTTCTCAGAGACACTTTTGAGTGGCAGACTCAATACGGGCGACTTCCGACAGCTGGCAGGCACGAAGAGGTGGGGGGCTTCACTCTGCTGTCTGATGGGCTGCCTGGCAGAAAACGAAGGCAGAGAAAATTGAACCTATTTGTCAACACGCCACCGCCCTGAGCAGCTAAGTAACCGTGATGATGCGTGATGTATGTGGGAGGACTCGTGCGGTGATTTTGCGCCAAAGGAAAATGGCAGGTCTTGACGAATGACGTCCTTTACTTTCAGGATGGCACGGAACCGACCGCATGCGGCAATGTTGAGTTAACACTGGAAGAACATTCACAAACACGTTTTCTTCATTATAAGTTGAACTGACTTTGAAAGTTGTGTAATTGTGTATTTGGTATCACCCCTTTAGTCGCCTTATTTTATATCATTTTAACCACTTAGTTGGAAGACTGATAGTTTTCCTGTTGAGAGACTGAATCACCAAAGTTATATGGATTTTACACAATTAAATTTCCAGTACCGATCTAAGGTATTGCTTAATTGAAAATACGTTTTGATTGACATCTTAACTTTGTTCAATAGGTTATTATTAGATCTCTACTGAGAGCGACAGCAGAATCATTATTACCAAACATTTTACACAAAGTCTTATTCCTCTCCCCCCCCCTTTGAATATAGAAAGATTGTTTAATTTTCACCAAGTAAAAATGTATGCAGCCCACACCTCTGTACTCAAAGCTGTCCACTCTCACCCCAATTGCATAATAGTAATAGTTTGGAATCTTAAATAGCAATTATGTTGATAGGATTCACATCATAGCTAATAGAGGTCTGCTGCACTCAACTCATGTTGACCTTGTTATGTATGTATGTTAAATTTCGTTCGCACCGTACGTAGCCAACCATGCTAATTTAGAGGTGCGGGAAAGACATCAAACACAAAAAGCAGTTTTGAATAAATTAGTTTCCAATCTAGTATTTAAAAGTGCCAAACTCCAGTGGATTCCTAATGTGGGAAAAAAGAACATTCCAGATGGCCTTAGAAGCGCTTTTTAAAGCACGTAATTCAGTGACCATCTTTGTTAGATGGTTATCCAAAAGCTTCTACGAGGATGATCGGAGTTTGTGTGATGGTTTATACTCTTTGACGAGATCAGCAAGGTATTGTGAAACGCAAGATTCATAGCTATTCCTGTAGGTGAGTGAGAGGCTCCGGGTATAATTCTGCACATGCAGCAGAACACTAAGTCATCAATGCCGACATGGTAAGTTGAAATCCTGGGCTTCCACCCAAGTTTTAATCAGCCTTGTCATGTGTAATGAGATTGATGGTTCTCAACCTTGTCACCAAAGTCTTTACAGGGAAAAACATGTGTAAACAATGTGGTTGTACCTTTAATTTGCTTCAGTCCAGCAAACAAGGGCTTAGGTACAACGGGAACAGCAGGCCTGTTTGGACCACTAAAGAAAGCTCAGTTGTGTGCAAAATTCTGTGTCGTTCTACTGATATCAGATATTGAATAAAGTAGTTAAATTGGTCTTGAATTCAACGCTGGAACTCGTGAGAACTATGGCCGAGGTTAAGGCCTGGTGCTAGAGGGTGGGAGCCAATGGCTAAGTCAAATGTATAATTTATGGATTTTAAATGCTTGCATATGTTACGTTGCATGGCGCCTTTGTATTCGTCAATTGTTTCATCTCTAAGGATTATCCGATTAGATATTTTAACTAAATAGAGTTTCAAAGCCAGCCATGGCATGTGATGTCGTGGAATATCATCGGGAGTGGAGTGAACGTATGGCGTGTGACGTCATCGGCTTGGTCTGCAATGCTGATCGCTTAAGCACCGTTTTAAATCGCCAAGTTTTGGGAAGTCCTTGGATACATTTGCCTGGTTTTATCAAAGACAACGTTTGTGTATATCGGAGCATCTATGTGAGAGTCAACAGAACCCACCAATGTGGACAGGTGGAAACAGACAAACAGACAGAGCTAATTCATAATACAACAAATGTTTGATTACATCATAATCACGATCTAACCCAAAAAACCTCTTATGAATAATATTGGTCGCGAAAGCCGACGTGTTAAACAGACAGGGGATAATGTATTCACGCTTTCAACTGTATTAATACACGACCAGTTATAAACACCCAAGTCCTCAAAATCCTCAACCCGAGGACACTTAAGGCCAGATCCCTGACGCCAAAGTCAAAGATGAGGCCAGGGTCAAAGGTGAGACCTTAAAAAAATGCCGTCGAGGTTATCTTCAGGCCAAGGATTGGTCCCAAGGATCCACTACTGATTGAAGAATGCTCTGCTTTCTGCCCACACGTGATTACAATATACCCAACAGTGTGACTTCTGAATAAAATACACTGGACATCAATTTTAGTGGAGAAGAAACAAACAATGTTTTATCTCAAGTTTTAGGTTTTATTAATATGGTTTAGATGACATGCCCAAGATCTATTTCCCCAAATATATGCCTTTATGTGCAGGCATTTACTATCTAAAATGTATACATTATAACACAACGGTGTGCTATTGATTATTTCTAATTGCTTATACACGATGTAACTATGAGTTAAAGGTATTGGATTATGGTTAGCTTAGTTACATAGTCGATAAACATTTCAAATTGACAAATCGATAAGCAAATGTTATATAGAATGTGGAAGCAATGTAAGCTACTCATTTCGGTAGATTTACATGGGATTTGTTTCCCTAATACAAGGAACCCGTGCTGCTGCATGTGGCTCATGCATAACAATGGCGTGTTGTTTCAGGACAGCAGGATAAAATGTGTTCCCTCCACCTGTATAAATTGGGAGTCTTTACTATAAACAACTTGGACGTATCCCTTTGGAGCGGTCTAAGGTTGTGAAACCAGTAACTCATTTCCATTTGCTGTAAGGTTTTCAAGCCCTGTTGTGCAGCATCACAAATGCACACATACACTATAGCCAGATGATTCATTCAGGAATTGCAATTAAATTCCTTCGGTTCCACCGTGAACAAATCCTGCAGGGATCACGATTTTTCAATGAGAGAATTCGCTCGTTAACATTTTCATACATATCTACATACATGAATGAGCATCCATGTATATACATTCGTTACATACATGAGTGAGCGAGTGAGCAGCCAATTATTCGGTGGTCTGGTAGTCCTAGTAATATTAGTGGGCACAGTGATAGTTTTGGCGGTGTGAGTGGTAGTCCCATTGGTACGTGTTACAGTCCCAATAGTCGACCAAAATAAAAGACGACCGACATTGGCCAGAATCGCCATTGAAATGTATTACACTAACATCGGCCGTACGTTTAAATAGTGATATCACTAGGCCAGCCAGCCAGCCCCCACGGGTCGTACCTTTTTGCCGGAATGCTAAGCTGGAAGTATAACCCGTAAAAACAAAGTTTTTCACCATAAATCCTTTATATGCGTGGCGGCTAGAGTCCTCTCGTCCTCTGGCTTGAGATGACTGCCACCTATGGGTCAGATGATTGCATGGCAGTATTAAGCAATTGGTAATTAAATATAATATTTTTGTCCTAAAAAGTGTAGAATTTTGGAGAAAAAAAATTCACGAACATTAATTGTCACGCACAACGAGTCTGTGTGGAAAATGTCAGCTCGATTGGATCACGGGAAGTGGGTTAAAAAAAGACGAAAGATTTGCACGGTCCTAAGCAAGCAAGCAAGTGAACTTAATATAAAGGATTTAAAAATATATTCGCCTGTGGAGGACGCGGGGATCGATCCCGCGACTTTTGGCATGGGAAGCGAGGGCGCTACCAACTGCGCTACTCCGCCAGGGCCTGTGGAGGTGTCACGCTCTGGGCTCCTACACTGTGACGTTCAGCCAAAGCCATGAATGAGTTATATTTGAATAAATGTAAAATAATTTTTTTTTGCCTAAAAAGTGTAAAATTTTGGAAAACATTTTTCACGAACATTAATTGTCACGCACAACGAGTCTGTGTGGAAAATGTCAGCTCGATTGGATCACGGGAAGTGGGTTAAAAAACGACCGCAAGATTTACACGGTCGTAAGCAAGCAAGCGAACTTAATATAAAGGATTTAAAAAGGGGTGAATTCGGGTCAATTCTTCTACACAAGTGGTGCTCAACACCTGCGACCGTAGAGTGGAACAAACATTTGAGCACGTGGTCATCTGCTGACTGCCCATCAGGGCCAGTGAATAGCAGCATCAAAGCAATCCATTCACTCACAACCAGCGCCGTTGAATGGCTAAAGATCATAAATGTCAATTGGTAATTTTTGTTTCTATTCACAAAAATTGTTGTTCTCCGCAATAATCCATGCAAAAGGAAATGGCCCATTCTGTACACTATGCACCAACAATACGTTTCAATGGAGATTGTGCCATTGTGTTCTGGTCAAAATGGTCCATATTTTCCAAATTTGACAAATTACATGCAAACTGATGACTTGAGATTGCAAATAAAACAATGCTACCCACTGTGAAATTAATGCAGCCTGTGTCTGTGAAACATAGCACCTTCTTGCTGTAAAAATGGGAATATACCAAATATATACTAAATTATTATAATTATTATACATCGTAGGCGGTGACTGTTAAGGCTTAGTTGAAATCAAACTCAGAAACAGCGGAAAACAATCCAGATTAAGGGAATATTCTATTCCCTGTTTGAATGTTATCATGCCACTGGGGAATACACATAACTCCAGCTGTGTATAGTACATACAATACATATATTTACATGTATGAATAGATGTATTTTTTCCATTGCACTAAATTTTAACCATTAACGTTTAAAAGGGAGGTCTGGACCGCCCTACTCAAAATTCTGCCGCCATGACCCTCACCAAGACAGGCCAACTGAGAAAACGAACGTTTAATATTTTCAAACATTAATTTTAAATGTCTAAAATGCATATTTTTTTAAAGGTAGTTTTGAAAAAAGTTCCTATTGATGGTGTTTTAATGTGCAAGTTTTGTTTTTGCAATATACAATACACCGTGAAAACTGCTGTGTGAAGCTGTGGTGCAGTAATCGGCACACAATGAACCCGGCGACTTGAGTTTGATTTCTGGCCACGGCTATCATCAGTGGCGAGTGATGTCAGAACTATTACTGGGCCCCCCCATTTTACCATCATGGTTGAAGTATGGTCAAGCAAGCCCCATGATCAGAAGATAGGGGGTGTCCTTCATCCAGCAGTTGATTGACAAAGGGTTGTACAGTTTTATTATGATGTAAACTGATGTTCGTGTCATATAAATTATGAATAGAGGTGCACGGTTCGGCAGTACATAAGTCTCTCATTTGCAAAGTGGATGAACACTTGGTGTATGAATACCTGGATAAATAAATGGCAAATTGCGCAAAAAACAGAGACGGATTGATTTAACCATTGTCTCATAGAGTTGCGTGGCGAATCCCACCTGATATCAAACCAGTTCAACACCCACTACTTACTGTCAAATGATAAGCATGACGTCTAGCGTATAATCATGTTGTTGCCATTAAATGTCAGTTTTTTTTCTTTCAAACAGCGCCGGATGAAATTGGTTCCTACACTCGTGTTGGACACTTTGTATAATGAACATGGAGTCTGCATTGCATGCACTGCTCAAAGGGTAAACGAAAATATGGTCAGAATATATGTCTGTGCGTGTACATTTGTGTATGTATGTCAACACTTGACTCTGCACAAAGGGACTGCATTCATTCTAAGCTTCCGGATCATGTGGAAATTGCCAAAGGAATTTCAGATATCATACAGGAATTCGCAAAATAATCTACAGTGACCACATTGCTAAGACTTTTCCACGATCGAAAAAATTCCCTATGCTGCCTAATAAGTGTGGCCTGTGACACTTGGGAATGAAGAATTTTCAATGGGCACTGGGAAATTTAAAAGACAGCAAATTTATTTTGTCAAGTCAAATTCCCAAGAGAATATTGATGGAATTCCTGATACCATGATGCAGTTTAGAATTTTTGTCACTTATTGAATTCCAATATGTCAATTGCGCTTATAATAATGCTTTTGGAAAGGGAGTCGAAAATGACAGCCACAAATTCCGCAAGGACCGAAAGGTTGATTTTCTGCGCATTTGTGAATTCCCGCAGGTATTTTGAAAGAGGTTTAATGTGGAGAATTTAAATTCATCATATATGATAGGTGAATGGGTGGCTCAACAGTCGAATATCATTGTCAGGATATTCAGCCAGCCCCTCAAACGTCTTGCGGATCAAGACCCGAGTCACCCCCAGGGTTTAAAAAAAAAGGCCCTCGTGTGTGGTGGCTTTGACGACCATGACCCAGTCGATGACTGTCACTTAAAAACTCGTGGTAAATCCCGAATTTGTGCATTGTTAAACTTCACCCGGCATTTGGGAGGCACAAACTATTCGAGAAAGAGGCGGGTATGCACTTGAATACATGGCTGCAGTGGCTGTATTCTACAGGGAAAGTAACAAAGGTTTACTGGGACATTAAACGGTCATCCCACAGAGAATAGTCTCAAAATGAAACCCATTCATTCTGCATTATGTTAATCGTGGGCTCCCGTGCAAAGAAATTGGAATAAATAAGTCCCAGGAATGTGCAAGGAGTCTGCAAAACATAATCTGAAAATTTTATTCAATGTTCAACATTGAAAAACTACTCGAGTGCTCATTCAGATCAACAATCTCTTTTACAACAGCGATAGGGACACAAATACAATGTGTATCACCCAATATTACTATTTTTATGATTATATCAAAATCGTCAACAATGACAAGGACACAAAGAAGTGGGGTATACATCCTTCAAGTGACCGATCCACACGGACACAACCTTTATGATCATCAGCTGCGATCTGCGAAGCAGGAAAAAGACAGGAAAGTATTATGGAAAGAGGAAGAAGAATATCAGCAAAATATATAAAGATAAAAATATATCAAAACATAAAGGATGGGAGTAAATGAGTAGGGTGGAGAGGTGTTAACTACCTGGTATGCAGGAGGCTGTGGGTTCGATCCCGACCCTTATGCCTGTATATCTGGAATTTGCATGTTCTCCCGTGGTCAAGTGGATTTTTCGCCGGGTCTTCCGGTTTTTCCCTCCACATTTAGAAACATGCTTTTATAGTATTTTGTTGGTATCAATTTCCACATAATAGGCTACTTCGTCGAGCTATCATTTATGGCCAGGTATCTGAAAAATAGCTAAATAGCTCAGTGGACCTTACCTGATAAAATAAAACATAGTTTAGTTTAACAGTTTAATATTTCTGTTGAATTTCACTGCTGCTAATATGCAATGTTATGATCACGCGCCATGACTCTGAACGGGACATATTGACCTCTTGCAAATGATGTCACAAGATCTTTAATGCCATCATTACTGCTAACAGTGCACTCGGGCCATGCCTCTCAACGTTTGATATGTTTCTGTGATGAAAAAACTGCTGGTCACGTGCAAACTGCCTATGTGGTAAGCTCAGACAACCACTGTCAATACAATAATTCAGTGTTCGTAAAGCACCATTCACACAGCAATCACAGGGCTTGCAAGGCATGAAGATAGCTATATTTACCAACACACAAAGGTGTGATGTGCATGTATAAAAGCTCTCAGCTTTATTCAGACCACCAGCTTAAAGGAACTGAATGTGTGGCCGGTTTGTCATTAGATCACCAAATTAAAGAGTCGAGAAAATGTGGCCACCCCAACAACAGGCACAAGTGAAACAAAGCAACAACTGCAGACTGGTATCGTCCTCGTTAGGACTCATTAGTACGGTGCAGTCGTGAATGTTTACTACTGCCATATTGCCTCTGGGAGCCCTATATATGGAGAGGATGTGTACCGTCACACTATGGACACCACCTTTAGCAATTGTATAAAGGCAACAATAACATACCTGTTAACGCATACGAATTATCCATAATGCAGCTTTTTGGGTTAGATCGTGTAAATATATAAATGTGTCGTTAAACCCGCCACCACCCGACACAGCCAATTAGTAAGGTTTGTCACGTAAACAAAATAATGCCAATTCGTTACTAGTACAGCACATCGGTGTGTGGGAGAGCCAAGCCACAACATTTACAATCTGAGTACGACATTTCGCCAGTGATTACAACTAGCTTCATCGGGCGATAGCCATATTTGTGGAGAAGTCCACCTGTTTCGTTCCACGAATTTACAAAGTCGCGGGACCGTGTTTAGTGAAGAAACAGGCCACTTATTTAAGCTATGACGAGTCTGACCGTGGCCGTGGTTCCCCTAATCCCCTATTTCCCAGAGACCCCCAAGAACCTAACCCCAGCGGTTGGCGAGGGATTTATGTACTTCCGATTAATCAATTACTGGATTATATTAATTATTTCAGTGCTAGTTAGACCATTTCAAATTTAAATCCCAGTTATCACTCAATGCAGTCTACCCTCCATCCAGGTTAGATGAAATTAGTACTGCTTTCTGTAAGTCAGTCGTGCTTGTCCTTTGAAGTGACTTCCGACCACCATGCCAATGTGGAATTTCCACTCGTAGCTCAATACCTTCAACCAATAGCGATGACCATTGTCCCACATTCACTTCAGCAGGCGTTGCCTTATACATGAGCATTGAGAAATAACTTTTAAAACTTTGCGGTCTATCCATCTACCCTCATTGTATGAGTGTGGTTAGAGTATGATATCTCTTGTTCAGGCATTGGTGCTCAATTTTAACCAAGACACATTAACATCGGCCCAATTACAATTTCCATTTATTTTGTTGAAGGCTTCACCACCGAAGCACCTGTGCCGAGTGCTTAAACCTCACGAAAATATATGGCTCTGTAATCACTGATAACGTGCAGCCAGCCATACGCGCCATAGTCTTCATGAAGCCAGACAGCTGTTTGCAATTAGCTGAAGCTCATTCCATCTATATAGGGCTGTTAATTGTTGAGGCCCCCTCCATGGTCAGCGCTAAGTCAAGTTGACAGATATCAGAACGTCTTTACACAAAGCAATGCAGACCTCAATTTAACACGTAGTCTATGTCACACCAAGCGCTAGTTAGTTATTAGTCTATGTGACACCAAGTACTAGTTAGTTACTAGTCTATGTCACACCAAGTACTAGTCAGTTACTAGTCTATGTCATACCACGTACTAGATTTTCACAGGAGATCCGTAATCCCCAGTGAAGATGTTTTTCCCAGTTGGGCTGTATGGTGAGCGTTTCCTTTCGCAAACATTCGCCATGCACTACTGCGGCGATCTTCAGAAGTTGAATAGATGTATTTTAGACCTCTTTTCCCCGTAATGTTTCAGTCTAAAAATGCACTGTTGTCATGCCTGTCACTTAACGACCCCAGGTCAGCCTTTGCAAAAGTTTCTCAATGGGTTCTCAAAAAGTCAGTGATATCCTGCACAAATGAGGATTGAAGTGGTGCTCATCTCCTGGGTTTCCAGCCCTGAGCCAGTGACAAATTCTGCATTCCCATGGTGAGAGTGACCCTATTTATAAGGCTATCACTGTTGACTTACTCTCAAAGTGGTACAAATTATGTCAACACCAGAGGGATGATGGGCTAAGTCATCCACCAACCAGGATTTTAACTCGCAAACTTCCAGCTCAACTGCTGACTGAGCCATCTAACCAAACATTGGGTTCTAAAATGGTGAAATAATGCCAATGAATAAATAATGTACTCTAACAGTTTTCACTGCCAAACACAGGTGCGTAAGGACACAATGTTAACCTTCATAGGCATGTTGAATCTTAGTTCGAATGGTTATAGCTGCAGAATGTGATTTATATTATTATTATTATTATTGTATTACCTTGAATTGCACATTTGATTAAACTGTGTAGTCTTGAGTCGTAAAAAATACAATATTTGCTATTTATAGCTCACTTAACTTTGAGATCATCATCAAGTAAGGCCCACTGAGCTATGTAGCTCTTTTTCAGAAGCGACCTGGCCATAAATGATAGCTCAACAGCGTGGCTTATCATGTTGAAATTTATAGCAGCCAAATACTCTGATCAACATATCAAAATTGTGAAACGACTGAGAAGCTATACTAATGAAATCCACCTGACATGCTTCAACTGCCTATCTTAAATACACATGCAGAAAACACTCGCCTTGGCTGTCAGCAATTAACTCACTGTCGTGGTAGCTTCCTGCCAAATAAACTCTGAGAACTGGGTTCAATGAATCGATTGGACGTTTTTTTAGCAATAGATGCTTCCTCCAAATTATTTAATCGCCTGCTGTTTACCAAACTTCTGCAGCTGTCCTACCCCAAGTCGCCACACTCTTAAAATAAATCAATACGAATATAACACAGCCTCACAGCAACGCATTTCAAATCCTTCACCTCAATGAACAATTATTCGCACAATGGCTAATAGGGCAGTCATAACAAAAATCGCATTTCAAATCATCATGGAAAGCCTGTAATAAAACCATAAATAAGTTAAGAGGAACTCAGCTGGATGCCCTCCCATCAATTGCAAGTCTTCAGCGACAGCTGTGGTATTTGAGTTGGTGTATGAAAGTGAAATCTCCGCAGAATGAATTTGTGCTTATTTTTTTGGAAATATATTTGTATCGAGACAATGTGTGGGCCCGATGCTTGTGCTCATTTATTTAAAAAGCAAGTGACACCGTGATACCACTTTCACCTTGAGGGTATTTTTTACATCCTTAGCATTTGCCGGTCAAGGATAATGAAACTACTTTTTTTCGGAAAACCCTGACAAACATACTCGATGCTCTCTCTTTGTTGAATAAAAGTTGCGTGCAATCATGGAACAGAAGACATTTTGCAGAATGTACAACTTCTTCAAAATAAGCAAGGAAGGAAAATGAATAAATTGGAAAGACGCGTGTATTCATATTGGCATGTTCTTTCTTGTCACGATGCTTTTAAGATTAAAACACAAGTTGTCGTGTATTGTGCTGCACGTAAAAGTGATTTTCTGCTCAAATAAGAATTGAGGCAGTGGTGGGAACTCCAGATTCCAATGGCAATTATGAGTCTCTCTGCAAGACATTCACTGCTGACTTCCCCGCAAAGTGGTAGTCACTTCATCGACCATGAAAGGATAATGGGCTGAATCAACCCCCAACTCGAATTTAAACTCACAATCGTTTAATTACGAGCCGATCGCTCGACCACTGAGCAACCTGGCCGGTTCGTTATTTTTTTTTGAACACTTGTTGTTCAGAATGGTCGTGCCAACTACCTGTGTTAGTCATCTGCAATGCTACAGGTAAGTGTCATACCTGGCTAAATAAAAGTTGCAATCAAATGTCCACTAATCACAATCCATACTCTTATATAAGCGCACAACCTTATCTTTCTGTGATGAATGCTGCACTTTCCGTCGTTTTCATGCAGGGGGCGCTGCAAACATACGCACTCCCTCAGGGCAGCAGTGGATGGAGCACGGCTCTCCCTCAAAGCCAGCAGCAGAGCGAGCACGGCTCTGCCTCAGGGCAGCAGTGGAGAGAGTGCGTCTGGCTCCCTCACGGCAGCAGTGGAGACAGTGCGGCTCTCTCTCAAGCCAGCAGTGGAGAGCACGGGGGTGCCTTAGGGCAGCAGTGGACGGAGCACGGCTCTGTCTCACTGTCACTCACCCATCTCCTCACTCTGACTCACCCGTCTCCTCTAAACTGCATGCGATTGTGTGTGAGTGTGAGTGAGCTGTATTTATGAGTGAGGCGTGTGTGAGTGGATCGACCGTCAGCTTCCTCACTGATTCACCCATCTCTCGCAGTCACGTGACGCACTTCAACCAATCCAGGGGCGTTAATCACAGTCACAGAAGGACAGATCTGGGCTATTATATGTGTATTTTGCCGTAGTTTTTTTCACAATTCCTAAGTGGCATAAAAGTGGGAAGGCTTTAGCGCTGAACCAGCAATTGTGCAATATTTCCACACGTGGTAACAAAAAATACACGATGACGATGATAAAATGGCTACCGCTGTCACCACTGCTGCCGATTTTGCTGTGGCTGCTCACACCAATGACAAGGGTGAAGAGGATGTAGCAGAGGAAGTGTTGCCAGCACAGCCACCCCGAGTCCTCAGACTCCTTCTCACGAGTAGATACGTTAGGCTTATCTCCCAGACCACCGGGGATTATACAATTTCTGATTGTAACACAGTCTGATGGCACACCCATAGTACTGCGGTATCTGTCAGAATAGAATACAAGTAAACCCGTAAAAACAAAGTTTTTCACTATAAATCCTTTATATGCGTGGCGGCTAGAGTCCTCTCGTCCTCTGGCTTGAGATGGCTACCACCTATGGGTCAGATGATTGTCTGCCACCATTAAGCAATTGGTAATTAAATATTTAATTTGTTTTCCCTAAACAGTGTAAAATTTTGGAAATTTTTTTTCACGAAAATTAATTGTCACACACAACGAGTCTGTGTGGAAAATGTCAGCTTGATTGGATCACGGGAAGTGGGATAAAAAACGAGCGAAAGATTTGCACGGTCCTAAGCAAGCAAGCGAACTTAATATAAAGAATTTAAAAATATATTCGCCTGTGGAGGACGTGGGGATCGATCCCGCGACCCTTGGCATGGGAAGCGAGGGCGCTACCAACTGCACTACTCCGCCACGGCCTGTGGAGGGGTTACGCTCTGGGCTCTTACACTGTGACGTTCAGCCAAAGCCATGAATGAGTTCTATTTGAATATATGTAAAATAATGTTTTTTTTGCTTAAAAAGTGTAAAATTTTGAGAATTTTTTTTCATGAACATTAATTGTCTCGCACAACGAGTCTGTGTGGAAAATGTCAGCTCGATTGGATCACGGGAAGTGGGTTAAAAAACGACCGAAAGATTTGCACGGTCGGAAGCAAGCACGCAAGCAAGCAAGCAAGCACGCAAGCAAGCAAGCGAACTTAATATAAAGGATTTAAAAAGGGGCTGCTGACGATGGGTCACGGGGGTTGTTTGATTATACTTGACCGCACTGGCCAGTGTGGGTTAGTGAGGAGGGGATGGGCACCAGCACTGCTTCAGATATCACCCCCACCCCTGATATTAGCTGTGGGTGGCCAAGAATTCAAATCGGGCTACCCAGTTCATAGTACAACGTGCTAACTACTGTGCCACCACTCGACCGGAATGTGTTAAAATAATAATAATACTTTATAAATAACTGAATGTTAAGTTAAGTGTTTAATTTTGGAGGTAGAACCCATATTTTAATCAAATAAAATGGCACTTGGTTTTACAGGTAGGAACAACAGTTCCACACTGCCCACCAGGGACTATTTGTCTGTCGTGCATAGCCCCTCCCAAATATGTACGCTCCCGGATTGGTTGGAATGTGGCACGTGACCGCAAGCTTTCTGTCGTGCACGAATGCGCTGTCCAACCAAGTTCCTACCTGCCCACTCCGAATGAACGTGTTAGTAATTCACTCGTGCAAATTTAAACCTCAGCACATTTCACAAATGATCGTATGAAAATACCTATTGAAAGAATATCACAGCCATACACTTATTTTTCACTAAACTCAATACAACCGCAGTATACTCACCATCATATAGACGGTGTGTTGTGTCTCTTAAACGAGGTGTGATATATTGGATAAAACATTGAATAAAACCTACAACTGAAAATGAACACACTTCAGGCTTATCAGAGTGTTATGCCAATTTTTAAAAGCTTATTTTATTTATCTGCGTTAAAACTTTTTTTGTAAAATATTTTTTTGCGAAGTTTCAGGTGCACCACGGAGAAAGTGAAATTAAAGCCGTAACGTGTGACATTACGAAATGTGTCATGTTTATGATTTCAAACGAATGCGGATTACGGAAGCGAATGGCGACAGGGTTTCCTGCTGCGATAACAGCGAAGTCAACAGCAGGACGTAATCACTTTTGGCGCATGCCGCAGAGCTTCCAATTACCTATTGTAGTGTGCAGAGGCTGCTTTTTTTGAGAGCCACACTGCAAGCGAGGACTGATCTCCTCGATGTGATAATTACTATCAATGCTGCGCTTGGCCGTGCCTAATTAACTCTCTCACCTACAATTCCCCGAACTGGAGGATGAAATAAAGTTTCCGTAAAGTAGCGTTGTACCTGTTTTCACGCCAATGATTATGCAACTTCAATGTGCAACTCAGTGTGCGGTGAGCCTCGCCCCCCGGAGGAAAAGCTCGCGCGAGCGTGGGCACTCAATTTATTCTGGAGCCTTTTTCACACGGACACAAAAGTCGGTTGCACATGGGAAATATTGCACGCGCAACTTCATTGCCTCAAGGGTTAAGTAGCCAATGGAAGGAGAAAAAATCGTGTGCAGGGGTCTGGCTGTGAAAATACATTTCTCCCCCCGTATGTGGTCAAAGCATTCTTGAACTAGTGTACAAACAGATGTCACTTAGTTTCGAGTAAAAATGGATGAAATACCACAAGAAAGGGATTGTGAATAAATAATTTAAACTTTCAGTTATTGATAAACTTGACATGAAACAAATAGTGCAAGCATGCTCATCGTACGATCAAAGTTGTCACCAGCATGGTCATTGCAGTCGTGTTATTTCACATCAAAACGTAATGCCATCATTGGAAATTAACCCATTCGCGGTAGTACATTTAGAAGTAATATTTTTTTCGGCATATTTGTGCTGCATTAGCGTCCTTCGGATTTTTGTGCTGTCCATTTTACTAAGGACACAACACCTTTTTCACAAAGCTGCAAACTCCGTTTGCACCATTTGCTACAAGGCGAACTTGTAGAGATTCCCAGAACTGTATTGTGTCGGGACAACATTGGCCTTAGAATGCATTTTAAATTGTTTTTTGGAATAATAATAAAAATACGCTTTTACAGCACTTCTTTGTGTGCATGCTTTACAATGAAAGCATGCATGTGTAATCAGCGACTTCCGAGACACAACGTGTAGAGGGCTTCTCATTTATTTCTCACACTTGGGCACAAACACTGGGCGATATATGAACACGTATCTACATAGCTACAAACAGCCGACCTTTCTACATAGCCCCATCGTCAGCGTATAACTACATAGCTGGCTGACTAATGTAGTGATGACAATGATGGGAGCATTGCAGAGGATCGGCCATGTGGCCGGACGATGAATACAGATGACGGCGAGCAGCGACACAGCCAGGACCCGGGACCCCCCGAAAGCCCCGAACCTTCAGTTACGTCCCCCCTATATACTTCCTGGCGTGGCCAGATTCCGCCTCCAGCCATGCCTCCTTCTAGAACCTTCGAGCAGGTTTCTGGAGATTTTACCTTTAACCCAGTTATGCCCCCCTTCTAGTTGGTTATTATATAACGCGCCCATACCCGTAATTACCCATCCTGGCCGACAGGTGGCTCCCTGTGATTACACATTCATAAACTCTGCACATAGGTGTGTGAACAGCTGTGCACATACAGTGAGGGAAAAAAGTATTTGATCCCCTGCTGATTTTGTACGTTTGCCCACTGACAAAGAAATGATCAGTCTATAATTTTAATGGTAGGTTTATTTGAACAGTGAGAGACAGAATAACAACAACAAAAATCAGAAAACGCATGTCAAAATTTTTATAAATTGATTTGCATTTTAATGAGGGAAATAAGTATTTAACCCCCTCTCAATCAGAAAAATTTCTGGCTCCCAGGTGTTTTTTATACAGGTAACGAGCTGAGATTAGGAGCACACTCTTAAAGGGAGTGCTCCTAATCTCAGCTTGTTACCTGTGAAGTATTGTAAAATGACGGCAGGAAACTCCTTGACGGGAACACACTTCTTTTATTAAATCTTGACTTGTAACGATACAACGCGTGGCCTCTCTTCTTCACAATGCGGTCACCATACAACGGTACAACTCGTGACCTCTTCTCTCCGCCCTACGCTTCTCTTGACTCTCGTAGATTCTGTGCTGCTGACTCTCTGTGCCTCGTGTAGACTCCGCGCCTCGGCTACACTCTTCTCTCGTCTCGTGTAGACTCTGCGCCTCTGCTACACTCTTCACTCGTCGCGTGTAGACCTTACGCCTCTGCTACACTCTTTACTCGTCTCGTGTAGACTTTACATCTCTCTCTGGCTACACCGTATGCATACTCGGCTCGTGTAGACCTTTCTCTCTCTCTGGCTACACCGTATGCATACTCGGCTCGTGTAGACCTTTCTCTCTCTCTGGCCACACACTATACATCGCTCAGCTCGTGTAGACCTTTCTCTCTCTCTCTGGCTACACACTATACATTACTCAGCTCGTGTAGACCTTTCTCTCTCTCTCTCTCCGGGCTCTATCTCTGCACCTTCGTCTTCATTCTTAGATGGTTCCACTTCTGCCCTCTACTCCTCTGTGCATCACCTTATATATCTCTTCCTCCCGGGAGACGGAGCGGATGCGGACCTCAACGTCGGCACCGCTCCTCAGTTACCCAATCACCACGCGCTATCTCTACGATCCGTTTTCCCCCCAGCGCGTGTTTCCACTCCCCGACCAATCACACCGCGCTGCCCCCCGATCACTCCCTCTCAGCGCATCACCGGCACACAGCCAATCAGCAGCACTACCCCCACCCGCGCACTGACGCCTGCTCCTCCCCGTCAGCGCGCGTCACCACACACACACCCGTACATACGCGCTGGCACACAACGTATACACCCAGCGCGTATCACCACTACATCACCCCCTCCCACATAGCTCGCAGCCGGCCCGGCTGCTAACAACAACCAACCGCAACGATAAGACGACAACCAAACAAAAAAACCCTGTAACCCCCCAGTGTGCCCCGTAACATAACAACAACAACAACAACTATGTACAGATTGACAATGAACACGAAAAGCCAACAATAACACAATACAAACAAATTCCAAAAAACGAACGCGCCCCACGTCCCTGCGACTACACGCAGTGACGAGGCGCTCCAACTGCCCCGACTCCTCACGAGGCAGGTCACGCAAAGTAGCACGACCTGGCGCGAGTCCGTCTGGCTGGTCCGTCGTATGGGACGGGACACTGACGACCGTCCGGCGGTTCCGGCTGCTCCAGACGGCGCGGAACGGGCCTGAAAGGGCCGGCCCCGCCGCGGAGATCCGGCCGCCGGTGATCGGCAGCTGTCAGTTCCGAGACACCTGGGAGCAGATCAGGCGAAAATACGTGTGGATCAGGCAGAGACATTTCCCCCTCTGGGTCGCCGGTCACGTCACACGCCCGGCCATCACGACACAAGGGGAGGGCATATGGAGGCGAGAACGGTTTCAGTCGGGAGGGGTGAACGTACCAACGGCGCTTTCCCCACTTTATCTGAACGCACTGGGGCCGTGCAACGCGCACGACCTCCACGGGTCCCCTCCACGGTCTCAACAATTTAGGCGACGTAGCCAAGGGTGCCTGAGGGCAATGCAGCCAGGCCCTGTCACCTGGTTTCCATTCGTGCATGGACACCTTCCGTGCCCGCAACCGTTCATTAGCAATTTGGCGAGCCCGCGAATTAAGCCGTGCGGCCTCCCTCGCCTCTGTCAGCTTGTGAATATTAAACTTAATATGTTCTGCCAATTTAGAATTAGTTCGTGGAGCGGACAGGCCAAGTTGCGTTTCCATTGGCGGGTCAGCTTCCCGACCGTACATCAAATAGAATGGGGAAAACCCCGTAGCTGCATGGGGGGCCATTCTATACGCGGCAAGGACTCCCGGGACCTGCAGGTCCCAATCTACATGTGCCTCGCACACCTGCTGGCACAGCATGGAAGTCAAAGTTTTGTGGAGTCTCTCCACCATCCCGTCTGTCTGCGGGTGGTACGGGGAGGTACGCACCTTCTTGGTACCCAACAGATCGCACACCTCTTGCAACAATTTACTCGAAAAATTTTTACCTTGGTCGGTCAGCAGGCGTTCGGGAGCCCCCTTGTCCAGGACATAGCCCTGGACGAAGGCGTCTGTCACAGCCGCTGCCGACTGGTTAGCGAGAGGCCACGCCATAGGCCATCGGGTAAAGTATTCGACCCCCACTAACAAATATTTATTCCCTCTCGGCGTGACTGGGAAGGGCCCCAAAATATCGAGTGCAACGAGCTCGTTGGTACGCGAGACCTGAATAGATTGCAGCGGTGGATTAGCTGCCACGGGCGGTGGTTTACGCCTGGCGCACTCAACGCACCCCTTCAGAATATTTACCACATCACTTCCCATTCCCGGCCAGTAATAGTCACGCTGAAGCAGGGCAAGCGTCTTGTTAACTCCCAAGTGCAAGAGGCGTTCGTGTGCCGCCAAGACAACCCTCCCCCTCACAGCGGAAGGCACCACGAGTGCGTTCCGCCGGGACAAACTGTCCCATCTCAATAACATGCCCTGCTCAAGTACATAGGAGCCGGTATGCTCCTGGTCCCCCTCGGGACCCCCAACCTTGCGGCGCAATGCTAGCAGCGAGCTGTCCGCCATCTGGAGACGGCCCCATTCGCTGAGCGACAACGAGAGCAGCGAGTCCCGACCCTGAGAGGCAGTGGAATCATCCACGATCGGTGCGCCCGCTGTCGCAGCCAGTGCCCCCATCTCCCCCGCAAGCGTCGGTTTACAGCGCGCCGATCCCGACAAACACGCGCATTCATCACAAGGCAACAACCGCGACAAGCAATCGGCATTTGTGTATCGCAACCCCTTACGGTACGTAGTCGTAAACTGATAGTCCTGGAGGACTTCCAACCAACGCGACAACTGGCCCGAGGGTTGGGCGACCCTCAATGAATACTGTAGCGCCGCGTGGTCCGTTCGGACCGTAAAGTGACGACCATAGAGATATGGCCTAAACTGCTGCACAAAAAAGACAATGGCAAGCAGCTCGCGACGGGTGACACAGTAGCGCTGCTCCGCCGGAGACAACACCCTACTACCGTAGGCGACAACTCTTTCGACACCCCCAACGACTTGGGATAGCACCCCCCCAATGCCCGTGTTGCTAGCATCCGTGTCCAGCAAAAAGGGCCTCGCAAAATCGGGATAACACAAGGGTGGGGCACCCACCAAGGCGTCCCGGAGGGAGCGAAACGCGGCCTCCTCCTCCTGTCCCCATTTGAACTTCACTCCCTTCGCCGTTAGAGCGTGCAAGGGTTTTGCAATAGTGGCGAAGTGCTCAACGAACCGCCGATAATAAGAAGCAAACCCGATGAAACTACGCACGTCGGAAACGGACGTAGGTGTCGGCCACGAACCGACACAATCCGTCTTCGCGGGATCGGTGGAGATCCCCGAAGAATCGACAATGTGACCCAAGTATCTAACCGACTTCCGAAGGAGGTGACATTTGGCCGGTTTAAATTTCAGCTTAGCCGATCGCATTCGCAAGAACACCCCTCTCAATCGCTGGAGGTGTTCTTCAAACGTTTTACTGAAAACAATGACATCGTCCATATAAATCAAGCATGTATCCCACTGTAAGCCCGACAAAACCAACTCCATAAGTCGCTGAAACGTCGCTGGAGAGGAGTGAAGTCCCATGGGTAACCGGTTAAACTGGAACAGCCCCCCTGGAGTCCGAAATGCTGTCTTAGGTTTCGACTCTTCGTCGAGCGGCAACTGCCAAAACCCCGATAACAAATCAAGAGTCGAAAAATATCGCGCACCAGACAATGCATCGAGGGACTCATCCATCCTGGGGAGCGGATACGCGTCAGCCACAGAGATCTTATTCAGGCGACGGAAATCAACGCAGAATCGCAGGGACCCGTCCTGCTTCTTAACCAGCACAATAGGCGCTCCCCACGGGCTAGAGGAGGGCGAAATAATATCGGCTTCTAGCATTTCGTTAACAGCCGACTGAACGTGTTCCTTCTCCACGGGACTCAGTCGGAAGGGATTTAGCTTGACCGGCGCCGCATCGCCCGTTTCAATGTGGTGGTGCAACAAATCCGTGCACCCAATGTCATACTTATGTTTACTGAACACATCAGAGAATTCTATGAGCAACTCGCGCAGCGCACCCAACTGCGCCGCCGACAAATCGTCCGAGGCGGCGCATAGCGAATGGACCCACTCAAGGTCTTCCCTTGGCTCAACGTTCCGCGCGGGGCTCGAGCCCACCTGCGCAACCAACCCATCATCCACAGGGACCCGCGCCGCGTGAGCCAGCACGGTGCCCTGCGGAATGACAGCTGGCCGCGACCCCGCGTTCAAAACCATCACAAACGGATCCCTGTCAGCCCGCACCAAAGTGTGAGCCACCGATAAATCAAGACCCCCGACAGCCTTGTTAGAAGGACCCAAAAGCATACTCTGTTCCGAAGCCTCCCTCACCCATGGTTTCCGCAACCGGAGGGGAATCAACATCTGTGAACCCGGGGGCACTTGCACGGTCTGTGTCGCCACCGCTTGTATCGTAGCGCACGCCGTCCGAATGTCAGTAGGGCTCGTCAAAAATGAAATCCGGCGACCCGAAGGCAGTTCAATGCATCGTTGATCGATAAGAATTTTAATAGGCATTTTAGCCAAAAAATCAGTGCCCAAAAGACACGGAACTGCCAAAGAAGACGAAACGAAAACGGGTCCCGACAATTTGATATCTCCAATGCAAATGGACGCCCTAACCTGACCGATAATGCCCAACGATCCCCCATTAGTGGCGTAAAATGGCACATCCACTGGAAGCAGCGGACGACATTGGACTGGAAGAATATTATAAATGAGGTCCGATATAATAGTTGCCGATGCCCCCGTGTCCACTAACACCCTAATCTCGACCCCATCAATAGATCCCGTAACAACGGACAAACCCGCCGAAGCAGCCACAATTCTATGCCCCAATTCCGCCCATTCAATGTCTCCCTGGTCCCGGCCGAACCCCCCTCGCCGAACCGAATCCCCGAACCTTAACCGGCCCTCCTCCGCCGCAACGCGGCGTCCCATGTGTGCCGAATAAACAGGCCGAGCGTGTGAGGTGCCGCGACTTGCCGGGGAATGTAGAGATGACTTGGGCTCTCGGTCGTCGTCCAGCCGAGCTCCCATGGCGCGCTGGCGCGGAGCGCGGCACCCGGACGCCACGTGGCCCCGGAGGCCGCAGTTATAGCACGTGACGAGGGTCGGAGTAGATCTTGGTTGCTCCGACTTTCGGCCCGATCGCAGAGGCGACCGGGCCCCCGGCCTCCAGTCCCCTGGTCGTCCCGTGGCGAACGCCTCCTCTCGTGGGCTGACGACTTGGGGTTCGGTGACCACCGAACCCGGGGCTGCGACGACAGCAACGTTGCAACCAACGCCTTGTTTCCGTTGTAGGGCCTCGTGCGCTTGAATACTCGTGGCGACTCTCAAAGAAGAAATATCAATCTCGTCAGCTGTGTTGATAGGGACCCCCAGGTCCTGCGCCAACTTAAGCAGCTGCTCCAAAACCATCGCGTCTTGACCCTCCTCGTCCATCCGAGGGAACGCAGCATCAGCAAGAGCCAGCAACGCCGTGCGATAGGCCAGCGCGGTCTCCGTGGCCGCTTTCCGTCTTGCGTAGAAATGATGGCGGCACGCCGAGGGAGGTCCGTAGACCCTGGCCAACAAACCCAGCGCATCCTTCAGCGTGGAGCGGTCCGACTTCCGTGCCGACCTGAAGGCCGCGAGCGCGTCGTCGTCCAGCATGGCGGGCAACGCCCGCAGCGCCGTAGCATCGGACCACGCTGACATCTCTTGATGCGCCAAAAACCTTCGCTGAAATTGGCCCCAGTCTCCGCCTTCCGCCTTGAAGGCTGACAACGTGGGCAGACGCTGCTGAAAAATGAAGTCATCCGCCTCGTGGTTCCTCTCCGCCTCTCCGTCGGTGTGTAAGATGGCGGCTCCAGCGGCAGACGTAAAATGGCGGACCCCCTCGCGCGCTGATGACGTCGATGCGCGCGCTTGGGAACCCACCACCACGTGGCGCTCGCCGTTCCCGCCAAAAGTAGGCCCAGGCGCCATGGCGGGAATCCCCCATTCGTTTTGGCGGGAATCTGCGGGGCGACCTTGTAAAATGTCCCCCACCGTCCCCGCTCCTCCCGACGAGCTGATCTCCGCCAAGATGGACGCGGCGGCGAGCAGCAGCTCCGCCAGTCGGGAGTGCGCCTCACGAAGCACGGCCACGGTCTCCAGTCGCTCGCCCGGCGCCGTCGACGGATCCTGTAGCGTGGGCAAGTCGTCCTCCTCGCCCCCCGCCACCAGCGGCCCCGAGTCGTCCAGGTTTTCCTCGCGGTCAATCCCGTGGGTCCTACGGGTCTTCCTTGTCTCCATGCTTGGAAGCCCGTTTCACTTCTGACGCCAGATGAAGTATTGGAAAATGACGGCAGGAAACTCCTTGACGGGAACACACTTCTTTTATTAAATCTTGACTTGTAACGATACAACGCGTGGCCTCTCTTCTTCACAATGCGGTCACCATACAACGGTACAACTCGTGACCTCTTCTCTCCGCCCTACGCTTCTCTTGACTCTCGTAGATTCTGTGCTGCTGACTCTCTGTGCCTCGTGTAGACTCCGCGCCTCGGCTACACTCTTCTCTCGTCTCGTGTAGACTCTGCGCCTCTGCTACACTCTTCACTCGTCGCGTGTAGACCTTACGCCTCTGCTACACTCTTTACTCGTCTCGTGTAGACTTTACATCTCTCTCTGGCTACACCGTATGCATACTCGGCTCGTGTAGACCTTTCTCTCTCTCTGGCTACACCGTATGCATACTCGGCTCGTGTAGACCTTTCTCTCTCTCTGGCCACACACTATACATCGCTCAGCTCGTGTAGACCTTTCTCTCTCTCTCTGGCTACACACTATACATTACTCAGCTCGTGTAGACCTTTCTCTCTCTCTCCGGGCTCTATCTCTGCACCTTCGTCTTCATTCTTAGATGGTTCCACTTCTGCCCTCTACTCCTCTGTGCATCACCTTATATATCTCTTCCTCCCGGGAGACGGAGCGGATGCGGACCTCAACGTCGGCACCGCTCCTCAGTTACCCAATCACCACGCGCTATCTCTACGATCCGTTTTCCCCCCAGCGCGTGTTTCCACTCCCCGACCAATCACACCGCGCTGCCCCCCGATCACTCCCTCTCAGCGCATCACCGGCACACAGCCAATCAGCAGCACTACCCCCACCCGCGCACTGACGCCTGCTCCTCCCCGTCAGCGCGCGTCACCACACACACACCCGTACATACGCGCTGGCACACAACGTATACACCCAGCGCGTATCACCACTACACCTGTATAAAAGACACCAGTTCACAGAAGCAATCAATCAATCAGATTCCAAACTCTCCACCATGGCCAAGACCAAAGAGCTCTCCATGGATGTCAGGGACGAGATTGTACACCTACACAAGGCTGGAATGGGCTACAAGACCATTGCCAAGCAGCTTGGTGAGAAGGTGACAACAGTTGGTGCGATTATTCGCAAATGGAAGAAACACAAAAACTGTCAATCTCCCTCGGCCTGGGGCTCCATGCAAGATGTCACCTCGTGGAGTTGCAATGATCATGAGAACGATGAGGAATCAGCCCAGAACTACACGGGAGGATCTTGTCAATGATCTCAAGGCAGCTGGGACCATAGGCACCAAGAAAACAGTTGGTAACACACTACGCCGTGAAGGACTGAAATCCTGCAGTGCCCGCAAGGTCCCCCTGCTCAAGAAAGCACATATACATGCCCGTCTGAAGTTTGCCAATGAACATCTGAATGATTCAGAGGACAACTGTGTGAAAGTGTTGTGGTCAGATGAGACCAAAATGGAGCTCTTTGGCATAAACTCAACTCGCCGTGTTTGCAGGAGGAGGAATGCTGCCTATGACTCCAAGAACACCATCCCCACCGTCAAATATGGAGGTGAAAACATTATGCTTTGGGGGTGTTTTTCTGCAAAGGGGACAGGACAACTTCACCGCATCAAAGGGACGATGGACTGGGCCATGTACCGTCAAATCTTGGGTGAGAACCTCCTTCCCTCAGCCAGGGCATTGAAAATGGGTCGTGGATGGGTATTCAAGCCTGACAATGACCCAAAACAAACGGCCAAGGCAACAAAGGAGTGGCTCAAGAAGAAGCACATTAAGGTCCTGGAGTGGCCTAGCCAGTCTCCAGACCTTAATCCCATAGAAAATATGTGGAGGAAGCTGAAGGCTCGAGTTGCCAAACGTCAGCCTCGAAACCTTAATGACTTGGAGAAGATCTGCAAAAAGGAGTGGGACAAAATCCCTCCTGAGATGTGTGCAAACCTGGTGGCCAACTACAAGAAACGTCTGACCTCTGTGATTGCCAACAAGGGTTTTGCCACCAAGTACTAAGTCATGTTTTGCAGAGGGGTCAAATACTTATTTCCCTCAATAAAATGCAAATCAATTTATAACATTTTTGAGATGCGTTTTTCTGGATTTTTGTTGTTGTTATTCCGTCTCTCAATGTTCAAATGAACCTATACCATTAAAATTATAGACTGATAATTTCTTTGTCAGTGGGCAAACGTACAAAATTAGCAATGTACAAAATCAGTAGGGGATTAAATACTTTTTTCCCTCACTGAGTGAGGGAAAAAAGTACTGAGTGAGGGAAAAAAGTATTTGATCCCCTGCTGATTGTGTACGTTTGTCCACTAAAAAATAAATTATCAGTCTATAATTTTCATGGTAGGTTTATTTGGACAGTGAGAGACAGAATAACAACAACAAAATCCAGAAAAACGCATGTCAAAATTGTTATAAATTGATTTGCATTTTAATGAGGGAAATAAGTATTTGAACCCCTCTCAATCAGAAAGATTTCTGGCTCCCAGGTGTCTTTTATACAGGTAACAAGCTGAGATTAGGAGCACACTCTTAAAGGGAGTGCTCCTAATCTCAGCTTGTTACCTGTGTAGGACTCGTACTCGGCTGTCTTTCTGTTCTCTTTATTTTCCGCTCAACAGTCCACCTCCGCCGCGCCACCGCTCCGCGTCTCGGCGCGGCCTCACTCCGCTCCGCGTCTCTCTCTGCAGCGCCAACGCTCCGCGTCTCTCCGTGCCCTCACTCCGCATCGCGTCGCTGCTCGTCTCTCTCTCTTACCGCGCAGCGTCTCCTCCGCGTCTCCTCTCTCTCTCTCTAGGTCTGTCGACTACCCTGCTATTCTACACTGCATCCTTCAGATGCATGGCTACCCCTGTTCGCACACTGCGTTCTCGCTATCACTGTCTCGCTATACTCTACTCCGTCTGTCGCCGCTAACCCACTCTATCTCTGCTCTACTACCGTCACCGCCTGCTCTGCGATTCCCCGGGCACCGTCGCTGCAGCTCCATCCAAGACGCCGACCAAGACAAGAAGCCCCTCTCTCCGTCGCGCTGTGGCTTATATCCCCACACCAATCAATCCCCATTAATTATCTCAATCCCCCGCTTATTACTCGCCCCCTGGCCCCCCGGTCTCACGTGACCTTGTTATTGCCACCAGAGCGACGCCAGCTAATAACCAATTACCCTCTTAGCCAATCGCTGGCCTGTGTCCCCCCGGCTACCCCGAACACCTGTCTCAACACTGAACGACCCTCTCACCTAATGCCACAACAACCGTGTCCTCACATACACCCCACTGTACTCTGCTCGCCGGCATAGCAACAGTGGAAGAGAATGCGTGGCGCGCTATAACTCAAGTCCTACACCTGTATAAAAGACACCTGTTCACAGAAGCAATCAATCAATCAGATTCCAAACTCTCCACCATGGCCAAGACCAAAGAGCCCTCCAAGGATGTCAGGGACAAGATTGGAGACCGACTCAAGGCTGGAATGGGCTACAAGACCATCGCCAAGCAGCTTGGTGAGAAGGTGACAACAGTTGGTGCGATTATTCGCAAACGGAAGAAACACAAAAGAACTGTCAAACTCCCTCGGCCTGGAGCTCCATGTAATATCTCACCTTGTGGAGTTGCAATGATCATGAGAACGGTGAGGAATCAACCCAGAACTACACGGGAGGATCTTGTCAATGATCTCAAGGCAGCTGGGACCATAGTCACCAAGAAAACAGTTGGTAACACACTACGCCGTGAAGGACTGAAATCCTGCAGCACCCGCAAGGTCCCCCTGCTCAAGAAAGCACATATACTGTAGGTGCAACTTTGCAATTTCTTGCTCACACCACGACTGGCGGAAAGGCCTTCACTCAAGAGAACAGTACCATCACTTTACTCCACCACACGTGACCTGCCAATTGACTAAATGTGGTGCACCCACGTGCACTGCCGGGTGCATCGTGGCGGAGCGGAGATTTAAGAAACCTGCACCATTGTTTCAACTGTCGTGCCGGGAGATCGATTCGAACCAGCGACCTCTGGGTTGCAAGTCCAGGGTGCTCACAATTACACCACTGTGGCAGAATTCCTAAAATATAATTAACCTAAACGAAAATCTTCGAAAAATACTGTATTACAAAAGTTAATACGTGGTATAGTCTGCCAGGTGGCACTGTGACAGCGTGCTCAACTCGCAATAAAAAGATGTTGGGTATACATCCTTGTTGGGGATGAGCCCAGTCCCACTCATCCCTATGGAGTTTATCAATGTGTAACACTTTTTTGGAAGGAAATAATGATTGTCATATGGAGGGACTGGCCCCCACCAGAGGATCAAGGTTAACCTTTGTAGAAAAGTGTCCCACCCTACACTCGTTTGAGCAGGGAGTAATTTTGACAATTTTTTTATATTTGGCAGGATGATTGATCACAGTGATGATGGTTGCAAAAATACCGCGTGTCGAATGCAAATAAACGGGTTGTTGACACTATTGATAGAAAATGCAGTGTTTTTTTGTATTTATCACAGGCAAGCATTTGCAGAGTACTTGGAGGAATGCGTTACTAAGCTGCTCTTGAAGAGAAGTATGAGGATGTTTAATGCTACGATTCAGACAAGGGGGGTAATAGGTGGTTTTATATTTGCACATGAAAGTGCACATTAAATAAGTTTGGACACAAATTGGATCGAAAAGTTACCAAGACTTTGCCTTACTGAGTTCATTTTCCAGGGAAGAGAGCTGTAGGGTATTATTAAGTGTGGTCACAGGAACCAATCACGCTCTGTTCCACGTCCATTCCGAGATTGATTACTTGGCATTTAGAAGAAATTGAGGGAGACGGCAGCAGATTAATGGCACACAGTTTACATCAGACACTCTCGGTGACACTGATTACTGTGGATTCTCAAGTTCCAGCTGCCAAGGTCATGGATAACAAAGATTGTGAGAAACCGGTGAGTGATATCCTTGTCACTCTTGCATTAGGCATTCTTACATGTATTTTAAATGTCTTGTGTTTCCCCCTCGGGGGCTTCATTTGTGTCGAAGTAAGTGGCACTGAGTGATCAGGCTGGAGATGTAAGATGCTACTAATGTACTCCCATTAATCATGGCTTATTTATACCAAAACTTAACAGATAAAAAATATACAATTAAACTTTAAAAATAGTGTAACGGCACTATTTTTCAGTTTACAATCCCATTGTAATGCTCGATACAGCATTATATGCTTAGGTACAAGTAGAAACGGAATTATCTGATAGTGTACATGCCTAATACTGTGAGGTGTAAGATTACAATGATTAACCAGGATTATTAACTCCCACTTGCCGTGGTGCCAGTGCAGAGCACCCTAAAGAAGCTGTGATAGTTTCTCATGAGCTTCTCTATTCGTGTGTCGGTGTTAAGTAGCAGTTTTGGTAAAACAAAAATATTCTGCATATTTTCAGAACAATATATTAGATCTATAAACAATATTTACGAGGCAAACCCAATTGAGAACTTTGATTTTTGCAAGGGATATGACATCACATTCACAATTTGCAATGTCGCTACAATTTATTTGCAGTGGTTAATACAATTTACTTTGTAAGTAGTTTTTAAAAATATATTTGATCCGAGGCTTTTGCATTTGTATTCAATGACCTAGTGTTACAAACGATGACATCACATGTTAGTCGATGTTCACTTTTGAGTAGGCAATTTACTTGTACTAACATCCCAATTATTGGCACTGTTTTCAGAGCATTGGGCTCACATTTGCAGTGTTGGAAGTTTAAACGAACTTCAATGGTTGACTGAGCCCATAACCTATTTGAGGTTGGTAAAATAAGTACAACTTTATGGAGAGCTAGTGGTTATGTTCAGAGACTGCCAGATGAATGCAGACTTAGTTTGTTTTTTACCACTGATTCAGGGTCCCCAATAGAAAATAAAAAGTCAGTGATTTCTGGCCTAAATGAAGATGGAGGCATTTCTCATCTTCAGTTTACAGTCTTGATCCAGTGGTAGAAATTCCTCATTCTTATGCCATGGGCAGGTCGATCTCTATGGAAAGAAAACCGTTCACTTCGTTAAGAAAAAAACGCGTAAAGCCACTGGCAGAGCCAGTGGGGAGGGGAGGGGGTGGCACGTGCCCCCCCAATGATCCGATCTAAATCCCTAATTTCGATCGGATCATTGGGGTTTATTAGTAATAAATCGGCATTTTGTGACCCCCCCACTGCCACTATGAAGCATATTATTACGTGCCAGGGACTCTATGAGATGATAGGACAAAAGTCTGAGTCCATAATTGGCAATAAGTTACGGCAAAGCAGATATAAGTGACTCAGAATTGTGCGCAGTTGCGTATACAGTACACGACTTCCCTGAAGGCATCAACACCTTCAGCGAGCGCGAAGCCAATCACACACGGTTCGAATTCGACCCTCGATCGATGGCTGCACCATCGCGGCACAAGCGTCGAATTAAAAGCAAGGGACAAGTCCTTACTTACTAACAACTCCTCTATCATTTTTCATTGCTGGAGGGGTTGCCCCCCCTACCTGAAAATCCTGGCTCTGCCATTGCGTAAAGCGATGGACTGAGTCAATCCTCAAGCAGGCTTTGTTGTCGCATACTTCCGATTGCAAGCTACTCGCTCTGCTGTTGAGCCACCTGTATGATTAGATAGCATGGCCCAAATGTATGAGCATAGATACATTTTTACTTTTGATGTTGAATACTAATGTAGTGACAGAGGAAGGTCACTACTGTGTCGGCCCGTACGAAGGCTGGGGGCCCCAAGGGGGTGCCTGGGGGGTCGCGTGGTGGAGGGATCCGGACCCTCCCAGAGGTGGGGGAAGTGAGGCGTGTCCTGGGAAGGGAGGCGTGGCCTGAAGAGAGCCAGCCACGCCGGGGCGGAGCCAGCCACGCCAAACCAAATATAAGCGTGGTGTGAACGCAGAGCGAGGCTGCTGTTGTACTGTACTCCAAGGTGAAGACATCTTCGGTCGTCAAGTCCCGAGTCGTCGTCCTGGGCCAGGCAGGCCGATGCCTGCCTGGTCCAGTCTGTGTCGTGTTCCAGAGTGTTAGTGAGTTGAGGAAGGTGGTCACCACCTCATGTAGAGTGTTATATTATTTACCGTTTAATAAATAGTGTTGCCTCCAAGTTGCGTGTGTGTGCACCTAATTTGAACCTACTACATTTGGCGTCAGAAGTTGTGGAAATATAAATATTGCTAGGTGTTATCCTAGGGAAGTAAAATGGGCACACGAAAAACAAAGACAAAACTCATCTGGACGCCTTCGTACGACGGGGATGGTGTGACGACCATCCTTCGGACAGCCCCGGTGATGGCAGCCCCGGTGACAGAGGGAGAGAGATGGCGCTGCACGCGGAGCGGCGGGACTGTCATCGCACCGCTGCTTCGCCGCCATCGGGAACGGAGCGATGGAGCCGCGGGGAGAGGACACCATCGTCTCTGCGGGGGCTGGCGGAGGGAGGCCCAGCCATGCGGGCCACGCGGTGGGGCCGCCAACTAGGTGGCTGATCGTGGCGCGGTTCCCGCCAAAACGCCGCTCCCGCCAACTCGAGGGCTGGTCGGGGCGCGGTTCCCGCCAAAACGCCGCTCCCGCCAACTCGAGGGCTGGTCGGGGCGCGGTTCCCGCCAACTCGAGGGCTGGTCGGGGCGCGGTTCCCGCCAACTCGAGGGCTGGTCGGGGCGCGGTTCCCGCCAACTCGAGGGCTGGTCGGGGCGCGGTTCCCGCCAAAACGCCGCTCCTGCTGCCGAAATGCCGCTCCCGCCGACATCAACGCCTGCAGAGGGGGAGTTCCAGCCTTCTGCTCGAGCGCGAGAGGTGGATGGGTTCGCAAGAGCAGGCCGTGTTCACCATGAAAGATTCTTCGGGCCGTTCCAGTGCTCCACCTTGCCGCCCTCCGCTATTCACAGTTTGCCAGGCGAGTCGTGACATGACAAGCACCCGGCCCCAAGAAAAATAATAATAATCTTCACCCATCTTACGTGCGCCGGGTTGCGATCGCGTGTGTTTTTTTTTTTAACTCGCTGGTTTGCGGAGCGTGTTCGTCCGCTTGTGTGCGTGATAAAGTGACGCGGCGACCATGCGGGTTTCTGCTTGTAACAAGTGTTGTTGTTAAATACGGCGTCGAGATCGGTATCTTCTGGGTGTAGTTAATGATTAATTCGTGTTGGTGTCCCGAGCTCCGTTGATATCCTGTATGTTGCCGTGTTAATGACTCGTGTTACATCGTTTTGTTGCGAAATCGCCATTGTTATTGTGTATACTGTATGGAGGTTCGCTCGTGATTGTCACGTGTAACTGTAAGAAACTTTGATCGTCATTGTTGCCAAGGTACAGACCGAATGGAGCTTTGCTTGGAATTGTTAACAGTGTATGGAATGTTGGGTACTTGCTTGTGATTGTTTACTATGTACGGATTGTCTGGAGTATTGATTGTGTGTGTTGCCATGTGGGGACTGGATGGAGCATTGCGCCAAATGATTCACTGTACGAATTTCATATACTGCATATACTGTATTAATCAATTTGGCGATTCTTGGGGTTTGTGTATAGTTTTTTTGCTCTCAAAATTCGAATGCCCTGAGTCCCATGGTTAATGTTGAAGGAGATTTTGAAATGACAGGTTCGATTTGTTTCAAACTCACTGGTTGGTTCCTGTCCGTTGTTGCACAGATGATGTCTTTTGTGCGAGAACGCTCCTTGTGTTCTACATGGATCGGGGGTGCGTTTCCCTTAATTGCCGTCAAATTGCGTTGCTCTCTCCACTCGGTTGGTACAGCTGCATGCTGCAATGCGAGTCTCGGAGATGATGTGTACGGATACGGGATGTGAGGTGTATTGTTGTGACCATTGAATATTCGGGATCGTCACAAATTGTGCGTACCTGTTCGGCATTGGATCAGTTCTGTGGGGGATCATAATTCAAATTGTATGTGTTGTGATGGTGTTAAATTGCGATGGGGACATGCTGCCAGGGATTTGGAATTGTGCTGCTGGTTGTCACCTATCTTGGGGCGCAGGTCCTGACCAGGATGGCCCAGTGAGTGTTGCGTGTCTAACATGAACGTTGTGGTCCCGTCATGCAATGGCTGACGGCTTGACCTGACAGCCCGGATATTGAAACACTCCGTGGCATGTCTAGCCTAGTGGGCTGTGCGCTCACAGGGCTCGGAGAGTGTGGTCCCGTCATGCAATGGCTGACGGCTTGACCTGACAGCCCGGAGATTGAAACACTCCGTGGCATGTCTAGCCTAGTGGGCTGTGCGCTCACAGGGCTCGGAGAGTGTGGTCCCGTCATGCAATGGCTGACGGCTTGACCTGACAGCCCGGAGATTGAAACACTCCGTGGTATGTCTAGCCTAGTGGGCTGTGCGCTCACATGGCTCTGAGAGTGTGGTCCCGTCATGCAATGGCTGACGGCTTGACCTGACAGCCCGGAGATCGAGACACTCCGTGGCTTGTCTAGCCTAGTGGGCTGTGCGCTCACATGGCTCAGAGAGTGTGGTCCCGTCATGCTGTCTGACAGCTTGACCTGACAGCCCGGAGATCGAGACACTCCGTGGCTTGTCTAGCCTAGTGGGCTGTGCGCTCACATGGCTCAGAGAGTGTGGTCCCGTCATGCTGTCTGACAGCTTGACCTGACAGCCCGGAGATCGAGACACTCCGTGGCTTGTCTAGCCAAGTGGGCTGTGCGCTCACATGGCTCAGAGAGTGTGGTCCCATCATGCTGTGTCTGATGGCTTGACCTGACGGCCCGGAGAGTGAGACACTCCGAGGTGCGTTGAAACAGTGGGCTGGAGATTCGTAAGGTTCAGGTGGAGTTGTCCTGTTACGTTGAGACTGTATCCCTCGGTTGTTAGGGTGCATGTTGTGCAGTGAGTGAACGATGGGTCGTCTCGGCTTGGTCGGTACAGCTATATGCTGCGATGCGAGTCTTGGAGAGAGACTGGGTTAAAATCCCACCGATATGGCCGACGCGTGCTGCTGGTTGTGACGCCGCGTCGGAAAGGCGGTGGGGTGGTAACATGGAAATTCCCCCCCCGATATGGCCGACGCGTGCTACTGGTTGTGACGCCGCGTTGGAAAGGCGGTGGGGTGGTAACATGGAAATTCCCCTCCCGATATGGCCGACGCGTGCTGCTGGTTGTGACGCCGCGTCGGAAAGGCGGTGGGGTGGTAACATGGAAATTCCCCCCCCGATATGGCCGACGCGTGCTACTGGTTGTGACGCCGCGTTGGAAAGGCGGTGGGGTGGTAACATGGAAATTCCCCCCCCGATATGGCCGACGCGTGCTACTAGTTGTGACGCCACGTCGGAAAGGCGGTGGGGTGGTAACATGGAAATTCCCCCCCCGATATGGCCGACGCGTGCTACTGGTTGTGACGCCGCGTCGGAAAGGCGGTGGGGTGGTAACATGGAAATTCCCCCCCCGATATGGCCGACGCGTGCTACTGGTTGTGACGCCGCGTCGGAAAGGCGGTGGGGTGGTAACATGGAAATTCCCCCCCCGATATGGCCGACGCGTGCTACTAGTTGTGACGCCACGTCGGAAAGGCGGGGGGGTGCTAACGGGTGACTGTCATTGCATGCGTGATTCTAACGGGGGGGGGGGGGCTGTGCTGGAGCGTAAGTGGGTTAGCCAGTTTTCATGTATAATTGTTGTTAATTCCCCGTTTTCTATGCGGTTCCCTTTTACCCTCGTCGATTCTGTATATATTACGTGATTGTATTTCTTATCGGTCGCCGGTCATTTATTGATGTTGTTGGTTCGGAGGCACACCTTTTCGATGTTTCACAGTTGTGTTACAGCCGGGGACGGCTGTGTGTTTATACAGGAGGGGGTGATGTAGTGACAGAGAAAGGTCACTACTGTGTCGGCCCATACGAAGGCTGGGGGCCCCAAGGGGGTGCCTGGGGGGTCGCGTGGTGGAGGGATCCGGACCCTCCCAGAGGTGGGGGAAGTGAGGCGTGTCCTGGGAAGGGAGGCGTGGCCTGAAGAGAGCCAGCCACGCCGGGGCGGAGCCAGCCACGCCAAACCAAATATAAGCGTGGTGTGAACGCAGAGCGAGGCTGCTGTTGTACTGTACTCCAAGGTGAAGACATCTTCGGTCGTCAAGTCCCGAGTCGTCGTCCTGGGCCAGGCAGGCCGATGCCTGCCTGGTCCAGTCTGTGTCGTGTTCCAGAGTGTTAGTGAGTTGAGGAAGGTGGTCACCACCTCATGTAGAGTGTTATATTATTTACCGTTTAATAAATAGTGTTGCCTCCAAGTTGTGTGTGTGTGCACCTAATTTGAACCTACTACACTAATAATAAAATAGATCCTTGGTCAAGCTGCTGAGATATAGTGATGACTGTATGGAGATGAGTCATTCATTAATTATTTCGATATATTAAATTAAGTGATGTCCATCACCAGAAATTACGTGACAAGAACCTTGATTGCATTGGAATAAATGAAATGACTGCTGGCCCATTCTGAGCAAGCACTTACATCAATCAGGCATGCACTGTCACTCCATTTTGGAGTGCCCAGCCACGCACACAACTCAATTACAACTTTTTTTATGGGAAGCAGTGGTTAGCACACTTCGCTCAGGACCATATGCCCAGTGTTCTATTCCCAATACAGTAGAACCTCGGAGATCGAACGCACTAGAACTCGAACAAATCTGTGTTCGAACGATATTTCTGAAGAAAAATTGCCCCGGAAACCGAACGAAATACGGGGGTCGAACGGGCAATCGCGACTTGAAAGAACCTGTACGGCTGAGACGCGTATGGCCAGCGTGCATGACGCTTGCCCAGATATTTATTCATTTATTCCATGTATTTATTGTGTTTCTTATTTTTTTGTATGATTTTATGCATGGAATTACTGTAAACTTCGTGTAAAAATACTTTATAATGAGATATTTCTTGTGTCTGGAACCAATTAATGTCGTTTACATTAATTCTCATGGGGAAAATTAGTTCGGTGTTCGAACAAACGGTGTTCGAATGACCTTCTGAAATGAATTAAGTTCAATCTCTGGGGTACCACTGTATATGAATCGTCCCTGGCTATTCATAACCACTCATTTCTGGCATACGATTGTAGCTCGCTGCTTATTGCCAAAGGCAGTTGGATGGTGGTGTTGTTTGCCTGTGTAGTGACGCCAACACACGTTCTTGCTTCTGGACACAACGCGATTCCTAGGCCCGGGCTTCGCTTATTGCAGCTTGAACTTAGTCTTCTCTCCACCCGTGCTCTCCCCTTTTATATCCCTCGAGCCCTCTTTCTCGAAGGTTCGCTCACCCCATTTCCCTCAGCCAATCATCGTCCTCCTTCTGTAACGGTTGTTACCCTGACAGTCCACCCTCGATTTCCCGCCTTTTACGTTTGAAATTTTCAACCAAATCAGTTCAATTATCTGGTCTTACTCTTTGGTTATTTCGGTAAAGTCACGTAGGTATAAAATAAAAATAAATCACGACGTTTCGGGCGCAACACAAGCGTCCGTCATCAGGTGGGACAACCACAGCAAGAAACAATTGCCGAATTTATTTTATTTTATACCTACATGACTTTACCGAAAGAACCAAAGAGTATGGATCCCTGCAGTCACGAAAACTTCAAATATCTGGTCTTAACCAATCCTCGTTGAGGCCTCTCTGCACCAATCAGAGTCTTGACACACTTCCAGACTGTCTGTTTTGTACGCGTAACGTGTCAGGTAAGTGGTCTGTTATTTTCGATCTTTACACCTGTAATGCAGCACTGTGGAGGTGAGGACTGGGGAATAACACGTTTGTTGCGAAAATCATTTCCCAAGAGGCATCAAGATGCCATGCCCTGACTTGCCGGGAGAATGTGGCACGGCAAAAATGTGGACTGTTCTCTATTTGTTCTATCGGTATGGTTAAAGGATATTGCACCATCCAATATGTGGGTTTCTCTGGATGCGCTGTTTCTTCCCACACATACTGTTTTATTGACTGAAAACAACGTAATTTATAGAGGACTGCAGAGCTTGGGCCATTGTCATCCCAATTGTCTGTCTGCTCCTCGTGCCTCTTGAGTCATTTTCTCCATTCCAGAGCGAGTTAATACCGTGCAACGAATTAAAATATGAAATTATCATTATAGCTGTGCAGGGTTTATAGACTGAGTAAGATTAACCATTATTCGCATAATTAGAGTCATCATTCCATGGTTTATCCACTGCTGAGTGAAGGCCTCTCCAAGTCACCGCCACCTTATGATTCTGGGACGTAACAATCCACTTGGCACCTGAACATGAATTTATTTTATCGCCCCATCTCCTCGGTGGAAGGCCACTGTATTCATTTATTGGCTGAAAAATACAGAATTACAGTATAATAAATATGCAAAGTTCAATATAGTTGGAAATTGTGTACATTATTTGTAAGTTCTTCAACTGTGCACTTGTATATACACATATGGGTGGTACTGTAGTTATCGTGCTTGATTCACAATCGGAAGGACACGAGTTATAATACTGGCTGACGTCACACTCATCATCTCTCTGGAATAAAAAATGATAAACATTGTTTTGAGAAGTTAATAGCAGTGCTGTAGATGGAGAGTCTGACTCAAAACGTAGGAATGTGGAATGTCCACATCTGGCTGAAGGCTGCCAATGCAGATGTTTAATAGCCATTGTTAATTTGAGCAGCGATACACTTTCATGTCACTAAAAGTAAGAATGTAAGGTTCGACACACCAAAAGTTCTAAAATTATTGCATGAATTCTGCTTTTTGAATTATGTTATGGGTTTTAGTTTTTTTCAAATAACTGGTCGGAATATGAAATGTGCAAACGGTCATTGTTTTGGCTTGCATCTGTCTTATGGAAGAAAAAAATCCGACCCATTCATATTTTATTTTCTATCTCCTATAATACAAGGTATTCTGAGGAGCCAAGCCACAATGCAATATAGACCTTCAGCAATCAAATACCTAAAATAGGTGTGATCGTAATTTTCAAATAGCGTACTGTCATGCCTTTTCACAACCAGGGCACCAGCCTGCTGCGGTGAAGGGTCCCAATCTGGTAATCGTCCGTCTTGATGTATGGAATTCTTGTCAAGTGATAGATGGAAAATTCTAAAATTATCCACTGTGGCTGAAGGATAATGTTTTAGCAGTCACATTTTAGCCCAGCCTTTCATTCAAGGAAGCCTCTTCACATTATTAGGACCATTGGGCCCACAGTAAATTATGCCTTTGTTGACTTCTGGAAACAGACCCGGGTGGATGTTGAAATGTTCAATCATCAATAATCACGTGGACCCTGAGTCCTGAGATTTTGCTCAAAAGGATCAACCAAATCAGTGACTTCCTCCAGCAAAGATGTTGTCAGTCTGTATCTGCCACATTGAGTATTATCAGTAAGATAATATCATTGTGGAATGTCACAATGAGGACTGCAGATATGCCTCATTATTTTAGCTTCTAATATAATGCAGCAGCTTCATATCCATTTTATTTTTAGAAAATCCCCAGATTTACCCAAAATCCGAAATACAACCTACCATTGCTAAGAGTAAGATTAACCATTATTTGGGCAAAAAAATAACTATATGAGCATGTTCTGTTCCGTCGAATAATAATAATGTGCTCCCTCTTGAATGTCATCCATTAATATTTGGTAAAACAAAGGGTGTGCTTGAGAGACAGAGATAACATTTGCATCATGAAATGTTGCCTATGATGCGTAAACCTACATGAAATTGCCTGCCTCATTAAATCACCTGTCTAATTAGATGCAGTTTTTATTTTAATTTGTCATTGCCAAGTTCTTTCTGCCAGACCAAGACCTCCTGCATCTAAAGTTGATAATGCCAAAAATATGTTATTTTCTGAAATCGTTGTGCGACAGAGAGCCTCAGTTATTAGACATCATTGAAGTGAACCTCGGCAAGGCAGCCAATTCAAAGTGTGTCCCTGCTCAAGAACATATGGGGCAATAAATCACCTCCATTGGCAGCCCTGATCCAGTGGTGAAAATTCCACATTTCTCTGGCAAGAGGGATTCTCTCGATCGATCACTCCTGCAAACTCCCCATGAAGTGGTCGTCTGCGAATGTACACAGAGGCACATCCATTAATATAAAGTGGTGTGCCGTCCTTCGTTCCCAAACATTCTCATTTCCTAGAGGCCACACTCCGCCCACCACACCTTCTCATTAGCTGCCTCCCCCCTTCACGTCCAACGCGTGACGTCAGGGGGGAATGGGCCCAGCATATGATGGGGAAGGGACCGTGTGGGTGCCCGGCGCAAGGGGTTGTGCGCGTGCGCAGGCGAGCGCTCGGAGAAGGGGTTGCGGGTGGGTGGGGCCCACTGAGGGTGGGGGGACGTTGTCACGGGGTGGGGGGGAGCACATGAGAGTGGGGAGATGAGGATGTGCGAGAGGGGTCACTGTGCAACTGGTGTTTCCTATAGTGTGTATATGGTAAATCCTCGCTTGACGCGTGTTCACACAACACGTTTTTGCTGTAACGTGATTATTCGATTCGGGAACACGTTTAGCACATCGTGGAACGCACACCGTCGTATCGGGCAGAACACGCCTGTTTCTGAGCGGTCGATGACAAACTAGTTTCTTGAAGTGTACGGCTGAGAGGTATGATATAGAATGCGGTGGTGTACCCTCAGTTATTTGTCCCACCATCCTGGTCTAGGCGAGGCCAGGGGCTCTGCACGGGACTAGGCCTCACCACTACATTCTGTGAAGTGAGTACTATTATAGAGTCAGTATATATGACTATAGAGTGGATAGATTCTACTGTACAGTTTGTAGGTACTGCTACTGTAGAGCGGGCGGTTTGTGGGTGCCGGTATAGCAGCGCAGCCACAGCCTGCCAAGGTGCCATCTTGGCCGGCTGGGCAATCTAGGCGAGGCCGGGGGCTCTGCATGGAACTAGGCCTCACCACGGCACTGTTAAGTAAGTACTATTTTGTTGCTTCCTTCACTAAACTCACGTAGATAGAAAACTAATATTTCTAAATGAAGTGAGGAAATATTCAAATAATAATGTGTGTAGACAACTAATCTTTAAAAATTAAGTTAGTAAATATTCAAATAATAACGTGTGTGTCTAGGTCCATGTGTGCATGTGAGTCGATGTGCATTTGTGCGTCGATGTGTGTGTGTAAGTCGATGTGTGCGTGTGAGCCTATGTGTGTTTGTAAGTCGCTATGTGTATGTGTAAGTTGCTGTGTGTCTACGTCGATGTGTGTGTGTAAGTCGATGTGTGTGCGAGTCTTATGTGTGTGTAATAAACGACTGGACCACGATGTCTGGCTCAGTGTCCTTTATTATTCGGTTCGTGCTGTACACCCACACGGCTGTCTTTACTCTGTAGCTTCTCCACGGTGCTGACTCCAATGTCGGCCCGATCCACAACAGCAGCTCCGCTGCTGTTTCTCTCACACAGCCCCCCTTGGCTGTACTCTCTGCTGCTCTTCTCCCTCCGCAGCTCTCACAGCTTCTTGCTCTCTCTCTCTCTCTCCGCAGCTCCTCCTGGCAGCCACACCGCTGCCTCTAACAAGCAGCCCCCTCTCTCTCTCTCTCCGCAGCTCCTCCTGGCAGCCACACCGCTGCCTCTAACACGCAGCCCTCCTGGCTGTCTCCTCCCCAGCTGCACACCACTCCGCAGCTTCCTCTTATCTTCGGGGTTGGCTCCCGATCGCCGTCGGCGCCCCCCCCTCTCCACACTTGCCCGCGTGGCCTCACTCTTTTCCGCTCACACCCCGACTACCTTCCCCTTCCGGTTTACCCGCTTAAAGCCCCGAACCTTACCCCCACGTCACATGACTCCACCCCCCGTGACGTCACCTCCGGAAGGTCGCTTACGCCCGCATTACATGTGTATGAGTCACTGTGTGTAAGTCTGTGTGTGTGTGTGTAGGTCAATGTGTGTCAGTCGATTGTGTGTGTATGTCTAAATGTGTGTATAAGTCCATATGTGTGTGTAGGTCGATGTGTGTGTAGGTCGACGTGTGTGTGAGTCTATGTGTGTGTGTGTGTGGGTCGATGCCTGTGTGTGTCTGGCAAAACAATCCCCTATCTTCGCGTCATGCCGGACGGGCAACGCTGTCATGGGCAGTGCTTTTCCCCTCATGGCGTTTGTGACACAGCGGCCAAAAGGGGGCTCGAGAAGGTTGCGAGGGGTTTGGAACCGCTACACCTTCAATTAATTACCGCTAAACCACGACGGAAAATTGTAATTAATAAGCTTGTGCCGGAGGCCCCGGGGTGACGTGTCCACGACGTCTCCTGGCCAAACCCCATTTGGTGGAGCCAGGAGACTGAATCCTTACCCTCGGGGCTCCTCCAGAAACAGCAAAAAACCACTACGTGTGGCCACGTAGAATGTTTCAACACTCACTGCGGAGGAGAGGCTGCCACTCCTCTGTCGGGAGCTGGACCGGTAACGCCTGGATCTCTGTGGTATTCAGGAGGTTGGTATTTAGGAGGTCCGGTGGATCGGCTCTGACTCCTGCCACCATGAGGGGTGGACAGTCCTCGTCTCCAAATAACAGGGAGTGGCTCTTCTTCTGAACAAAAGGATGAAGCGGACGTGGGAGCGTGGCGGTGAGATGTGGGAAGCTGTAAGCTCCAGGCTACTTTGTGCTCGACTTCCCATCAACCAGAGGTGAGGAATGGTGGTCATGGTTACTTATGCCCCCACTGAAGACGAACATCCGTGGAGGGATGCAGGCAAGGCTGATGAGTCAGATGCCTTCTATGACCTCCTGTCACAGGTGTAGTGGTGATACGCGCTGGGGTAGCGATCAGGTGCCAGCGCGTTGTGATTGGATGTGTGGGTGGTGACGCGCGCTGACGGTGAGGGATCAGGGGTCAGCGCGGGATCGTGGGTTGTGTGGTGTTGATTGGCTGGGTGCCGGTGACGTGCTGGTGTGGGAGTGATCGAGTGGCAGCACGGCGTGATTGGTTGGTGAGTGGAAACACGCGTTGGGGAAAAAGGATCGTACAGATAACGCGTTGTGATTGGTTCACTAACAAGCGATGCTCGCATCGAGGTCCGCATCCGCTCCGTCTCCCGGGAGGAACGACTATATAAGGGGATGCGCACAGGCGCACGGGGAGAGTGTAACCAGCGAAGACGGAAGACGGGAAGAAGAGCCAGGGCCCTGCGGTACCTAGTCCCGCTGTCCTGCGAGGACCGGGACTCTGTGTAACCCAGAGGCGGAGGTAGTGTGAGCATGCAGTGTCAGCATGCCGAGTGTGTAGCCGGGGCCTAGAGTCTACACGAGACGAGTGATATGGGTGTAGCCAGAGGCGTAGGGTCTACACGAGACGAGTCTACACAAGAAGAGTCTACCCGAGACGAGTGATGTGTGTGTAGCCAGAGGCATAGGGTCTACACGAGAAGAGTCTACACGAGACGAGTGATGTGTGTGTAGCCAGAGGCATAGGGTGAGTGCGCCAGACGGAAACCACCGCCCGTGCTAGCTAATCCACCGCTGCAATCGATTCAGGTCTCGCGCACTAACGAGCTCGTTGCACTCGATATTTTGGGGCCTTTTCCAGTCACGCCTAGAGGGAATAGATACCTGTTGGTGGGGGTCGAATATTTCACCCGGTGGCCTATGGCGTGGCCTCTCGCCAACCAGTCGGCAGCGGCTGTGACGGACGCCTTTGTCCAGGGCTATGTCCTGGACAAGGGGGCTCCCGAACGCTTGCTGACCGACCAAGGTAAACATTTTTCGAGTAAATTGTTGCAAGAGGTGTGCGATTTATTGGGTACTAAAAAGGTGCGTACCTCCCCGTACCACCCGCAGACAGACGGGATGGTGGAAAGACTTCACAAGACTTTGACTTCTATGCTGTGCCAGCAGGTGTGTGAGGCACATGTAGATTGGGACCTGCAGGTCCCGGGGGTCCTTGCCGCGTACAGAATGGCCCCCCATGCAGCGACAGGGTTTTCCCCATTCTATTTGATGTACGGTCGGGAAGCCGACCCGCCCATGGAAACGCAGCTTGGCCTGTCCGCTCCACGAACCAATTTTAAATTGGCGGAACATATTAAATTCAATATTCACAAGCTAACAGAGGCAAGGGAGGCCGCACGGCTTAATTCGCGGGCTCGCCAAATTGCTAACGAACGACTGCGGGCACGGAAGGTGTCCGTGCACGAATGGAAACCGGGTGACAGGGCCTGGCTGCATTGCCCTCAGGCGCCCTTGGCTACGTCGCCTAAATTGTTGAGGCCATGGCGGGGGCCCGTGGAGATCGTGCGCGTGGCACGGCCCCAGTGCGTTCAGATAAAATGGGGAAAACGACGGTGGTACGTCCACCCCTCCCGACTGAAACCGTTCTCGCCTCCATATGGCCTCCCATTGTGTCGTGAGGGCCGAGCATGTGACGTGACCGACGACCCAAAGGGGGAAATGTCTCTGCCTGATCCTCACATGTCTCCGCCTGATTTGCTCCCAGGTGTCTCGGAACTGACAGCTGCCGACCACTGGCGGCCGGATCTTCGCGGCGGGGCCGGGCCTTTCAGGCCCGTTCCACGCCGTCTAGAGCAGCCGGAGCCGCCTGACGGTCGTCAGTGTCCCGTCCCGTATGACGGACCAGCCAGACGGACTCGCGCCAGGTCGCGCTACTTTGTTTGACCTGCCACGTGAGGAGTCGAGGCAGTGGGAGCGCCTCGTCACTTCGTTAGTTGCAGAGACGCGGAGCGCGTTCGTTTTCTAGAAATTGCTTTTATTATGTTGTTCGTCGGGCTGTATATAGTTTTTTTTATATATAAGGTGTTGTGTGTGGTATTGTTAACTTTTCTTGCGGTTATTGTCAAATTGTACATAGGTTGCTGTTGTGTTGTTGTTGTGTTACGGGGCACACTGGGGGGGGGGGTTTGTTGTGTTAACGATGTGGGAGGTTGTTAGTTAGCAGCCGGGACGGCTGCAAGCTATGTGGGGGGGGGGGGGGGGGTGATGTAGTGGTGATACGCGCTGGGGTAGCGATCAGGTGCCAGCGCGTTGTGATTGGATGTGTGGGTGGTGACGCGCGCTGACGGTGAGGGATCAGGGGTCAGCGTGGGATCGTGGGTTGTGTGGTGTTGATTGGCTGGGTGCCGGTGACGTGCTGGTGTGGGAGTGATCGAGTGGCAGCACGGCGTGATTGGTTGGTGAGTGGAAACACGCGTTGGGGAAAAAGGATCGTACAGATAACGCTTTGTGATTGGTTCACTAACAAGCGATGCTCGCATCGAGGTCCGCATCCGCTCCGTCTCCCGGGAGGAACGACTATATAAGGGGATGCGCACAGGCGCACGGGGAGAGTGTAACCAGCGAAGACGGAAGACGGGAAGAAGAGCCAGGGCCCTGCGGTACCTAGTCCCGCTGTCCTGCGAGGACCGGGACTCTGTGTAACCCAGAGGCGGGGGTAGTGTGAGCATGCAGTGTCAGCATGCCGAGTGTGTAGCCGGGGCCTAGAGTCTACACGAGACGAGTGATATGGGTGTAGCCAGAGGCGTAGGGTCTACACGAGACGAGTCTACACAAGAAGAGTCTACCCGAGACGAGTGATGTGTGTGTAGCCAGAGGCATAGGGTCTACACGAGAAGAGTCTACACGAGACGAGTCTACACAAGAAGAGTCAACCCGAGACGAGTGATGTGTGTGTAGCCAGAGGCATAGGGTCTACACGAGAAGAGTCTACACGAGACGAGTGATGTGTGTGTAGCCAGAGGCATAGGGTCTACACGAGGCGAGTCTACACGAGACGAGTGAGGCGTGTATAGCTAGAGGCTTGGAGTCTACACGAGTTCAGTACGGTGTGTTATAAGAAGAGAAGAGGTTACGAGTTGTACCGGTGTCTGGTGACCGTACGCAGAAGAATAGAGACTACACGTTGTATCGAGATAAGTGAAGATTTAATAAAAGAAGTGTGTTACCCATCAAGGAGTTTCCTGCCGTCATTTCCAATACTTCACAGGTACTAGCTAAAGTGGCCCCTCGGGATGGAGTCAACTTGTTGGGTGACTTCAATGCCTGAGTTGGTCATGATGCTGGCACATGGTCTGGAGTGATTGGAAGGCATGGGCCAGATCAGCTCAATAACAATGGCAGGAGGCTGCTAGATTTTTGTGCAGCCCATGGGCTTGTAATTACCAACACGCTGTTCCGGCATCGGTACATCCACACAACATCATGGATGCATGCCGGGCCCAAGCAAGAACATCTGCTGGACTGCATAGTGATGGAACAGCAGATGCGGGCCCATGTCCTTGACACCAGGACTTACCGTGGAGCTGATCTGCCCACTGACCATCATCTGTAAGATGTGCCTGCCATTCTTCCACTCCAGTGGTAGGTGTACACCTAGGACCCCATTCAAACCCTTAGTGGCATGGTCTCAGCTAGCTGATGAAAGTTGCAAGGGAGAATTTAATTATCGCTTGCGGCTGGGGTTGGCATCGTCCCCCACTCCTCCTGATGTCGAGGGGAAATGGGCGAGGTTTAGGACTGTGCCTGATGCAGCTGCAATGGCTGCTTTGGGTACACGGTCCAGACCTCCCCAGAGACCCTGGCTGACAGAGGAGGTGTTCAAGCTGGCTGAGAAAAAGCGACAGCCTGCTCTCATCGGCTACAGCATCCCACGTCAGAGAATGAGGAGGCTTACCGCAGCCTTCACTCGGAGGTTCGGAGAGCCATGAGGCGCTGCAAGGATCGGTGGTGGCTGCGGGTTGCTGAGGAGATGGAGTCTGCCTCAATGGCCCGCAATAACAAATCGCTCTTTATTTCCATCAAAAAAGTAACCTGCAGCACCACACCTATTACCATAATTAGGGGAAAGAATGGTGATCCAATCGGCCACCCCCAGGAACAGGTTTGCAGATTTGCTGAGCATTTCTGTGAGGTCTTGGGGGAGGGGACATCCCTCAGCCTGGATAACAACGTGGGACAAAGTGGGGATGACCTTGCCGAGGCTGTGGTGCCTCAAATATTGGAAGAAGTCACCCCCTGTGAATGGCTGGCTGAGGTGCCATATGTTGAGGAAGTATTGAAGGCGATCCAGTGTCTGTGACCAGGAAAGGCAACGGGCAGAGGTGATCTCCAAGTGAAATGCTGAGGAAGAGTGGCGTTTGTGCACAGACTGTCCTACATGACATCATAACAACAGTCTGGACCAATGGACGGGTTCAGCAGGACTGAAAGGATGCCCTGGTGGTCCCCCTCTTTAAGAAGGGGGACCACACAGACTGTCCTGGCAAGGATTATTCAACATCGCCTTGCTAGGCACGCTGAGGAGAGGCTTGCGGAGCCCCAATGAGGTTTCAGGAAAGGGCGGTCCTGCACAGATGCCATATTTTCTGTCCGTCTGCTACAGCAGAGGTATAGGGAATTCCAACAAGACCTACATCTCGCTTTATTGACCTGGTCAAGGCCTATGATACCATCAGTAGGCCTGGGCTCTGGATAGTTCTTCCTGCTTTCGGATCACGATCATTAAGGACCGTCATGATGGTGAGCGGGCCCGGGTATAACTACGTGGGCGGGAGTCAGAGCCATTCCCTGTACACATTGGGGTGCGACAGGGATGTCCTCTGGGTCCCACATTATTTAACATCTATTTTGACCACGTCGTTCGTGAAGCCTTCAATAGCTATACCGGGGGAATTTCCATTTGGTACAGATATAATGGGAGGCTGATCAATGCCCGGGTGCGATCAAGGGATGGCTCCCTATTGCACAACCATGTTATATATGCCGATGATCTGGTTATTGCTGCTCACGAAGAGGAGTTGGAGGTGCTGAACCTGGAGCTTACAACTAAGAGGTGTGGCCTTACCATCAGCCCCACCAAAACTAAGCACCTGCCTGGGTATTTTGTAACATCGTACACTCCACTCCCACAACTCCCAATTGGTGATAGGACAGTTGTGGAGAGAGTGGAGAGGTTCCCATACCTGGGCAATGTGCTCATGACCAGCTCCAGTTTAACAGCAGAGGTCTCACTCAGAATCAGTCGAGTTTTCATTGGTTGCGTAATGCTGTGTGGAAGCTACTTGGTCTGTCGCTCCGCACGAAGCTTTAGGTCTTCTCGGCCACGGTCATTCCTCTCCCTTCTCTACGCTTGCAAAACGTGGACCCCCCTAATGGAACATCTTCACCGGTTAGAAACATTTAGGCTGGCCTGCCTACGATCCATCCTGGGTTCAACCAGGCTGGATTGTGTGAGGAGCTCACAAATCCCTGAAAGATCTGGGCAAAGTCCAATCGGTGAGCTCCTCCGGCAGGCAAGGTTGCGTTGGCTGGGCCATGTAGCCCGCATGCCCAGCCACCGCATGCCTAAACAGCTTTTGTTCGGCCGGATCGAGAGGGCGAAACGGGCATGGCACGGGCTAGAGAAGAGATTGAGTGATGTGGTACAGGAGGATGTGGAGCTGAGTGGACTTGCCGATGACTGGTACCAGCGGTGTCAAGATCGGCCTCTGTGGAGGAGGCTCTTGAAGGACGCTACTGGGCAGTTGGAGGCAGCCACCCTCCAACAACAACGGAGGGTGGAGGAGCGACGCTCACAACAACGAGCGGAGCGCCGCGTTGCGAAAGCACAAGTTGGCACAGTACGGGGCAAAGGTGTTGCATCAGCCAGTCGTCTCAGTCGACCTGTGGCATCTGGGTCTGCCCCGTGACCTCCTGCCAGCGGGCGTTCGGCACTTCACGTGGCCTCAAGGTGCACATAGCCTGGCACAACCGTCGTGGTGATGTTACCGCCACTTAGTGGCCAATGGCAGTTGTTGTTGTGTGTAAGGCGATGTGTGTGTGTGTCTTTTTCGCCCGGGCAACGCCAGATACAGTAGAACCTTTGGTCACGACCATAATTCGTTCCATAACTTTGGTCGCAACCCGATTTGATCGTGACTCGTACCTAATTTCCCCATTGGATTGTATGTAAATACGATTAATCCGTTCCAGACTCCTACGAACTGTATATAAATATTATTTTTAAGCACAAAAATAGTTAATTATGCCATATAATTCACAGTGTAATAGTAAACTAAATGTAAAAACATTGAATAACACTGAGAAAACCTTGAACAACAGAGAAAACTAACATTGTCGCATCAAGGTTTAGAATCGTTCAACAAGATGATTGTTTCGTCTGCTACATCAGTCGGTCGATTCTGAGAGAGAGAGAGAGAGAATATTCGTATGAGCAATTAATGTTTCTATTGAAAGTAAGTTACCAGTAATATTTGGGTACAGTATTGTTTTTGGAAGCATTCACCGTAATATCGTATGAACGTTTACTTCACCGCATCATCGTATGAATGTGGCGAGAAGAGATTAACGGGGTTTTATGTTAGCGATTTACGTACTCAGCGCTTTCGCTCTCTAAATTACGGCTTGAATGAGGGGGGAGGGGTATGACTACACTCACAAAATGAATATCTTACTAGGAATTTAATATAACAAAGTTATATATATAATATAGTAAACTAAATGTAATATATATAACTGTTACGCTTTGTGTTGTTTGTTGTAAACAAACAACAGGAAATTTGTCGCTTACAAAAAAAAATGGCGTTGAAGGGGAAATCGGCGGCGGCCGTGTTTGATCGTCACCCGAGTTTGTGTTCGTGACCAGATTAAAAAATGTCGTGAATTTTTTGGTCGTAACCCGATTTGGTCGTGGTCAGAAGCGTTCGTGACCAGAGGTTCTACTGTACTTTTAAAATAAGAAAAGGGGGTGGCAGGGGGAAGTGGAGCTGGGGGGAGGGGTGACCCCTGGTTCCTGGCTCAGATCTTGGAGCTGTGGTTGTGGCTCGATGATGCCTGAGCACACGGGAACTCAGGTCTCACATCTTTGTGGGCTGTGCATAATGCACGGGCATGAGTAGTACTAATCACATACCTGCATTTCCCATAAATATGCTAAATGACTCTTGATATGCATATTCTTTTGTCAAGGCGCTCTTTTCCCCCCTTCCAACCCAGCTTATATATATGCTCCAAGCACGTGTGCTGTTTCATTCAGACGCTGTCGCCTCGACAGACCTGGTTTTCACCTGAGGACGGCTGCTTGCGTTGTGGCCGAAACGTCGTGAGAATTGTTTTATTATGTTTTACTATTTTATTACTTCCCTTCTACGTGACTTTACCGAAAGAACCAAGAAGATGAATCCCTGCAGTCACGAAAGCTTTAAATCGAAATGTAATTATCTCATGGTTATATCACGTTATAATTATCTGCAACAGTCCTATAACTATAGTTTATAGTCAAGCATAACGCTGATGAAGGTGAAGTAGCGAATTATAGTTACAGCAATTATAAAGAAGAATAGCAAGAGGTTAATCAATTTCCTGCATTCATTCCCTCAGTCTGGCAAACCATGCAAATATCTCTATTCCAGCCATGTAGTCATGCAGCTTAACAGACCCTGGGAATGACCCAGCTGTCTGCACGAGCTAAAATTTGGCATTCAACTCTCACTATTCATGTCCCTTACATTTTGTGACAGGCTTAATTTCCGTCGTCAGCCGTCAGTTTTCTTGCTGAAAACTCAGCTTTTGTGCATTTGCTGAGCTTTCTTTGAATTGCCATTTTGATACCTGGCCATTACCCGGGAGAGTCATATAAAGAGCCACACTCCCGTGTGGAATTGTAGAACGTTGTGCTGTGTCAGTTGTTGCCTGTCACAGTCATTTTTCAAAGTTCAATGCAGAACACCTGATGTCGCATACCATATGCGATGTACAGATGCTTGGCGTTACCGCTTTGGAACAACTCGCAACTCCAACACAATACCATCTGCATTTCTGAAAGTAACCTTTTATAGAGGCTGTTGCTGAATTTTCCATATGCTGTATTAACGACAGCGATGTTTGCAGAAAAATGGGCAATCACAACACTGTGGACCCCTGCCCTTTCTACTAAACCACTCACGGACTGCTCAATAGCCCTAGTGGTCACCATTGCTAGCCACTGTGACACTTTCATGGATTCAGTGGCTTTACCCTTGTAAAAGCCCAGAAAGGTATAGCTTTCCCAATATATGTCTTCTGTTGTAAACTGGGCTTAGAGATCATGTGATGAGAAATAATAATAGGTTATACCCTTTCTGGAAATGCAACGGTGATGTTCAAACACCAAATAGATACCTTTGTCAAGGAATCAAGTCTGCATTAACCACACGTATTTGTGGCGAAAATGCAAACAAAACATGATCTGATAATATTCTATGGTTCTTTCGGTAAAGTCACGTAGATAAAAAAAATAACAATAAAATTACGAAAATAAAGTGAAGATTCATATTCTTTGGGTCTTTCGGTAAAGTCATGTAGATAGTTTCAAAGAAAATAACAAAATACTATGATGTTTCGATCGCAACACAAGCGTTCGTCACCAGGAAGAAAATAGATGACGATTGCTTGTGTTGTGATCGAAACGTTGTGATATTTGTATTATTTTTTTTATATATTTCACTTTATTTTTATTAATTTTTATTATTTTATTGTTCCATCGACGTGACTTTACCGAAAGACCCAAATAATATCCTGTTTAAAATAAATGTTCTCTGTCGCAGAAAAACAAACAAATATTCGTGATTTCATGAATGTAATGTAAATAACTTTTTTCATTATATTAAATGTACCCCCCATAAATACGCTTCAAAGCATGTTTACCAGTGAATTTTGAGATTTTGTTAATCCAGAGAACATTTCAACAATAACAAAGTTGCTTTTGAAGGAAAATAGAAACAATCTACGAATATTGCATAATGGACCATGTGACACGATGGAATGCTTCACCCGGTGAACTTTCACTGTGACGTTTGAACTGTGAATGGTGCTGTTTGTTTCGAGTGGGTCAGCGTTTGAGCGGAAAAACAATCCTTCACAGCATCTTTTGCGGGAGAATAGGAGTGCTGAAAAATGAATTTAATGCGCTTCTTCACTCTGTTAACTTCTGCTCTTTCCCCGATGGGAAACAACTCTTCATTTGAAGTCGACCCAGACACCCTTGAAGATATCGATGGTGGGTGAACATTTTAATTAAACGCTACATTCATATCGGTTGACGCTTTGGCTTTGGTAAACAATCACATGGTTAAAAATGTTTAATACCGTGCAGTTACAAACACAACTTCGTCGAACTTGTCAGAGGTCTTTATTAACATCTGCGTTGTGTGTGTGACATAGGCGGTGCTGTTTGTGGTGCATGAGATCTGCCATCTCGGATGTTTTGTGTCGAATCGAAGCTTCAATGAGGGCATATCAAATTGCTGTTTGTCATTCCCTGTATCCACAAGAGTCTTGAAGGTGATTATAAAATGTGTCATTGGAGAAAGCAGGCATTTTTAAGTGCTAGCATGCTATTGCAAACACTGTACTTGTTTATATACGATCTGGGCTTTAAAGCAAGTGGCCACCAAGCAGCCTTTGACCGTAATGGCCTTGAGAAGGAGAAAATCGATATCAGTGCTGATGTTTCTGCTTTTCTAACAGCTGAATAAGCCTTTTCTAGCATTCTTCAATAGAAACCCCTGCAAGGATGACAGCTTGTATACATTCGTCCATTTATTGTTATTAAAACCCAAAATTGCCTCTTGACACTTTGGCAATAATTTGCACACATATAATCACTCTTATTGTACCACTTTGATGTCCATGTGGAAGGGTGCCTTATCAATAAGGTGGAGGAACATAATTTTCATAAAGCCTTGTTGTGTGCCTCTCACCTTTCTCATCCAAAGATAAGGAGGGGCAAAGGAGGGGCAGACAACCGATTGAAATCCCACGTTCTCTAGGTTATTTTGGACATAGGCCACTGGGTGTCTCAATTTGCCTCCATCTCTCTTAATCTCCATTCGTAATACTCTGTTCTATAAATTGTGTTAAATTGTGTTAAATAGCCAAAAGCCACCCTGCATAGATTGTTTGAATTAAACGTGCACAATATGTACATTTACTCATTGAATTATATTAATAATGTTTTTTTTTTACTGGTATCACTGTGTACAATGTATATAAATTGTGCTACACCAGTTGAATAATGGCATGAGTCAAAGCCTCCATTGTGTCTAAATAACAAATTAACACAACCCACCATTTGAAACACCTATCTCTGAGTGGTACACCAACCCGATTTCGAATTTGGTGGATTAGAGGCATGAGCCACTGCAACGTCAGGGTGAAGAGGTGTCATCACATCGCATCATCACGACCTTCCATCTGCTAGATCCCACAGCTGGTGCAGAAGTGATAACAAATCTATTAGAATATCCACCAATAGCCGGGTGGCGGTGGAACATGCTTGTAATCCAGCACTCTGGCGTCGAGGGCTGGTGGATCACAAACATGTTGTGAAACTCCCTTCCCGTGGAAATGGAGGTGCCATACCCTGGATTGCCTCGACAAGGCGATACATAAAATGTGGACTCCACCTGTCCCTTCTGGGAAACTTCTGGGTGCTGCAGTTTTCTTCAACGTGTAAATGCTCATTTATTGACCAATAACACCTTAATATCTAGAGGACTGCAGAGCTTGCAGGAGATTTGCGACCAGCTCACCGCATTGTTGGCTTTCCCACTTGTCTGTGGTCCCTTGCACCTCTGAGTCATTATCTTTGTTTGACATTGAGGGAATACTGTGCAGAGCATGATAAGTTGAAATCATTATAACCTGGCTTTTGGTCTTACCCTCTGTTTTTGAATGCCTGGATGTGATGCCACTGTCTCCCACACTAGCATGCTCTGTTCAACACGTAACCACCAAATGCAACTTAATGTTTTGTTATTTCTCTCCATAGCAGTTAATTTAGAACAGTGGTGGCGCTAGGCATACCTGAGCTAATCAAAAGTGCAAGGCCCCCAATTGCTCAAGGGGCCTCAGATTTATAAAAAAAATTATTAGGCATGCCCCAAATATCAGCTCATTATCATGATATTTAAAATGATTGAAATTGCTATTAATTAGTACATTGGCTCCATTATTTAAGCAACTGTGATGCAAACTAAGTGATGAAATTTGTCCCGCAAATAATGTGTGTGATCATATAATTCGCTCAGAAAATTATTTCTGGTTAGGGCCCTCAGTGGGCTAGACCACCACTGCTGGTGTGGAGCATTGCTCTCTCTCTCTCAGCTGCAGACAGATGGCCTTTCCGCAGATTTATGTGACTGCTACTTAAAAATCTGTGCAAATGCATCCCTTTCCCTAACTTTGTATGCTTTTATATGTTTCATCAAATGGACCTCCTTTGCCAGTACCAAATTATGATAATAGGTTTTTCACCTTTTATCTGGCAACAAAGCAGGTGTTATGATGTTAAAACACCAAACTGAAACCTTTTACAAGGAATCATGTCTACATTAACCACAATGCTTGTGGTCAGAATGCGATCGAAATGTCATGATTTTTAGTGTTTTTCTATCTACGTGACTTTACCGAAAGACCCAAAGAGTATGAATTCCTGCAGTCATGACAGCTTTAAGTCAAAATTTTAACACCTGTTTTGTTGCCAGATAAAAGGGGAAAAGCCTATTATATTTTATATGTTCTTAAGTGCATTCCTTTCTTATGATAACTGCCCGGCGTCCCAGCATGCCTGCTGTCCAATGCAATGGTACAGCTACTTTCCTAATCGGCATGAGAGGGAGTAGTGTAGATGGGAGACAACATTGATCCTCCGCTATGCCTTCACACCAGGTGCATGGATTACAGGTAGTTGCTTCCATTGTGTTCAGAGTTATGTTCTTCACCACATGCGGTGCATAGAAATTGAATATTTTCTGCAGCAGATTTCCCTCATCTGTTCTAAATACTGCCATGTGGGGCGAACTATACTTTATGCCCAAATAAAATCTCAGTTGTAAAAGTGAACTGGATGTACTCTTTGGTGGGATTTAGATCCGAGGTGTATTGAGTCGTATATTTCACTAACATTAACTACAATGGCTAAAATTGAATGATAACATCTCAAAGTAACACTCTCTGAAACTTTAACTTATTTGTTATCACATTTTGGAAGACACATTTTTACTTCTACCCACTCGTTGTGCTATGCATTGTGTCAAATGTATTGTTATCAAAGCACTGTGTTATTCACAATAGTTTCACACGTTCAAAAATACCTTCACGATTAAACCAGGCGGCATGTGTTTGGTTTAGCATGTTTTCTGAAATGTTTCGGTCAAATTAAAGACTTTACCTCAGCTGACATAGGAACGTGTAATTCTACCACTGGCTGAGGCTGCTAAGATGAGCTCTGCCCCTCCCCCAGTAGTTACTTGAGAAGGGGAGCAACTTTGAATTTGTTTTGTTGCTTTAATAAAAAAACAAAAGAATATCGAGCTTGTAAAAGTTTCCAGCAACCTCACTTTTCTATTTAGCACAAGTGGGGCAACGGTGGCATGCAATACGTTTTATTTGCCAATTAGGTAGGACCATATGTGCCCGTGTGCGCCCGTGTGCCTGGATTTGTCACCCCATTGTAAGCTCGGGAAATTACGTTCCAGCAAAGATTAATGGGAACAAACATTGCATTGAAAGTTTAATTAAGATAGAGTTAGGTTTGCTGACTTTTGAAGATGTGTTATACTGATTATTAATACGTTTAATTGATCGTATTAGATTAAAATAGTACATATATATAGGGACAGACAATCTCGATGAAGTTGTACAAGGGCACTGGACATATGTACAGAATTCACTTTAGACATCAAAATGTGCCTTATAAGCTACATGTTGTATTCTTCCTGCCATTGTATGATGTGGTTACAGTGCTTCATTCACAGTTGTAAGATTATGAGTTAAAATCCCAGTCAAGATTCAGTCGAGCCCATTTTCCCTCTGGGGTTAATACACTCCCATCTACGTGGAAAGTCAACAGTGGTTAATTCATGAAATGACCGGCCCCTGCCATATGAATACGTAATCTCCACTACTGGCTGAGAGCCACCAATAGTATGTAGTACTGCACTACAATCAATTGTGTAGAGACACATTTAGAATTTGACTTGAATGGACACGCGTGTTTTCACTAATTGTCATTTATTGACGATTGCAGTCGCCACTGCCGGGACTGTGTGCTTTGGGAATGGGAACATTGTGGGGACATTATATTCTCAAGTCCCCTGTACTCTGATGGTTTGTTTAACCACTGATATCAACTAAGCCAATGCCCCTGTACTATGACCTGGGGCTAGGTTACAGTTGTGTTTTTTTAGTGGTGCTGTACCCTACACATGGATTCAGCCACAGGCAAAATATATCAATTACAATTAAAAAATAACTGGCTCATTAATGGATTATTTGACACAAATTCCGTTGGTCAACGTGAAGCAAAGATATATAACAGGATGCAATATTTCAGTGTATCTGTTTGGCAGCGTCTGTACTGTATATTGATGAAGCTGTATATGAAGGAGATTCTCATATATGTCCGTGGGCTCTTGCGGTGGCGAGATGTTAATTGTCTTGCCTGATATGCAGGTCGTGGGTTCGATCCCAACCCTGTGATGCCTGTATATTTGGAGTTTGCATGTTGTCCCCATGGTCGTGTGCATTTTTCTCCGGGTCTTCCGGTTTTTCCCTCCACATTTAGAAACATGCGTGTTAAAGTATTTGGCTGCTATAAATTTCCACATGATAAACCACTTCGTTGAGCTATCATTTGTGGCCAGGTCGCTTCTGAAAAAGAGCTACATAGCTCAGTGGGCCTTACCTCGTAAAATAAAAAAACAGTTTAGTTTAAACGTGAAACATTCTCAATAAGGAAAACTCAATTCAACTCATGTGGATTGGGAGTAAGAATAACAAGTATCTATCACTCCACATTAACATTAAATCATATTTATTCCATCAATGTATGTGCATTTTGGACCAATGTTTTCAGCAGTATTTTTTAACCAGGTAAATTCTGTACCAGTTTCTACTTTTAGAGTCTCATCAACAGAATTATTCAGGGCTGTTAAACCTAAAGTTTCTGGGCTGCCTAATAAGACATCGTGTACATTATTTACTCCCATGGTGGAAGCAAGTCCTTCTTTAGAGTCACTACTGTTGACTTCTTATAAAGTATTACTACGTTTGTATGGAAAATTATATTGACTGGGTTAATGTAGATTTTAATGTATGACCTTACAATTGAGTCAGGGAGATACTTTAACTACAGAGATGCCCGACTGAATAGAAACAGTTTGAACCAAGACTGCTTGTGGGTAATGGAGGACTCTTCATTATTATCAAGTCACGCGACACAATTACTCTGACAATATATACTAGCGCTATAGTCCCAAGCACTGCTTTCGCATGGAGTGTTTGACAAGTCTATATTTACTGAACCATTGCCCTGCTCTCTTGTGGTGTAAGCATGTTTACAAAGTGCTGTTCATTAACTCATAAATGTCCTTGTGCAAACAGGACAGCAACAAGATTTTAATTTGAGTCCATCATATGTTGTTGCCCATCTGCAACGGATAACTTTGCATGATTAATAATGTCTTGAGTTGCAGAGCCGTTTGATTTCCCATGGGGAAATTTTGTGTTAATAGTTAACCAATCATGTGAAATGCTGCTACGAAACTTATGTAAATCATACAGGCCATTGTTACGTAAATTATAACCGTGTTCCTGTCGGCTGCATGAGTATTTTGGGGCTGCTGAGGCCAAGTAAATTACAACTTTTGGAATTTGACCACACCTCGGTTAATATCAGCATGCCAATATGATTATTCTAAACATAAAAAAATGAATGTTGTACTTAGCAGAATTTCAGATCATACAAATTAGATTGTCAGAAAGCAAATATTGTTCGCTTAGTGGGGCCTCAGTCACCAGAGTATTAATGTGTGGTGGGAAATTACATAGCAACACTATTTCTCGACTCACTCCAATTGGTCTCTATTAACCATCACTATGTGCTGTCCCTTTATGCACTGTCATGGGTGATTCGCCACATGCGTATAATGTTAAATATTTTTAAATGCACGTTAATCCTGAGTTCAAAATCAAATGAGGGACACGACCTCGAGCTGAAGATAGCTTATCGCTTTGCGTATTATGGAGGTGCGTTGAGAGTAGCTGTGCATATTCAGTAGAACGGTCAATATGCCAAGCACTGATGAAATCTCCACTGCAACAGCTGACAAAGCATCAGTACCGTGTATAGGGGTCAGTGTTCCAAGGAACATTCTGGTCATTGTGCTGGGCACTGGTGGTCTATATTGATCACGTTCGACTGAACCATAAATAATGCATATCTAATTTCAATATGCTTTTCCCTGGATATTGAATTTATTAAGAGGTATAACCTCAGGCAATTTGTTACATTTTTGTATCGTGCATTTTTAAAGGTAATGTGAGCATGATGTATCGTGGAATGTGCACTCGTGTACACATTTAAATGTTTCACCACACACGCATTTCACAATGAATAAATAATTACTAAATAGTCCCCCCTATTTAAATGTCCCAGTGACAGCCCTGAGCCAGGGGCGGTCATTCTCTATTCCCATGGTCAGAAGAGTAACAAAAATGATTATCTTCTCATATGGAAAGACACTTTATTATACTTTTTTTTTAAATCATGCACTTGCATGGATTATGTAGTACTTTTCATAATGTGTTTGTCTTCTCAATTATGTAATTAACACTATGGAAGCTCATTTGTAGTTGTCAGGGCAACATTAATTTGCATATCCACGAATAATTTTCTTTTCTTTGGTTTGTTTCCACATTTTTGGAAACCTTTTGATCAATTTTAGGCAGTTTTCAATCGAGTGAGCCCCTCATATGAGGACAACTTTATACTACATCTTGGTACACTATTTGATCATCTTTATCAGAGTTATGCCCCCCTGTTATGGGAAGGACAGGCAGGCTTACAGATGGATGGACAGAACCACTGCGCACTTTCACCCTTAGTTGGAAAGCCCTACAAAACATACATCTATAAAAAACACGACCTATTTAAACCATCCCCCAACATTACCAATACTGACTCAATGGATAACTAATAATGTATAACCCTGATGGGAATGGTGTGGTGGATCAGTGAGGCAATGGTTAGCACACTGCAGTATGAAACTCGTAGCCTGAGTTCGATAGCTGGTCACGGCTCATATCAGTGGAGTAACATCTAAACTGGTCCTAGCCCCTCCTTCACCAACCTGCACTGACCAGCATGGCCAAGCATGGTCAAACAAGTGCCGTGGCCAGGCACGGGGAGGACTTTTCCTGGCAGTGGATTGACAAAGGCACAGGAAAACATAGCGATCCCGTTTTGTAAATGGTGAAAGAATTACTTTTTATTTAAATGGTGCCGTCTGTTACGAGCCTTGATTATGAGCACGTCACCATTGTGCATTGGTTGCACAGCATATGAGTACTAGAGACAGGAGAGTTCAAATCCTTCCCCCACACATAGCGCGTGTCTCAATGTAAGGTGTAATGTTCCTTTATGTGTTTCATTGGCTTATAAAAGTTTTCAAAAAACGATGTGAAGATAATAATGTGCACCACAGTATTCCGTGAAAATGGAACACTCACGGTGACATATTTCACACCTGTGTAGCTTCGCTTGCCATTTTGAAGTGACGCACGTATGATACATCTCATCCAAAGTGTTTGCTTTTGTGGTAATCTGTCACTGGGGTCTTGATTGCAGAATGTCATTCACGAAACACTCGCTCAACTGCACACGCAAAAATGCAAGATCCCCCCCATTTAGCCTGATAGACCATAGGTACAATTGCTGTCGGTGAGCAATACATGTACACAGTTCTTATATTGCATTGAAACACACATGATAAGTAATGTTACCCATGTGCTAAGTACCAAAACAACATTGTGGGGCTGCACATTTTGATTGGCAACTGAGATGCGGGCCACCCTGACTCATGGATTTTCCACCACTCCTTCAGGGCCACCAATGGAGACAAAGTAAAGCAGCTCTGCAATTGCTTGCTTATGCCACTGCTTGCAGAAGGGTCTCTACTATATGTGGCGTACATTCTTATATTTTCTCGTCAAGGAGCATAAATCATCACGCAAACTCAGGTCATCCTCGCAGCGGCTTTTGCCCAACCTTTGAACAATAATGATCACTGCATCACACGCTTTCAGATGTGCTTCTGCAGCTGTCTGGAACGCTCTTCCTTCAAATTTAGGAAGCCACTGGAGCTATGCACTTTTTTGTGTTTTTATTGCGATAAAACAGGCGCCCGGCACAATATGCCGATTTACATTGGAGGAGAACAGAAACCCCGCGAAGGAGCAATGCACTTTTAAATCTAGATTGAAAATCTATTTCTTTATAACTGTTTTTTGTGTTTAGTTTGTTATCCTTCCCCCGCACCTTCGATTAGCATGGTTGGCTACATACGGTGCAAAATAAGTTCAACATACATATACATACATATGAAGCTCTAGAATGTATCTGGTGTACTCTTGCATGTTGACCAGACATGTTGGAAGATGTGGGTGTACCCACACCTTACCCCACCATACACGACCTACAAATTGACGAACTTTTGAACCCATTTATATTGCTGGGTGAACAGAGGTGGTGGGAGGTGGCAGTAGGATTTAAGAAGCTTCCACCATTGTTTCAACTGCTACACCAAACGTTTTTATTTAACCAAAGACCTCTGGATGGAAAATACATTTCGCTAACCATTACCCCATGGCAGTTCACTAATGAAGACTATCACCACCCAAAAGCTTGTTTGAAAACACACTTTGACTTGGTTCAATGGAGAACATAACCACGGCAATCTTGTTTCAGCAGGTCGGGCACTTTAATGCACCCAAGCACCCTCTATGTCCTTTCCACCCCTACACAGATGCCTTCCCTCTGTCCAGAGGTCGTGACAGCAGCCGGGCCATGGCCATCGAAGCATCAGGTGAGATCCTGGGGGAGGAGCTCTCTGCCGGTGCGGTGAGCGCGTGCACCCTGGATCCAGACGCGGTGCGCACAGGCTGCGGGGGCAGCCCCAACCTTACGCAGGCTGAGTGCCACACGAGTGGATGCTGCTGGGAGCCCCAGGGTGACCTGGAGCCGGCGTGCTACCAGAGGCACGGCCTCCCATCGGGTACGATCAATGCACAATCTATTACCCACATAAATGGTTTAAATGTAGCACTTCATTATATTATAGTTCTGGAATAGTCTAACCACAATCTAGGCTCATTTTTAACTCTGAAAGTTCCTAGGAAGGTTCAGTATCCAATTTGTAAGAAAGACCTGGGTATAATACATTTTACTTTCTATTTTACCAGTTAAGGCCCACTGAGCTATATGGCTCTTTTTCAGAAGCAACCTGACTACACATAATAACTCAACGAAGTGGCTTATCACGTGAAAATGTAGAACAGACAAATACTCTTAAAGCATGTTTCTAAATGTGGAGGTAAAAATCGGAGGACCCGGAGAAAAATCCATGCAAACTCCAAATATGCAGGCATCAGGGTCGGAATCAAACCCATGACCTGTATACCAGACAAGGAAGTTAATATCTCGCCACCGTGGCGCCCATGACCATTGGTGGTTTGTGGGAGTGGAGGAAGGAGTGCTGTGGATGCAATTGGAAATCTTTATAATGAGCAGGTAATAATAATTGTTTTTTTTCTTTTACATTATTATTTTTCGAGCGGGGCCCTGCCTCACCGGCCTCTGGTCACCACAGCTCTGTAAAGTCAATGACATTTTGACACTCTATTCAGGCGACTATATTTAATTCTGACAATCAATTGCTTTATTGATTGCAAGCTTGTTATGCGCCACAATATCAAGTGGATATTTCCACAACGTAAACAGTGAACGCCTCGGTGCCTGTTGATATCGTGCTTGTTAATAGTTTGTGAAAATGTTGACCATTTACTGACTGCAAAAGATAAATCGATAGTCGTTCGATTCCAGGCCGTGCACAATACCAGTGGAAATTGGTATCTGAACTTTTTTCAAGTATTCCATTGGGTGGGCTGGTATGGTGTGACCAACGTTGGCACTGGTGAGGTAATGAGGGTCAGTTGTGGTCTAGCAAACACCATCATATTGCGTCAAAGAGTGTAAAGTCATGATGACGATGATTTCCCGCTCAACTGAGCATTGAGGAGGCGCTCTTGTCCTCTTTACAGGGGTTGGCTACGATTAGTGCGGCTGGCCACATGCGGCGCGATATGTACATTCGTATAGCTGTTCGCCAGCGGTGGAAACTCCTTAATTGGAGTAACCGGTAGCAACATTCGTCCCCTGCTTACAGACAATTTCCCACTTGCGGTCAAGTGCCGTATTTATCTTGTTACATACAGGGACAAATTACCATAAGTGGGTCCTCTCGGCAACAACAAAAAACTTTGCGCCTTCAAAACATTTAATTCTCTAACAGGTGCAATGTACATGCGAGTGACATTGTTATTATAATTACAGTGGTGGAGGATGCAGCGTACTGGCAGCAAATCGGCATCACAGCCTTAAACCAAGCCCTCCTGACCCAACCGATTGTGAGGACAGCAAAGAATATCATCCTGTTCATAGGGGACGGCATGAGCCTTTCCACAGTCAGCGCAGCCCGCATCCTCAAGGGTCAGATGGCTGGACACACGGGAGAGGAATCCCACCTCTCCTTTGAAGACTTCCCACACACCGCACTGCTGAAGGTAAGAAAAGTGACAAGTTAAATTCGTGCATGTGGAATGCGTAATTTGAGAGATGAATCCCTTTACAACAGAAGGATATGGCAGGCTGACAATCCATGAGTTTCAAACAAACAAATTTACTTTGTTTTACATTTTCAAGCAAACGCAGTGACTTTAGCAGGACTTTGATATTTTTCAACTTCATAATGCCCTAAAACCTGGCCCTGAACAGCTAAAAAGTTATGTTATTATCTGGCCCAAACTTGTCTCGCCACCTATCCACACTGTGGCTCCGGACTCACACCTGATTGAGCAGCTTGTCAACTTTAAATATCGAGGCATTATACAGGGCTTGAAAATGCCTTCTTTCAAGACCCACATTGACCACATGGCCAACAATAAAAAAAAAGTTTTATTATTTTACAGAAGCAAACACCGTATTCCACATCGACTCCATCTTTATATAGTTAAATCCACCATCTCGCCCATATTTTATTACTGTGACAACGCCTAGCTTTTTAATCTCCCTTAAAACGTCTCACTCCATTTTACTAATCCACTCTGCGTTTTGCCCTTTTGTCACCTCCTACGGAACTCATCATTGAAACCTGTAAATGTACTCAAATCTGTCCCCCTGGATATCTAGAGAGACCATCATCACTTTGCTGTCTTCATCCTAAAGGTATTCTTAAACAAATCCCGCTAATTACCTGAAGGACCACTTAGTTCCTCTAACTCCCTCCCGTCGCCTCAGAAGTGCCTCCTTATTAATACTAAATATCCTATTTGACAAATCTTTGGTAAAAGATATGTCCACGTTGCTGCTCATCTACATATTGGTTCTCTCCCTCACACCACCGCTTTACTTCCCTATTAAACCAAAACATAGAGGGTACTTGCACCTGTACCTAACTTTTTATGGCACCTCTTGCATTCAAAATACATTTGGAATGATTTTGTATTTGCATGTGTTTCACTTATGACAGTTAGGTACCTCATCTGTTAGTGGTGCAATATTCCTTTAGGACCCTCTACTCGTTTACTGCAATATTGATCCTTTGCCTTTGTTGCCGCTGTGCTCACGCAACACGGATCTCCCATGTACAATAGCCGGACACCTGGTCTCAACTGGATCATCCGTACAATAAATAAAATAAACTAGACTTAAACTTCAAACACTGAATAAACCCGGAAAAGAGGGGGATTAGGGGAAGTAGGCTCGGTTAGCCCCTGGTCACTTGCTGGGATTGTTTATTTTGCCCCACTGGACCGTTTCCACCATCCTGGGAGTTGAAAGTCTCCCCCTCCTTGCATAGACAATCCCCTCTGAGGGCAAACCCATCCCTAAAAAATTAACCCGTAAAAACAAAGTTTTTCACTATAAATCCTTTATATGCGTGGCGGCTAGAGTAATCTCGTCCTCTGGCTTGAGATGGCTGCCACCTATGGGTCAGATGATTGCCTGCCACCATTAAGCAATTGGTAATTAAATATAATATATTTTTTCTAAAAAGTGTAAAATTTTGGGAAAAAAAAATTCACGAAAATAAATTGTCACGCACAACGAGTCTGTGTGCAAAATGTCAGCTCGATTGGATCACGGAAAGTGGGTTAAAAAACGACCGAATGATTTGCACGGTCGTAAGCGTGCAAGCAAGCAAGTGAACTTAATATAAAGGATTTAAAAATAGAGGGCACGGGAATGAATTGGCCTGCATGGAAAGCAACCGGTATGGAAAAGACAGAGGGACATGCTTACCAAGAAGGGAAAGTGGGCTCTTTTTTTTCAAGCAGATACTGGCATGACATGATATCCCGCAGTCGCACTTCTACAAGTATCTACACGTTAGGGACGCCGTTGCCAAAGCCCCAAACAAGAACTTTGCCCACATCACTCAGCCCGTTATGGACTGGCTGGTAGAGGGAAAATGAGAAGTACACATTGGCGGACGCGTATCATCTTCCCGACATATTAGACAAAAAAATCAAGAAAGTGTGGGAAAAGTTTCTAGGACAAGACATCCCTTGCAACTCAGTTTATAGACTCCAGGGTATTGCAAGTTAGGGATGACATCCTTCACAGATGGAATTCTTTCACAGATGGAACTGAGTTGCAGCTGTGGTGATTGTTACATTGGGGAAACGAAACATCATGTCTCTGATCGTGTCCGCGAGCACAAGTCACATCTGAAACACGGCAAAATTGAGTCTTCTGCCGTTTCCGATCATTGCTACAACGCTGTGGGCTCTCATGATATTGTTTTTTCTGAGACCAAGGTGCTCTGCAAACTCTCTGGCTACCATGAAAGGTTTGTACACGAAGCCATCCAGATTTACAAACACAGAAATAACTTCAACCGTGATGATGGGTACAAACTGAGTAATCATTGGAAAGATGTTATTAACTATGCAAAAAATATTTAACTACACATATTTGTACCATCTTATTTGCCAGGTACTATTCTACTTTACCGAGTGATGACATCCCCAGCGTTTAAGAGTACTGCTTTTTTGTATTTGGATTCTCAACCCACACCGGTTTAGGTCGAGGTACACCGATTATTCTCTTGCACATTGACGACGTTGGCCAATTACTCTTGTAGCCCCGCCCACCATCCCCACGTTCCATTCCCTGGTTACCACATTCAAACCTAAGAGTAAGGAAAATAAACCTGGATACCTTGGCATAGATCCCTGTACGTCTTGGAAGCGACGGAGCACCTTAGCTACAAGCTGAAGGGAAAATAACGAGAATAGGAGGACACGATATGCCCCCCCCCCCCATTCCTTGGGAACCCCGCATAATAAGCAATACCAGAACGACAGGAGGAAAGAATGAGTGGTGAGTGGGAAGTGGAGGACCGGGCCATATACACTATGCTACGACTATGACATTATAAGTGATTGTTGTTCCCACGAAGGAAAAAAGGCAGAACCGGGCACTGTGCTTGTTATTTTTCTTGTTTTATTTGCTCTATTTGGTTATGTATCCCCCCTCCCACCCCCATCCGCACCCCTCTCCTCTAATCTTCCTCTCCTGATCTTCGACCCTACTGTTTGTAGGGAAGAGAACCCGGTGAACTTTAAACCTGGCCCCAATTAGGGGAGAATCGCCCAGAGGGCCCGGCTTCCATTCACATGTTCACTGCGCCAGGAGTTTGTTGACCCTCTGTTGTGTTCGTGTTGCGGGTTCAGTAAATAATAAATTAATCAAATACATTTCCCTTTGAGCGTGTTAGGCCTGTTTGTCGAAACTCTATGCGAGTACAACATAGAAAGATTGAGTGGAATGAATATGTTAGCCAGCTGGATTTTAGTGGACTGGTTCAGCAGGATGGCGTGTACAGCAGCTTTGCTCTCATCCTTGTCAGTCCATCACACACGAAGTGCACAATTTCTTAAGCATTGGAAAAGTGATCAATATCTATGATGCCATTCGTCACGCTGAGAATATCACCTATTACAAAGGCCGAAAAGAATGTGCTCACACCTTATATTACACAGTGGTCATCACATGGGTAGCTGGATAAAGGTTAGTGGCAAGTGTATTTGCCACTCAGAAAATGTGTATGATGATGACAGTTCCATGCCTGGGGCTGCAAATAATTTCTGTACAGATTTACTAACACATCCTAACCTCCGTAAAATAGATATTAAAGACCTTTTGACATCATTTGCACGACTAGGCCATGTGTGCCAGTGTCAGGACCCAATATCCCAAATGTGAAATGGCACTGCTCCAATTTGTTAAATAGTAACAGTGCTGTAGTAATGACGACCACTGTATTCCTATGGCTACAGTGTCCTTGCAAAATAAACAATTGACCTCCAAGTTAAATACGTAAGATATATCAAGTGATATCCAGTCGTACCAGCTGATGATAATAATACTATTCAGACTGTTGCTCATACCCTATTATGAGCTCAATACGTGTTTTTATGAGTGTACAGATATTTATTTCCCTCCCCTGTCCCCTTATTCCCCTCTGCAAACCTTTACTCAAAACTCATCAAACAATTATTGGCAGGGCACAAGAGAATGTTTCTAAATAGGAATTATTTTTACCTTTGTGTATTTGCCAATGTATTTGCATAGTTTTAGCACTTGTCCACCCTGCCGCTACATTGGTAATGAACCAAGTAACAAAGATGCATTTTCATTGGATGTATTTATGTACGTGATTTTGCACTGTTCTTGATTCAATATATAATTAAAATAGGCTGGAACATTGCTATATCAATAATATAAATTTGTAGCATGGAAGAATGCAGTTCCTGAATTTGCTCATTGGGTGAAACGTTCATCAATGCAAAATGCCAAACAGAATGAGAAACAACTTTAAAACACAGTTGTAGAAGCGAACATGGTTGTGTCTGTGCTTCCAAAGAACAATTTCCTTTTGGGCAGTTTTTAAGTGGTGATTTTATATTTAAAAAAAATGCTTTGATATTAGTAAATACAAATAACGCATGTACCTTTTGTTAATTCATGTCATTTTAGATTGTAATGTTTTATCAACATGATTTTCTATAATGCTGTTTATGAAACAAGTAAGGCTACAATTTATGACCTCTATAAAGAAAATAAATAAGCAACTATAATCGACAACGTGCGGAGAGACACGGGGATATAGAGGGACACACAAGGTGACGCGTGAGAAGAAAGACAAGAGGAGACACGAGTGAGGGAGAGAACCAAGAGGAGAGACATAAAGGAAAGACGTCAAGAGAGACTGACGAGAGAATATTCTATGAGAGACAAGAGCAGAGAAAGAATGAGAAAAGGTAGATTGTGAGAAACAGGAGAGAGAAAGAGACGTGGAGCAACAGACATAGAGAGATAGAACACAAGGCTAGAGAGACATAGTGAGAGCTAGAGTGATAGGGCTAGAGATGCGAGGATAGAAAGGCATGGGGAGAGGAAGAGAGAGAGAGACATGCACGAGATTGGAGACATACATGAGGAGAGAGAAAGACATGGAAGACACATACCTCAAATGACCCCCTTGATTGGGGATTATGACCCAGCGTTTGATTGACACTGGCCTATACCATGAATGATTGACACTTGCCTATACTGTGAATGATTGACACTGGCCTATACTATGAATGATTGACACTGGTCTATACTATTAATGATTGACACTGGCCTCTACTGTGAATGATTGACACTGGCCTATACTATGAATGATTGACACTGGCCTCTACTGTGAATGATTGACACTGGCCTCTACTGTGAATGATTGACACTGGCCTATACTATGAATGATTGACACTGGCCTATACTATGAATGATTGACACTGGCCTCTACTGTGAATGATTGACACTGGCCTCTACTGTGAATGATTGACACTGGCCTCTACTGTGAATGATTGACACTGGCCTATACTGTGAATGATTGACAATGGCCTATACTATGAATGATTGACACTGGCCTCTACTGTGAATGATTGACAATGGCCTATACTATGAATGATTGACACTGGCCTCTACTGTGAATGATTGACACTGGCCTCTACTGTGAATGATTGACACTGGCCTCTACTGTGAATGATTGACACTGGCCTATACTGTGAATGATTGACACTTGCCTATACTGTGAATGATTGACACTGGCCTATACTGTGAATGATTGACACTGGCCTCTACTGTGAATGATTGACACTGGCCTCTACTGTGAATGATTGACACTGGCCTATACTGTGAATGATTGACACTGACCTATACTGTGAATGACTGACATTGGCCTATACTGTGAATGATTGACACTTGCATATACTGTGAATGATTGACACTGATCTATACTGTGAATGATTGACACTGGCCTATACTGTGAATGATTGACACTTGCCTATACTGTGAATGATTGACACTGGCCTATACTGTGAATGATTGACACTGACCTCTACTGTGAATGATTGACACTGACCTATACTGTGAATGATTGACGCTGGCCTATACTGTGAATGATTGACACTGACCTCTACTGTGAATGATTGACACTGGCTTATACTGTGAATGATTGACGCTGGCCTATACTGTGAATGATTGACGCTGGCCTATACTGTGAATGATTGACACTGGCCTCTACTGTAAATGATTGGCACTGACCTATACTGTGAATGATTGACGCTGGCCTATACTGTGAATGATTGACACTGACCTATACTGTGAATGATTGACACTGGCCTATACTGTGAATGATTGACGCTGGCCTATACTGTGAATGATTGACACTGGCCTATACTGTGAATGATTGACGCTGGCCTATACTATGAATGATTGACACTGGCCTATACTGTGAATGACTGACACTGGCCTATATTGTGAATGATTGACACTGGCCTATACTGTGAATGATTGACGCTGGCCTATACTGTGAATGATTGACACTGGCCTATACTGTGAATGATTGACGCTGGCCTATACTGTGAATGATTGACACTGGCCTATACTGTGAATGACTGACATTGGCCTATACTGTGAATGATTGACACTTGCATATACTGTGAATGATTGACACTGATCTATACTGTGAATGATTGACACTGGCCTATACTGTGAATGATTGACACTTGCCTATACTGTGAATGATTGACACTGGCCTATACTGTGAATGATTGACACTGACCTCTACTGTGAATGATTGACACTGACCTATACTGTGAATGATTGACGCTGGCCTATACTGTGAATGATTGACGCTGGCCTATACTATGAATGATTGACACTGGCCTATACTGTGAATGACTGACACTGGCCTATATTGTGAATGATTGACACTGGCCTATACTGTGAATGATTGACGCTGGCCTATACTGTGAATGATTGACACTGGCCTATACTGTGAATGATTGACGCTGGCCTATACTGTGAATGATTGACACTGGCCTATACTGTGAATGACTGACATTGGCCTATACTGTGAATGATTGACACTTGCATATACTGTGAATGATTGACACTGATCTATACTGTGAATGATTGACACTGGCCTATACTGTGAATGATTGACGCTGGCCTATACTGTGAATGATTGACACTGGCCTCTACTGTGAATGATTGACACTGACCTATACTGTGAATGATTGACGCTGGCCTCTACTGTGAATGATTGACACTGACCTATACTGTGAATGATTGACACTGGCCTATACTGTGAATGATTGACGCTGGCCTATACTGTGAATGATTGACACTGGCCTATACTGTGAATGATTGACGCTGGCCTATACTATGAATGATTGACACTGGCCTATACTGTGAATGACTGACACTGACCTATATTGTGAATGATTGACACTGGCCTATACTGTGAATGATTGACACTGGCCTATACTGTGAATGATTGACACTGGCCTATACTGTGAATGATTGACGCTGGCCTATACTGTGAATGATTGACACTGGCCTATACTGTGAATGATTGACGCTGGACTATACTGTGAATGATTGACACTGGCCTATACTGTGAATGACTGACACTGGCCTATACTGTGAATGATTGACACTGGCCTATACTGTGAATGATTGACACTGGCCTATACTGTGAATGATTGACACTGGCCTATACTGTGAATGATTGACGCTGGCCTATACTGTGAATGATTGACACTGGCCTATACTGTGAATGATTGACGCTGGCCTATACTGTGAATGATTGACACTGGCCTATACTGTGAATGATTGACGCTGGCCTATACTGTGAATGATTGACACTGGCCTATACTGTGAATGACTGACACTGGCCTATACTGTGAATGATTGACACTGGCCTATACTGTGAATGATTGACACTGGCCTATACTGTGAATGATTGACACTGGCCTATACTGTGAATGATTGACACTGGCCTATACTGTGAATGATTGACACTGGCCTATACTGTGAATGATTGACGCTGGCCTATACTGTGGATGATTTACACTGGCCTATACTGTGAATGATTGACGCTGGCCTATACTGTGAATGATTGACACTGGCCTATACTGTGAATGACTGACACTGGCCTATACTGTGAATGATTGACACTGGCCAATATTGTGAATGATTGACGCTGGCCTATACTGTCAATGATTGACACTGGCCTATACTGTGAATGATTGACGCTGGCCTATACTGTGAATAATTTATGCTGGCCTATACTGTGAATGATTGACACTGGCATTTACTGTGAATGATTGACACTGACTTATACTGTGAATGATTGACGCTGGCCTAGACTGTGAATGATTGACACTGGCCTATACTGTGAATGATTGACGCTGGCCTATACTGTGAATGATTGACGCTGGCCTATACTGTGAATGATTGACACTGGCCTATACTGTGAATGACTGACACTGGCCTATACTGTGAATGATTGACACTGGCCTATACTGTGAATGATTGACACTGGCCTATACTGTGAATGATTGACACTGGCCTATACTGTGAATGATTGACACTGGCCTATACTGTGAATGATTGACACTGGCCTATACTGTGAATGATTGACGCTGGCCTATACTGTGGATGATTTACACTGGCCTATACTGTGAATGATTGACGCTGGCCTATACTGTGAATGATTGACACTGGCCTATACTGTGAATGACTGACACTGGCCTATACTGTGAATGATTGACACTGGCCAATATTGTGAATGATTGACGCTGGCCTATACTGTCAATGATTGACACTGGCCTATACTGTGAATGATTGACGCTGGCCTATACTGTGAATAATTTATGCTGGCCTATACTGTGAATGATTGACACTGGCATTTACTGTGAATGATTGACACTGACTTATACTGTGAATGATTGACGCTGGCCTAGACTGTGAATGATTGACACTGGCTTATACTGTGAATGATTGACACTGGCCTATACTGTGAATGATTGACACTGGCCTTTACTGTGAATGATTGACACTTGCCTATATTGTGAATGATTGACACTGGCCTCTACTGTGAATGATTGACACTGGCCTATACTGTGAATGATTGACACTGGCCTATAATGTGAATGATTGACACTGACCTATACTGTGAATTGGTAAACTGAGGCGCATCTTAGGTATGTGCAACTTTGTTAAAATAGTGGAAACGAAACTAAAACTTAACTATGTTTTTATGTTGCTAGGGAAGGCCGACTGAGCTATATAGCTCTTTTTTAGAAGCGACCTGGCCATAAATCATAGCTCAATAAAGTGGCTTATCACGTGGAAATTGACAGCAGCCAAATGCTCGAATGAAAGAAACGTAGAAATGTATGTTTAACACGTAGGCTGTCGCGACCAGTATTATTCATAATAGAGGTTTTTTGGTTAGATCGCGTTATTGATAAATGTGTCGTAACTCTCCACCACCCGACACGGCCAAACAGTAAAAAATGTGTCACGTTTACAAAATACAAATAGTTCACTACTTTAGCCCACCGGTGTGTTGAAGAATGAATCAACACATTTATGTTGTTGAAAATACAGTGTTGCATAACATTTAAAGACTCCATAAAACTGCATGTAACTAAGATGTGCCCTGTAACGTCACGTTTATACTTTCTGTTTTAAAAAAAAAGTTACTTCAATATAAGAAATATAGCATTTTTATTCATCAATTATTTCCTCGCAGACATACTGTGTGGACAGGCAAGTTCCCGAGTCTGCGTGCACGGCCACAGCCTTGCTGTGTGGGATAAAGAGCAACGCCAACACCATCGGGGTGTCCCACAGTGTGCAGTTCGAAGACTGTGGCACAATGAGCCCCCAGACCCAGGCCGACTCCATCCTCAAATTGGCGGCTCAAGCAGGTACCGCTGTGCGGCAAAGGCGCACCCGAGATGCAAACAAACCGTATGCATGCACGAGCGAGGAAATACGTGAATGTGTGAATGCACGCGTTAATAAATACGTGAATAGATACACGCGTGGGACCATCGCCTTTCCTTGGTCCCTTATGGGAAAAATGCAGGGCACGGCCAAAAAACTACGCTTTTACTTCCTTATGAAAATGTCAAGAAAATAATTAAATGCATTAACGGTGTTATTTGTGATTATCATCGGTCGGTAACCAGATGAAATAAACTCATTGAAGCACATGAAGTATTGCCTCTTGTAAAGGGCGACTTGGGTTACATCTAGTCATTTTATATATCTGCAAGCTATAAAACAAAAACATTTAAATGTAATATTTAATGCTTGCCCTGAATATGGACTCGGTCTGACACTAGGCATTTCAATTCTGGCAACAGATGAGCACTACTCTACATCTTCCCTGATAAAGCAGTCAAACACTGGAACTATTTAACTCAATTATGTTTTTGATTACCCTATGAGACTGATCCTCACCATAGGAATCAGGAATTTCAACCAATCACTGAGGAACATCCAACTTTCATTTGAGCACGGTGCATGGAGACACGTTCACCTTTCATCATTATTGTATTATTTGGAGAATATACCAGATGTAATGTCCACACCAAAAAATGTCACATCAACTCATTCTAATTCATGGTTGTCTCATGTTATCCAACTCTCATTTGATACATGTAATATTTTAAAAAGTTACTAAAGTTTTGCTTACGCAATATTCTGAAGTAACCAGCTCCAAGGAATGCAAGTGTTGTGTCTGCATGTCCAGTGTGCTCACCATTACATAGCTGGGTGGTAGTATTTTAGTGTGCAAAAACCAGAATAAAAATCAGTGTGTTTACAGAGCTGCCTCGTCCTAACTCAAGATATCATATTATGCTACTGTTTAGCCCTGAATCCTGTGCACAGTCGTACACTTTTTAAATAACGTCTCAGAATATTCAATGTTTGCTGGCGAAGGGAATAGCAGGTGCAATTACCCATTAAAGGAAACATTTATTTATGAATGTATGCTTCATATTAAATAAAATAACTGCTCAAGGATAACCCTTCACCCAACAGTAGGGGTGTACATTTTTTTATTGAAACGCTACACAGTAACAATTTGGCATGTCCCCTACCTTTGAACAATGCCATTCACATGGATAAAGTGTCAAGCCTTCGCAATGAACGAGTGCAATGTAGTGCACATTTATAGAGGAATCTGATGAGCTCTGAAGCTCTTTTTTCACAGATATCCAAATATCGAAGAGACAGCACTATTTGCGAACATAAACCGAAAATAAATAACCGTCCTTTTTAACACCAACTTCATCATTATCAGCAGTAGCCATGATCTATCCACTTTTGGGTGATGGTCTTCTACATCGTTGCTATCCCTGTCGGTCCCTACAATGCCACAATATATATTGCACCTCCGATTAGCAGTGTTGTTAAAAATACATATGCATCATCACTCTGTCCCCAAAGTGGTCATCCTCTTAATGTGTGTTCTCTCTTTTGGCTGCCATTCTGCCACCACTCCCATCTATAAGCCATCACTCCTTACAGCAATGTACCCGAGCAAAGCACGCTCAGCATTTTTGCAATCAACATTTTCTCTAATTTGCATGTGCTCCTCTTTCAGTGTCATTTCCAGCACACGTCTCTTTGAAAACCTTTCCGATGTCTGCCCGTGTTCTCTGTCAGAGTCCATGTTTCAGATTTATATGCCAGAGCACACAATATTCACTGATTGAAAAGCATTTTCAGCAGCTACATCAGTCTGTTTCTGTTCATTATCAAATATAATAAATAAAAGTTCCCAAACCACTCTATCCTGCGCTCGATTATCTACTTATTCATACATTTTATTGTTTTACCTCATAATTGATTGAGCTATACATGCTTTCTCGCCCCAATTACTTATTTTTTTTCCAGTGCTTTTGTACGTAACTTTTGTTTTGCTCATACTCGATCTTCGGCTCCACTTTGTTGCTGTTAAGGTTTTTTTTCAATCAATGCCTTTAGTTCATCACCTTTGGTTGTAAAAAGTGTCATCAGCGTATCGGAAATGTTTATTACTTTTGTAGTGGTAATGATGAAGACCCAGTCTTCTCTGGCGGCAACACGTTTATTTGTAACGATAACACAAGGTCCCTGACACAAAGGGGTATAGCCTCCAGGCTAGCGTGTCCTGCTCACTGGGACGACCCTTATATATCTCAGCCCTCCGGCTAGGGAGACATAGGGGAGGCTACCTTGACCCGACCCAGCCAAGGTCCTCGGGTCCCGGCCACTGGCCCACTTAGTCCCGGCCCTTAGAAGGACGTCGGGTCCGGGGGTTCCCAGGGTCCTATTCTAGGCTGGCTCTTCAGATCTTCAGCATGACGACGACTGGCAAACCCGTTCAGAGGTCCGGCTTTTCTACAGTTCCCAGGGTCACTCTGCCCCTGGCCACGCCTACTCTCTAGAACCTTCTGGAGGGACCTGGACTATTGCGTAATCCCCCAGCCCCCACGGGGGCTGGGGTGTGTATCTCCGGTTCCCAACCACCCTCTGGGTTCCCTGGCCTAACGGCGTTACTTAGTACATGCTGGACTCGCTGTTGCTCCCTGTTGACCCATGGCTGGCGCTACACCAGGTCAGTAGTGGTGACGGCTGATTACAGTAACAATACCCACTCCACTTTTACCACTTATTTGCCTTTATTTCTCCAATCCAATTATAGCCTTCGTAGGAGGGTATCATCACCTCCTTGACTGCTCTTTTTTATTTGGTTAATTTATTCAATCTCAGTAAAACTGTTCAATGTTTAATATTTTTATTTTTTATTATAAAGCCTTCAGTTTGTGAGAACCTGGATGACTGCATCAATATCCACTGAAATAAAATGCCTTTTCCTAGTCTGCTATACCAGGCATAATTGCATTTGAACACAAACTTATAATGGAAAAAATATAAAGTTGGCGAGTGTTTCCTGTGATGTTTTTGCTTCAGAGCAGAAGGCAAGTCCATGGGAAAAAATAAAATGGTATCTTGTGGGGAATTAAAAATAATATTTACTTTCACCTATGGACCAGAACATCAATCCCTTTCAAAATTCCGCAGCCACAAAGCATCCTTGAAGCGTTTGTTGGGAGTGGATTAAATAAATATCGTGACAACAAAACTAAAATACAAGCAAATGGCACAAATATTAATTCGATATTTAGCCGATGACCTTTTGAAGCCATTTCAGGTGAAATAGTGGTTATATATATTTTTAAAGGATGCTTCAAAACCACGGAGGTGACGCAAATCCAGCGACCATGCTGGTTATTACTGCGGCTGTAACAACCATAATAATACTGGACGCCGTCTGCTTCAAAGTGGAAGTCAAAGAGCCCCTGATGTAATTAGCAAGAGCAGGGCCATTGTGTGCTGGCTGTGTGCCGGCATCGAGGTCCAAATTTGCCAAATTTCGAAAATTACACCGCAAATTACTCAATCGCCCCTTACTTGCATATTAATGCCACAGGTTCATGCTTACCAATGAGACATCCTGGTATCTTGAGTTCTTAGTTGGTTAAAATAAACTTTAATTAACATATCCTTTTCATTAGCAGTGGTGTTTGAACGTCAGGCTACTTTTAATTTACGACTACTTTATACAATATGTAAAATGTTAACATTTTCAGGCTTTTTAAATATATTGATTTATTCATTTTCTGACAGAAACTTAGCGCTCTGACAATTCTATTACCCTCCTGAGCCACTTCCCCATCTGCCTGTGGAATTGTTTCTTCAGTAGTGTAGACAGTGGTGCCGCTAACCCATCTGGGGCCCTAAGTATAAATTATGTTTGGAGGGCTCCCTCCTATTTAAATGTAGCATGTGCTTGCATGTGTAGTGCAATAGCGCCAGCTGGTGGACAGCAGCAGCAACTGTGGTGGACAGACAGTACACACGCCAGTGAGGGTGTGAAACGGTGTGTTGGCAGAGAGGAAGAACTAGGGTAAGGGTCTTGGAGGACCCTATCTGGAGGCCCCTGGAACCTGCTAGCGGGTTCGAGAAGGGAGGCATGGTCAGGGCGGAGCCAGGCCGCGCTGGTAGCATAAAAAGAGCCAAGAGCAGGGGGCTCGAGACTGCCGGTTCTGGGAGTGGACTCGTCTCGTCGTTGCTGTCGTCTCGTCACCGTCGTCGCTAAACGTCTCCGCAAGATTTTGTGCTATGAAGGATAGTAGTTGGCTATCTCAGTCAGCGCCATCAGTATTAGACAGCTAGTGTAGTGTGCAGGCTAGGCTAAGCTACTGTGGAGAGTGTGTGGATGAGACTGTGGGAGTTGGTAATGAAGAAAGTGCCTCATGGAAACTCTGTCTCTAAATCGTTGACACTACACATATATTATGTTGAACTTCATTCCCTCCATACATAGCCAACCATGCTAATCAGAGGTGCGGGGAAAGGACAACAAAGTAAACACAACAAGTAGTAAAAAAAAAAAATTCAATCTAGATTTAAAAGTGCATACCTCAAGTGGCTTCCTAATATCGGAAGGAAGAGCATTCCAGATGGCTGCAGAAGCGCATCTTGTATGTGGTACATTCTAGTATGTGGCGTGTGCACGTATGTGATGCGTGCTAGTATGTGACGTGTTCTCGTATGTGACATGCCGCTAGTATGCAATATGTGCTCGCATGTAACATTTCAGTTTCATTTATTTGGTATAGCCCTGTGAGCCATTCGGCTCCTGAATTGGGTGCAACCGCAACAAACAAAAACATGAACAAGAAACATCTTAAAGTGGCTACGCGCAAACAGAAAAATCCAGGAAAAAACAGCAGTGTTCCAGAAAAAGCACCGTATATCAATGCTGTGTGCAAAAATCCCAGTGCGATGTAAGTAAAACAATAACAACCATAAGACAATTTAGATTAAAGTTATCAGTCTAGCTCTGTACTACAACAAACAAATATGGCTAAACCAAAAAGTTTTCGAAATCACCCAAATAAAGCTATCAAAGTGTAATGCGGGCGAAAGCGACCTTCCGGATGTGACGTCACGAGGAGGCGGAGCCAGGTGACGTGGGTGAAAGGTAGGGGGTCCTTAAGCGGGTAAACCGGAAGGAGAAGTCAGTCGGGGTGTGAATGGAAAGGTGTGGGGCCACGCGGGCGTACGAGCCGAGGGGGCACCGTCAGAAGCGGGAGCCAACCCTGGGAACAGTAGGGAGCTACTGGGAGGTGTAAAGCTGCAGATAGAGATAGGCAGTAAGGCTGTGTGTGAGGGGCAGCGGGGTGGCTGCCAAGAGTCGCAGGAGCGACGAGAAGGCGAGACAGCACGAGGCTGTCAGAGCTGCAGCAGGAACAGCCAAGGGAGCTGTGTGAGAGTACAGCAGCGGAGCTGCTGTGGGGCTGCAAGAGCGACAAGAACAGCAGCGGGGCTGCTGATGTGGACTGGAGTGACATCGGAACCAGCACAGAGAGAATAAGAAAGACAGCCGTGTGGGAACGCAGTACGGACCGAATAAAGGACACTGAGCCAGAGATCGTGGTCAAGTCTTTTATTACAAAAGCAATGTAACAGTGATCATAGGAACTGTGATTGAAATGTTACAATAAACGATATACATAACATGTACTACCAAACTTTGCAGCCATAGCTGGCTGCATGAGTCACTCCATAACAGCAGGAGTATCAGTAGGAGTATCACACATTTTCAATGCACACTATAATCAAAACACAAGATCATACTTTGCAGTGGTCATCCGGAGCGAAACATTTGATTTCACATGCTGCTAGTATGCGACGTGGGGAAGAAGATGACAACCTGCTCTCAGTCTTCCCTGCTACTAGGCCTCGGTAAGGTAAGGTAATTTACCCTTTTTACCGGGACTCCAGAAAGTGAACAGCTTTTCCGGAAATTCCATGCTGATAAGAAGCAGGAGACTGCTAAAGCCTTACTCAAGTCACTGAATTTGCAAAGAAGAGAAAGGTGGCGCGAAACAGTTGAGGCACTTGACTTTGCAAAATCGAGCCGTAAAGCCTGGCGCCTCCTGAGGTTGATGGGAGCTGCCGCGATGCCAGCCTGTCAACTTCCGCAAGTCAGTCCTGCCAAGATTGCTAAGCAACTTATCAACAATTCACGAACTTCAATCGACAAAAGCATAAGACGGCAAGTCTACAAATAACTTTATTGCATCTTGACTTAAAGCATTTGTGACTGCAGGAATTAAAACATTTTTTGGTCCCCCCCCCCCCTTTTCCTGATGACGACCACTTGTGTTGCGATCAAATTGTCGTATTTTTTGTTATTTTGTTATTTTCTTTGAACCTATCTACATGACTTTACCGAAAGACCCAAATAATAACTTTATTGCACACTAGATAACTGCCAAGAAACCTCTGAATTATCCCGTCCATTCTCAGTGGAAGTAGGTGCCGGTATTGCCCAGTTTAAATGCAAGAAAGCCTCAGGTCTTGACGATATGTATTCAGAATTTATCAATAACTTGGGACCAAGAGCAAGAAAATGGCTAGCCACATTCTTCACTGACATCCATTCCACAAGCATCGTTCCGAAGGAGTGCAAATAGTCAAGAATAATAGCCATTCTGAAACCAGGCAAGGACGCATCGGACGCTCAAAACTACCTCCCTACTCAGCGTCTGCGACAAACTAATGGAGCTGCTTCTGCTCAAAAGGCTGATGCCCACGCTTGAGGAAATAGTTCCCAGGAACAAGCAGGATTTAGAACTGGTCGAAATTGTTGCGACCAGGTACTTGGCTTAACAAGTCACATCAAAGCCGGTTTCGAGCACCAGCTCAAAACAGTAACAGCTTTCATCGACCTCTCTTCAGCTTACGATACCGTATGGCGGAAGGGACTCCTGCTGAAGCTTGCGAAAGCCGTGCCTTGCCACCCGACAATTAGACTAATCACCGAAATGCTGAGCAACCGATGGTTCACCATCCACCTTGGTGAAGCTGCAAGCAGCTCACGAAGAGTGAAAAATGGACTCCCGCAGGGATCAGTTCTGGCACCATCGCTGTTCAATCTCTATACTAGCGACATTCCAGCAACATCTTGTCGTAAGTTCACATAGGCGAATGATATCGCACTCGCAACTCAAGCACGGAAAATGGAGGACATTGAGGCTGTCCTCGAAAAAGATCTGAAGACTCTGGAAGAAATACTTCAAGAATTGGCACCTTAAGCCTAACCCATCGAAGAGAGTCGTCTCCGCCCTCCACCTGAACAACAGACAAGCTTCGAAAACGTTGAACGTTATCTTCTGTGGGGCGAAGCTAAAGCATGATGAACACCCTCGGTATCTAGGAGTTACCCTGAATCGGATGCTTAACTCACATCACCACTCCAAACAAGCTAAAGGTAAAACGAAAGCACGAGTGAATATTATTCAGAAACTTGCAGGAACAACATGGGGAATGCCAGCACGTTGAAGATATCGACACAGGCGCTTGTTCACTCCACCGCAGAGTACTGTGCCCCAGTGTGGGGTGCACGCCCTCACACGAACCTTGTCGATGCCTAAATTAACAACGTGCTTCGTATCATCAACGGTTCCCTAAAGTCGACTCCACTCCCGTGGATTCCTGTGCTGGTGAATATCAATCCAGCCAACATCCGACCGCCACTCGGTGGTCTGAATCATGGGCAGCTATGGACGAGGCAAACAAAAACATCATTCATGATCTGACGGTGGAAGTACCGGGATTCTCTCTTCCACGACAACTATAGACCACGCTGAACCATGCTCAAACACAACACGGCAGATGCGTGTACACGTTCCATGAATGGAAGATCAAAGAATCGCCCAATTGCGACTGTGAAGAAGTTCAAACCATCAAGCACATCACCGATGAATGCTCCATCCATGCACATCCTGGCGGCATCGGTGAAATCCACATTGCGTCAACCACATGATTGGACTGGATGAGGAACCTTTGCATTCATTTGTAATAAAAGACTTCGTCGGACACTGCTGGTCTCCGTTGGTCTTTTATTTAGTTTCCTCCTCGCACCCCGCTGGTCCTGACCGCGGACCAGCATCTCCTCGCGTGCGCCCCGCACGCGCTACCTCGTCGGCTCCTCTCCTTGCGCGCGCCCCGCACGCGCTCCCTCGCCAGCTCCTCCGCTGTTCCTCGCACCCCGCTGGTCCTGACAGCGGACCAACGTCTCCTTGCGATGTGCCCCGCACGTGCCCTCCTCGCGACGTGCCCCGCACGCGCTCTTCCGTCAGTCTCTCCAGCTCCCCCCGCTCCGCACACCGCTGGCTGACAGTGTGCCGAAGCCCCATCAGCCACGTGGCTGATAGCGCGGCGGCCACCCAACGTGGTCCCGCTTCTTCTTTCCAACAACTGACCATGATCCCTTCCGGGCTCCCCCTTATATCCTGTTTCCCACGTGATCCTGACTCCTCCCCTTCCAGATCGTCAGATCCGGCCTTCCCATACTGGCTCCGCCCCCCAATACCCCGGGCCGTGTGATTGGGCCAGAGCCCAGCAGCAAACCCCATTTACGCTCGCATTACACATTTATGACGATCATTAAGAAAAAATAAAACTGTTGCTTTTCACAATGCCATAAGAAAGAAGAAGTATGCGACGTGTGATCGTATGTTACATGCCGCTAGTTTGTAGTGTGTGCTTGTACGTGGCGTGTTCAGGGAAGACAACGGGGCTAATCAGCACGGCACGGGTGACGCACGCAACCCCGGCACCGCTGTACGGGCACTCGCCCAGTCGCGCATGGGAGCACCACGTACCGGCCCCCGCACGTGACCTCGGCTGCCAGGACTTGGCCACGCAGCTGCTGCAGCACAGCGAGCACATTCAGGTGATGGAGCTGTTTTGGCATACACTGCCTTAGAACTGAAATAAATATACACACTCGGATTGCGTTCCTAATTTTCTAATGAATAAAAAAATATATTGAAAAATGAGCCGAGATACTAAGTTGCTTACAATAAAATAAAGTATTCAACCAGAAAAGTTTAACTCACACAACGTGAATTTCACATCCAAACACATCACTCATGTATACAGTACGAATGAATTTCAAATTAAAATATTTCAGATTTGGGATTTTAAGGGCAATTTTCGATAGTTTTCTTAGTTTTGGAGTTTTGGATAATTTAGAAGAATTTAATGTCCTGTATCTTCATGTTTGCAGAGGTAAAATGTAATGTGTGATCTTATGTTTTGAGAAAGAACAATCTAATCATCTGAAATTTCGCATCTATGCCTGCTTTGTGTGTTTTCAGATCTTACAGAGCAATCAGATTAATCTGAAAATCAGTATCACATCCTTAATATATAGAAATGTCCTGATGCTTCAGGCAATGGACATACTCCACACAATTACATATGTTTTAATTATTAGACAGCTAGTGATAAGTGTTGCGTTGATTGTGTGATTTCTTTTTGAATCCTGTCTATGATTTAAACACGGTATGAACAGAATATCAAGTGAATAACAAAAAGCACGTGAGCAGCTCATGATGGACAAATGTACAAATCTAGATTCTGTAACCTTAATCGTAGCTCTGCTCTGTATGTTATTGTATAGCGCATCATTTCAGTCACATTGACATCACATTGCTATGTTGATTCAATGAGGATGAGACAACTGCATACATTGGATTTCCACCACTGATCACCCCTGGTATGGAGGGTTTTAAAGACTCGTAAATAAAATATACCATCACATGCTCTTTGGTTCTTTCGGTAAAGTCACGTAGGTTAAAAAAAAAATCACGACGTTTCAGACTCAACACAAGCGTCCGTCATCAGGTGGGACAACCACAGCAAAATCAATTGCTGAAGTAGGCTGCCGAAACATCGTGATTTAATTAATTTTATTTTTTTACCTACGTGACTTTACCGAAAGAACCAAAGAGTATGGATCCTTGCAGTCACGAAAACTTCAAATCTAGAAATACCATCACATGGTCTGCTACAGGTCTTACAGAGCCATCAATATACATGGAACCCAACTCAGGGCGAACTACATGCAGTGTTGTATAATGTCCCCCCACTATTGCTAAGTACAGTATTGATTACAGTGTATGTGCCTGATTTCATGGGCATAGTGGTGCATGCCTGTGCTTTTGAGAGATGGTTGGTGGACCCGACGTAGGTTATCATGTACCCAACATCCTCAGTTGGAAGAAGACCAGGAGATGGCACAACGGCAAGTGAGTTTTGGCTCATCTGTACAGATGGGGTAGGGGGGGGGGTATCTTCTCATCCACTTGAGTTTCACAACATTCATTCCACGTATAAAAAAACTCCTTGGAAAAACAATTTACCAAATATCCCAATACCGAACCCAATTGCATGATGACATAGTTACAGCATGCGATACAGACCCCGATAATCACACAATGTAATATAAGCATCATTTGGGCTTTTCTAGTTTGTTAATGTGGTTTCAGAGCAGGTTGCTGTGACATGTAAACGATCCCAATATATGTTTGTGCTGTTCTTGTAATTCCATTCTCCATCACCCTTATGTATACTTATTAATAGTTTTTTTTTCCCATTATTCCATTCGCGTGGATTTGTTTGTTTCCGACAAACAAATCACTATGGCAGAGTCTTTCGGTCACTTCTAGTCAGCTCATCAGACTTTGATGAGAGTTGTTGTTAAGCTGTGGAGTTTTAAATGCATTGTTGTCTCAAGTACCTCCAATGCCTGTTTGGCACCGTAATTTCTGAGCAGGTCTGAACCACTGGAATGTTTGTCTCGCCATCAGTTAATCGGCTGAGCCAATCAAAATCGGTGTAAATGGAACACATTTTCATAACATGCAAAAACCTGGGAATTGAACAATTATTTCACAAATTTGGGTACACAAAGCCACGTTGCTTCTGATCCATCTTAATTAGAGTAATTGTGAAAGGTAACTGAAGGATTCCAATACCTACCTACCAGGTGGTACGTGTTATATGCAATGATCTAGGTGTATTTTCTTCGTAAAGTGCAGTATATATAAATTAAATAATACAAGTATATCAAATAAATAAAACATTCAAAGTGACGTGTGTGTCTACATCTGTCAAACGTGACCATATTTGCAGTTGCTAATTTATAACTTTCAAATTTGAAATTCAAAGCTGTCTGTTTGGGATTTTCGCCGTTTTTAAGCCGCAGGCTTGTCACAGTTTGTGAGTCAGTGGAGCTTTACGCACGCAATTCACCTCTGCAGATATACATTTTAAAGTGAGAACACATGTATATAGAATATGGCATAATTAGCTACGTTGTATTTAAATGTAACAGTAAACTTTTGAAACACAGGTGGAATAAATCATACCCTGAGAATTGTTTTAATGGGTTTGGTAAATGGATATATTAACATTCATCAGACTAAAATATTTATCAGTCTTCATTGAGTTGCCAGTTTTGTTCTGGTAGCCACCTGGTAAAATATTTGCGATAAATGTATTGACAAAACTCCTTATACAAGGTGGATGGGTGGCTCAGGTGTATGGGTTCAAATCCAGAGAGCTGCCAATGAATGAACTGGGTTCTCAAATGTAGAAAGTTAATGGTCACAGCCTGGTCACCAATAACTTGTAAAAAAATATATAATAGTTGACTTATTTATCCAGGAAAGCCACACTGAGACGTAGGACTCTTCTTTTCGGGAGGGTCGTAAATTGGATTTATATTTTAACATGTTTATACATATGTAATGCGGGCGTAAGCGACCTTCCGGATGTGACGTCACGGGGGGTGGAGTCATGTGACGTGGGGGGAAGGTTCGGGTCCTTAAGCGGGTAAACCGGAAGGGGAAGGCAGTCGGGGTGTGAGCGGAAAAGAGTGAGGCCACGCGGGCGAGTGTGGAGAGGGGGGGCGCCGACGGCCATCGGGAGCCAACCCCGAAGATAAGAGGAAGCTGCGGAGTGGTGTGCAGCTGCAGAGGAGACAGCCAGGAGGGCTGCGTGTTAGAGGCAGCGGTGTGGCTGCCAGGAGGAGCTGCGGAGAGAGAGAGAGAGGGGGCTGCTTGTTAGAGGCAGCGGTGTGGCTGCCAGGAGGAGCTGCAGAGAGAGAGAGAGAGAGCAAGAAGCTGTCAGAGCTGCGGAGGGAGAAGAGCAGCAGCGAGTACAGCCAAGGGGGGCTGTGTGAGAGAAACAGCAGCGGAGCTGCTGTTGTGGATCGGGCCGACATTGGAGTCAGCACCGTGGAGAAGCTACAGAGTAAAGACAGCCGTGTGGGTGTACAGCACGAACCGAATAATAAAGGACACTGAGCCAGACATCGTGGTCCAGTCGTTTATTACACTGGTGTCGGAAGTGCAACGGCATGTCGAAACAAGTGAGGAAGAAAGTTAATCCGGCGCCTGCATCGGCTTCTTCGTCCGACGACGACGAACTCCCTCCAACCACGGATCCTGTTGGGGTGGTGGAGGAGAGCCCGGCTGAGGCGACCACGGGAACGGGAGTGGAGGATGTTGGCGCGGTGGCGGGTCCGTCGACATCATCAGACGCGAATCAACGATGGCAAGCGATGGCGGTACAACTGGAGGCACTTAAGGACGTTCTGGCGCATCTATGCCATCTCGTCGCGCCAGGGACGATGGATGATGCAAGTGGTGCTCCGCGGGCCGCCACGTTGCCTGTCCTGCCGCCGCCATTGCCCACGCGGCAAGAGGCCGCCATTTTGCGCGCTCCGTGGCGCCAAACCGCCATCTTGGCCACGCCGCGGGCCGACGCCATTTTGAATTTGCCATCACAACCACCACCATTGGAAGACGGCGGGAAGAGGAGTCGGAGTCGCCACCTTACAACGGTTAAAGAATTTTCCGTCGGTGGGGACTGGAGCGCGTTCACCTGCCGCTTCTTGGCGGCGGTACGCACAGCAAGATGGACCGATGCGGAGGCTTTGGAGGTGTTGCCGACTCTCCTGGACGACGAATCTGTCCGATTCTTCCGTTCCATAACGACCGATAAGAAGGCAACTTTATGTGGTGTTTTTCAAGAAATGGCCAATGCTTATGAGCCACCAGATGATGCGCATCGGCGATTCGCTCAACGACAACGAGCACCAGAGGAGTCGCCCGTGGCGTTCAGGGGTGCGGTGCTGGAGCTGGCCATGGCAGCTTATCCTGAGACGCCACAGGACCTGCTCGAGCCTCTCATATTAGGGAAAATGTTGGAGCTGTCTCGGGATCTAGGGATCCCCATGCCTGTGTGTGGGCATGAGAAGCTAACTTCCCGGACGGCTGCTAAGTGTCTCGATGCGCAATTCAACCTCCGTCGCTGGAAACAAGTGACGGCGTGGACGGGGGGGCCCGTCAAAGAAGGGGATGCGCTGGGGTGGAACCCTGCGCAGGCCGTCTATGTTCCGGATGACCGGGGCCCTCAACAACTGACGGCCGCCTCCGCTCCATGGACGGGACGCGGCGGGCCGAGACCGCGCGCGGTGCTACCAGAACGGGGCCGTCAGGAGGCGAGGCCTGCGCTTCGGCGCAACGAGGCCGAATGTTTCCGCTGCGGGCGTAGGGGCCACTACGCCAGAGACTGCTGGGCCCGCTTCCCGGCTCCGCCGCAGCAGGAGGCCTCGGCACCGGTCAAGTCGGCTAAAGATCCTCCGAAACAGGCATGTCGGCACGCACCAGACACTCGGCAAGGCTTTCCACCTCACCCACCACCTGTGTTGCGCGATCCTATTGTTGTTGTTAAAGAAAGGCCATCGACGGGGCCTTGTCATTCAGTTACGCAGTGGCGCAAATTGGCACGGAGAGTTGTCGCGGCCGCTACGGGTTCGTCCACTGTACCGGGGTCCATACAAGGTGTGGACGTGCGCATTTTGGTCGACTCGGGGGCGTCTGCGACTATTATATCGGATGTCATTTTCCATCTGTTGGGCATTCCGTCGGGGGCTGTGCGTCCGGTTTATGGGTCGTGCGTCGCTGCGAACGGGGGTAGCATGGGTATCGTGGGTCAGGTGGATGCTAAGATATCTATTGGGGATGTGTCGGCCTCGGGTGTTGTGTTGATATCGAGATCTTTGGCGGTTCCTTGTTTGTTAGGCACCGATTTTTTGGCTAAGATGCCCATTTTGATCAAAATCAATGAGAATTGTATTGAACTGCCGGGGGGCCGTCAAATCTCGTTTCTGCCGTCGCCCTGGGGGCGACCTGCTTCGGCCGTACAAGTGCAGGCGCTGTCCGTCGCATCTGTGGACATCCCACCTGGTACACAGATGCTTATACCCTTGCGGTATCGGAAGCCCCTGCCTGATCGGCTAGGAGCAGTAGGGGTCTTGTTGTCACCGTCCGCCACGATAACAACCGGGTTGGCGTTAGTGGGGGCACAGACCATCGTCCGGCCGGATCAATTACCGTTTTTACAGGTGCTTAATGCGGGGGGAGAAAACGTCCGTGTCCCGGCCGGTACGGTTGTGGCACATGCCACTACGGCGTTTGCGACCCATGATTGTCCACATAGCCGGGGAGTTGTTGCTGGGGTTTCCGAGCCAAGGAGTTCGGATGATCGTTGGGTTGCTCATTTATGTGACGAAAATTCTTCCCTGTCCATGGAGCAACGTGGTGCGCTGCGTAAATTGTTGTTGACATATTCCGATGTGTTCAGCTCCGATGATTTGGATTTGGGCCGCACTTCCTTGCTTTACCATCACATTGAGACGGGCGATGCTGCCCCTATTCGATTAAATTCGCATCGGATGAGTCCTGCGGAGCGAGAACACGTACGGGGGGCAGTGGAAGACATGTTGGCTGCGGACATTATATCGCCATCTAACAGCCCATGGGGCGCTCCAGTCGTCTTGGTTAAGAAGAAGGATGGCAAATTGCGATTTTGTGTTGATTTCCGCAAATTGAATAAGATATCGGTGGCAGATGCGTACCCCCTGCCGCGTATGGATGACTCCCTCGACGCATTGTCGGGGGCTAAGTTCTTTTCCACACTGGACCTCTCTTCGGGATTTTGGCAGCTTCCCCTTGACGAGTCCTCACGGGAGAAAACCGCATTCCGTACGCCGCAGGGGTTATTTCAATTCAACTGTCTCCCGATGGGATTGAATGCGGCCCCTGCTACATTTCAAAGATTGATGGAGCTCGTTTTGACGGGGTTGCAGTGGGAGACATGTCTTATATATTTGGACGATATCATTGTCTTCAGCCGCACATTCGATGAACATTTGACGCGGCTGGAGACAGTGTTCACGAGGATGCGTTCTGCCAAATTGAAATTCAAACCAAAGAAATGTCACCTACTGCAACGGTCCGTCCGCTATTTGGGGCACATTGTGAGCGCTGAGGGAGTGTCCACGGATCCGGAAAAGACGGCGTGCGTCCGGGATTGGCCGACTCCGGCCACCGTGGGGGATGTTCGGCGGTTTTTGGGATTTGCCTCGTATTACCGAAGATTCGTGCCGGGTTTTGCGACGATTGCGAGGCCTTTGCATCTCCTTACGGGTAAAGGACGGAAGTTTGTTTGGGGACAGCCGGAGGAGGCGGCCTTTCGGAGTCTGCGTGATCTATTGGCCACGGCCCCAACATTGGATTATCCCGATTTCGATCACCCATTCATTCTTGATACGGACGCGAGTGACACAGGTATTGGGGCGGTGTTATCACAGTCTAAAGGGGGTGTAGAGCGTGTCGTGGCGTATGGTAGCCGAGTCTTGTCTCCTGCGGAAACCCGCTACTGTGTCACTCGCAGAGAACTATTGGCGGTTGTTTTTTTCCTACGGCAATTTCGACCATACCTCTACGGTCGTTCTTTTATTGTGCGTACGGATCATGCGGCCTTGCAATATGCCCTTAAAATTGACCAGCCATCTGGACAGTTGGCACGTTGGTTGGACACGCTACAGGAATTTTCCTTCCAAATTCAACATCGGAAGGGAGTGCGCCATGCGAACGCTGACGCACTTTCCAGATTACCGCGGCGCGCCCCTTGTAAATGTGAGTCGGGGACGCATAGGTGTTCGCCGATTCCAAACCCCCCTCAGCCGCTCACGTTGGCCGTCGAGAAGTCGGACACTCCGATGGAACCGGGACCGGCTGACGGGGTTTTGAATCTGCCGCGGTCTGTCTGGATCCGGGAACAGATGATGGATGAGTCATTGGTGTCCTTGCGGAAGCGGTCTGCTAAGGACAATGGGAGTCCAAGTACGGCTGTGGGGCCGCAAACCGCTCTCCGAGATGGTCTGCTTATGTGGCGGGAGGGGTTCCAGGAACGTTGGCGCCTGGTGGTACCAACGTCCTTGCGGTTCGAGTTGATTAGAACCCTCCATTGTGACACTCTCTTACATTTAGGGGTGCAGAAGACCTTGTTGACGTTGCAACGTCATTATTTTTGGCACGGCATGGCGACAGATGTCGTAGGGCACGTGCGCGCGTGCCCTGCGTGTGCACAACGTAAGCCGCCGAAACATCCTTACGTGCCGCCTCTCCAGTCGATTCAGGTGTCTCGAGTCAATGAATTGGTGGCACTGGACATATTGGGACCTTTTCCACCATCGGCGAGGGGTAATAAATATTTGCTGGTAGGGGTTGAGTACCTCTCCCGTTGGCCGATGGCCTGGCCGTTGCCCGATCAGTCGGCCGCGGCCATTACCGACGCCTTTTTGTTTGGGTATATTATGGATAAGGGGGCGCCTGAGAGACTCCTCACGGACCAGGGCAGGAATTTCTCTTCTAAATTATTGGCGGAAGTGTGCGCGGGCCTTGGGACTAAGAAAGTACGGACATCCCCATACCATCCGCAGACGGATGGTATGGTTGAACGGCTGAACAGGACATTGTCTGCCATGCTTTGCCATACCGTGAGTGAACAACAATCAGATTGGGATCTGCACATCCCCGGGGTGCTTTCGGCGTACAGGATGACGCCTCATGCGGCTACAGGATATTCGCCGTTTTACCTTATGTATGGTCGGGAAAACGTGCCGCCGGTGGATGTGCAATTGGGAACTGGGGTGAAGGAACCTCGTAAACCACTTCCTGAATACATCCAGGACACGGTTCGCCGAGTCGCGGAGGCGCGGGAGAATGCCCGCGTGGCTACGGCCAAAGCCCAGGCCCGGAACGAGCGATATGCGCGACGGTCTGAGGGGGAGTGCCCTTGGAAGGTTGGGGACCTAGCCTGGCTTCATTGTCCACAGGTACGTCCGGGGACCTCGCCGAAATTGCACAAACCCTGGCATGGTCCCGTACGCCTCATTGCGGTTCCCAACCCACAGTCAGCACGCGTCCAGATTGGGTCTCGTCGCTGGGTTGTGCATACGTCGCGCTTGAAACCATATGTTGCTCCCTTACATGATGCGTCATCCCCCAATGTTGCCTTGCCGGGGTCTGTTGCTGCTGACTCTCCCCTGCCTGCGTCCATTGATCTTGCTAGAGCGCCTGTCGTACCTGTTCCAGACAGGCCGGCCGTGACATTGCGGGGGACGAGGGGCCCTGCTCGGAGGACGCCTGCCAGGTCTGCGGGACCTTCGAGCCCTGCAGCCCTTCCGACCCAGCTGCGGGCACGGTCACAGGACAAGCCCAAGACTAACTCTTTAGGGACACGGGACGTCGGTGGACTTCCAGCTGCGACAGGGGGATTACCCCCTGTCATTCCTCGACTTTCATCGCGTTCCCGTTCTGCGAGTGGGCCGCCGACCGTCCGGGACGGGCCGGCGACCCGCACACGTTCCAAATCGCTTACGTTTCGTTGATTGTTGCTGTCTTGTTATTTTCTTCTTACAGTTGTATTTATTGCATGCTTTTTGTACGTTCGTTGATGTTAATTGCGTTGTTGTTGTTGTTCTTGCTGTTACATTGTATGCTTAGTGTCCTTTAGGGGGGGAAGCTCGGTTCGCCGCATTACGATTTGCTATTGGTCAGCCGAGGTCGGCTGGGATTTTTCTACGGGGGAGGGTGGTGTAATGCGGGCGTAAGCGACCTTCCGGATGTGACGTCACGGGGGGTGGAGTCATGTGACGTGGGGGGAAGGTTCGGGTCCTTAAGCGGGTAAACCGGAAGGGGAAGGCAGTCGGGGTGTGAGCGGAAAAGAGTGAGGCCACGCGGGCGAGTGTGGAGAGGGGGGGCGCCGACGGCCATCGGGAGCCAACCCCGAAGATAAGAGGAAGCTGCGGAGTGGTGTGCAGCTGCAGAGGAGACAGCCAGGAGGGCTGCGTGTTAGAGGCAGCGGTGTGGCTGCCAGGAGGAGCTGCGGAGAGAGAGAGAGAGGGGGCTGCTTGTTAGAGGCAGCGGTGTGGCTGCCAGGAGGAGCTGCGGAGAGAGAGAGAGAGAGCAAGAAGCTGTCAGAGCTGCGGAGGGAGAAGAGCAGCAGCGAGTACAGCCAAGGGGGGCTGTGTGAGAGAAACAGCAGCGGAGCTGCTGTTGTGGATCGGGCTGACATTGGAGTCAGCACCGTGGAGAAGCTACAGAGTAAAGACAGCCGTGTGGGTGTACAGCACGAACCGAATAATAAAGGACACTGAGCCAGACATCGTGGTCCAGTCGTTTATTACACATATAGGAGGAAATAAGAGCATCCAGAGAAAACCCACGCACACAAGGGGGGCAACACGATCCCCCTACATCAGTGGCTCTCAACATTTGCTGCAGCCTGCACCCATTTGGTTCTGAATCGTTAGTTTATTTTTGTTATAATGTTAATAATACATATGTTTGATTAAATAAAGTAGCTGTACTTACGTGCCCATGCTTAATTTGTTCCGGATTCCTAGAAAGGGCATCTCGTACCTCCAGGGGTGCGAGAGGCTAAATTAAGCTTTGATACTTGACCATTTCATGGAATCTGATTTCCTGAAGCTTAATTCGATGCCAATGATCCTGAAAAAAGTTAACCTCCTTTTGCTGGCTTTAAAGCAACAACAACAAGCGCCACCACGCTGGTGGCCAGGTGCCTCTGAAGCTCACATCCCATGCCAAGCACTGAAACAACACCACTGTGTTCCAGGGTTTGAATCTGGGCAGGCAAAATACTGTTCTCAAAATTATAGTCATCTGGTGGTCTGATCATAGTCATCAGTAACTGCCTCGATGAACACGTATTTTTTTTATTTCATTTACACGTGACAGTCCTGGCAGAGCATATGTAGGTTGTGCCCCTAGTGTGGATATTGAGGCCTATTGGAGTAAATGCAGATATACCGTAGTGTTGGGGGTGTCGTCATGTCGAAAGAGGTATTCTCTGATACAAGGCGATCCACTGCTTCATGTAATAATTTCTTCATAAAATGTCTTCATCTCCCGTTGTGATGCTGATAAGCACAATTACAATACAATTTGGAGTTATGAAAAATGTTAACTACATTCATACCGGTGTATTAGATATTGATATATAATATGCTCCAGATATTATTAGACATTGCGATATCCGTACTTTATTGGGCGTCATTAATTACAAAATGTTCAGGTGTCTGCCCAGTCATGCATTTGTTCATTAAGTTGCGACATATTCTCCGGGTCATATTATCACATTTTGAAATAATGCTACAGATTTTAACATGAAAAACTCTGTGACATTAAGGTGTCACGTAAAATGACAATATGATGAATACCATTTGTTTGTTTAAAGAGACTTATAAAAGTATCACGGAAACCTAGCATTTCACATAGTTAATTAAGAATGTATTATATTTTGGGAAAGAAACGTTATTAAACATTTTAAGATGTCTTGTAACTAAACATGATTAATTAATGCCAATGTGATAAAAAAAAATGCAATTCTTGAATTGTCAGTGCTCAACTCAAGTGTGGCAGATATATTTAATACATTAACGTAAATTTCACATACAGCACCATCCATCATTAATTTCACCATGTAATTTACTATTGAAGGCGGATAAAATTATTATTTTTTAACGGGGGTACCACATTCTCTCATTAAAGGCGGGTTTCATTAGCTTTATATATTACAATTATGAAACTACAATTTACGTGATATTATCATTTTCTAATGTAAATGAGAGTCATTTAGCTAAAGTGTGATAAACAGGGCTAATCTGGATTAGACAAACCCCGCCATGAGAAGGGTGGGGCATTTAACTGTGCATCTCATTTCAGCAGCACATATTGTACAGTGAGGGAAAAAAGTATTTGATCCCCTGCTGATTTTGTACGTTTGCCCACTGACAAAGAAATGATCAGTCTATAATTTTATAGGTAGGTTTATTTGAGTGAGAGACGGAATAACAACAACAAAAATCCATAAAAACGCATGTCAAAAATGTTATAAATTGATTTGCATTTTAATGAGGGAAATAAGTATTTGACCCCTCTGCAAAACATGACGTGGTACTTGGTGGCAAAACTATTGTTGGCAATGACAGAGGTCAGACGTTTCTTGTAGTTGGCCACCAGGTTTGCATACATCTCAGGAGGGATTTTGTCCCACTCCTCTTTGCAGATCTTCTCCAAGTCATTATGGTTTCGAGGCTGACGTTTGGCAACTCGAACCTTCAGCTCCCTCCACAGATTTTCTATGGGATTAAGGTCTGGAAACTGGCTAGGCCACTCCAGGACCTAAATGTGCTTCTTCTTGAGCCACTCCTTTGTTGCCTTGGCCGTGTGCTTTGGGTCATTGTCATGCTGGAATACCCATCCACGACCCATTTTCAATGCCCTGGCTGAGGGAAGGAGGTTCTCACCCAAAATTTGACGGTACATGGCCCCGTCCATCATCCCTTTGATGCGGTGAAATTGTCCTGTCCCCTTAGCAGAAAAACACCCCCAAAGCATAATGTTTCCACCTCCATGTTTGACGGTGGGGATGGTGTTCTTGGGGTCATAGGCAGCATTCCTCCTCCACCAAACACGGCGAGTTGAGTTGATGACAAAGAGCTCCGTTTTGGTCTCATCTGACCACACCACTTTCACCCAGTTGTTCTCTGAATCATTCAGATGTTCATTGGCAAACTTCAGACGGGCATGTATATGTGCTTTCTTGAGCAGGGGGACCTTGCGGGCACTGCAGGATTTCAGTCCTTCACGGCGTAGTGTGTTACCAACTGTTTTCTTGGTGACTATGGTCCCAGCTGCCTTAAGATCATTGACAAGATCCTCCCGTGTAGTTCTGGGCTGATTCCTCACCGTTCTCATGATCAATGCAACTCCACGAGGTGAGATCTTGCATGGAGCCCCAGGCCGAGGAAGATTGACAGTTCTTTTGTGTTTCTTCCATTTGTGAATAATCGCACCAACTGTTGTCACCTTCTCACCAAGCTGCTTGGCGATGGTCTTGTAGCCCATTCCAGCCGTTGGTAGGTCTACAATCTTGTCCCTGACATCCTTGGAGAGCTCTTTGGCCTTGGCCATGGTGGAGAGTTTGGAATCTGATTGATTGATTGCTTCTGTGAACAGGTGTCTTTTATACAGGTGTAGTGGTGATACGCGCTGGGGTAGGGATCGTGTGTCAGCGCGTAGTGATTGGCTGTGTGTGTTGGTGACGCGCGCTGACGGTGGGGGATCAAGGGTCAGCGCGGGGTCATGGGTTGTGTGGTGGTGATTGGCTGTGTGCCGGTGACGCGCTTGAGAGGGAGTGATCGTGTGGCAGCGCGGCGTGATTGGTTGTGTAGTGGTAACACGCGCTGGGGAAAACGGATCGTAGGAACAGCGCGGCGTGATTGATCAACTAAGGAGCGATGCTCACGTCGAGGTCCACATACACTCCGTCTCCCGTGAGCGGGGACTATATAAGGGGATGCGCACAGGCGCAAGGGGGAGAGAGTACCAGCGAAGACGGAAGACGGAGGAAGAGGCGGAACCCTGGGACCCGGAGACGAACGTCCGTGAGAGAGCCGGCTCGTGGGACTCGGAGGTTGTGGCCCACGCCCAAGCCGGGGTGGGCCTGTAGGCTTCACGGACGTTACGGAGTCAAGTGCAGTGTGTGTAGCCGGAGGGATAGAAGCTACACGAGTCAAGTGCAGTGTGTGTAGCCGGAGGAATAGAAGCTACACGAGTCAAGTGCAGTGTGTGTAGCCGGAGGAATAGATGCTACACGAGTCAAGTGAAGTGTGTGTAGCCGGAGGAATAGATGCTACACGAGTCAAGTGAAGTGTGTGTAGTCTGAGGAATAGAGACCACTCGTTGTATAGTGACAAGTCAAGATTTAATAAAAAGTGTGTTACCCGTCAAGGAGTTTCCTGCCGTCATTCAATACTTCAACTGGCGTCAGAAGTGAAACAGTCTTCCAAGCATGGATACAAGGAAGACCCGTCGGACTCACGAGATTGACCGCGAGGATAACCTTGACGACTCGGGCCAGCTGGCATCAGGGGGTGAGGAAGAAGAAATGCCGACGCCGCAGGATCCGCCGAGGGCGCCGGACGAGCGATTGGGGACCGAAGCCGTGCTCCGCGAGGCGCACTCCCGTCTGGCGGAGCTGCTGCTCGCCGCCGCGTCCATCCTGGCGGAGATCAGCACGTCGGGAGGAGCGGGGACGTCGGTGGACTTTCAACAGGGTCGCCCCGGGGATTCCCGCCAAAATGACTGGGGGATTCCCGCCCTTTCTACTGCGCGGCCATCTTTTGGCGGGAACGGCGAGCACCACGTGGCGGCGGTTCTCCAAGCGCGCCCGCTTACGTCATCGACGCGCGCTGCGGACCGCCATCAGACACCCGCCATTGGGGCCGCCATCTCGCACACGGACGGAGCGGCGGAGAGGAACCACGAGGCAGAGGACGCCTTCATCTTTCAACAGCGCCTTCCAACATTGTCAGCCTTCAAGGCAGATGGCGGGGACTGGGCCCAATTCCAGCGCAGATTTCTGGCGCATCAGGAGATGTCCGCCTGGTCCGACGCTACGGCGCTGCGGGCACTGCCTGCCATGTTGGACGACAACGCGCTCGCGGCCTTCACGTCAGCACGGAGGTCGGACCGCTCCACGCTTAAGGCCGCGTTGGGTCTCATGGCCAAGGTCTACGGACCTCCCTCGGCGTGTCGCCATCATTTCTACGCAAGGCGGAAGGCGGACACGGAGACCGTGCTCGCCTACCGGACGGCGTTGCTGGCTCTCGCCGACGCCGCGTTCCCTCGTATGGACGAGGAGGGCCAGGACGCGATGGTCTTGGAGCAACTGCTCAAGTTGGCGCAGGACCTGGGGGTCCCCATCAACACGGCCGACGAGATCGATATTTCTTCCCTGCGGGTCGCAACAAGTATACAGGCGCACGAGGTCCTTCAACGTAAACAGGGGGTCGTCTGCAATGCTGCCGTGGCCTCAGCTCCGGGCCCGGTGGTCACCGAACCCCAGGTTGTCAGCCCACAAGAGGAGGCGTTCACCACGGGACGACCGGGGGACTGGAGGTCGGGGGGTCGTTCCCCTCTGCGATCGGCCCGCAAGCTGGAGCAACCGAGATCTCCGACGACCCTCATCACGTGTTATAACTGCGGCCTCCGGGGCCACGTGGCGTCCGGTTGCCGCGCTCCACGTCAGCGCGCCATGGGACCTCGGCTGGACGACGACCAAGGCCCCAAGTCGTCCCTACTAACCCCGGCAAGTCGCGGCACCTCACATGCTCGGCCTACGTGCACGACACACATGGGCCGTCGCGTTGCGGCGGAGGAGAGCCGGTTAGGGTTCGGGAATTCGGTTCGGCGAGGGGGGTTCTGCCGGGACCGGGGGGACATTAAATGGTCGAAGTTGGGGCACAGAATAGTGGCTGCCTCGGCGGGATCATCCGTCGTTACGGGATTCATTGATGGGGTCGAGGTCAGGGTGTTAGTGGACACGGGGGCGTCGGCGACTATTATATCGGACCTCATTTACAACATTCTCCCCGTCCAATGTCGACCGCTGCTCCCAGTGGACGTGCCATTTTACGCCGCTAATGGGGGATCGTTGGGCATTATCGGTCAGATTAGGGCGTCCATTTGCATTGGAGATATAAAATTGTCGGGACCCGTTTTCGTTTCTTCTTCCTTGGCGGTTCCTTGTCTATTGGGCACTGATTTTTTGGCTAAAATGCCCGTTAAAATTCTCATCCATCAGCGTTGCATTGAACTACCATCGGGTCGCCGTATTTCATTTTTGACGAACCCTACTGAAATTCGGACGGCGTGCGCTACGATACAAGCGTTAGCGACACAGACCGTGCACGTGCCCCCGGGTTCACAGATGTTAATTCCCCTCTGGTTGCGGAAACCGTGGGTGGGGGAGACCTCGGAACAAGGCATGCTGTTGGGTCCTTCAAATAGGGCTGTCGGGGGTCTCGATTTGTCGGTGGCTCACACTTTGGTTCGGGCTGACAAGGACCCGTTTGTGATGGTTTTAAACGCTGGGTCGCGGCCGGCCGTTATTCAGCAGGGCACCGTGCTAGCTCACGCGGCACGGATCCCTGCGGAAGAGCGGCTGGTTGCGCAGGTTGATCCGAGCCCCACGGGGAACATTACAGCGAGGGATGACCTTGTATGGGTCGATTCGCTGTGCGCGGACTCGAACGATTTGTCAACGGTACAGTTGGGTGCGCTGCGGGCGTTGCTGATAGAGTTTTCTGATGTGTTTAGTAAGCATAAGTATGACATTGGGTGCACGAACCTGTTACGCCACCATATTGAAACGGGCGATGCGGCACCGGTCAGGCAAAATCCCTTCCGACTGAGTCCTACTGAGAAGGAACACGTTCAGTCGGCCGTCAACGATATGCTGGAAGCCGACATTATTTCGCCTTCTTCCAGTCCTTGGGGAGCACCTATTGTGCTGGTTAAAAAGCAGGATGGGTCCTTGCGATTTTGCGTAGATTTCCGTCGCCTGAATAAAATCTCTGTGGCTGACGCGTATCCGCTCCCCAGAATGGACGAGTCCCTCGATGCATTGTCTGGTGCGCGATATTTTTCGACTCTTGATTTATTATCGGGATTCTGGCAGTTGCCACTCGACGACGAGTCTAAACCTAAGACAGCGTTTCGGACTCCAGGGGGCCTGTTCCAGTTTAACCGGTTACCCATGGGACTTCATTCCGCTCCCGCGACGTTTCAGCACCTTATGGAGTTGGTTTTGTCGGGCTTGCAATGGGATACGTGGTTGATTTACCTTGACAATGTCATTGTTTTCAGTAAGACGTTTGAGGAACACCTCCAGCGATTGAAAGGGGTGTTCTTGAGAATGCGATCGGCTAATTTAAAGTTTAAACCGGCCAAATGCCACCTTCTTCGTAAGTCCGTTAGATACTTGGGCCACATTGTCGACTCTTCGGGGATCTCTACCGATCCCGCGAAGACGGACTGTGTCAGTTCATGGCCGACGCCCACGTCAGTTTCTGACGTGCGCAGTTTCATCGGGTTTGCTTCTTATTACCGCCGATTCGTTGAGCATTTCGCCACCATTGCAAAACCCTTGCACGCTCTAACGGCAAAAGGAATCAAGTTCCGATGGGGACCGGAGGAGGAGGCTGCGTTCTGCTCCCTCCGGGACGCCTTGGTGGGTGCCCCACCCTTGCGTTATCCTGACTTTGCGAGTCCCTTCTTGCTAGACACGGATGCTAGCAACACGGGCATTGGGGGGGTGCTCTCGCAAGTCGTTGGAGGGGTCGAAAGGGTGGTCGCCTATGGTAGCAGGGTATTGTCACCGGCGGAGCAGCGCTACTGCGTCACCCGTCGCGAGCTGCTTGCTATTGTTTTTTTGTACAACAGTTTAGACCGCATCTATATGGCCGTCAGTTTACGGTCCGGACGGACCACGCGGCGCTTCAGTATTCATTGAGGGTCGCCCAACCCTCGGACCAATTGTCACGGTGGTTGGAAGTCCTCCAGGACTATCAGTTCACGACTACATACCGTAAGGGGTTGCGCCACACAAACGCCGATGCCCTGTCGCGATTGTCACCTTGTCACAAATGTGCGTGCTTATCGGGATCGGCGCGCTGTAAACCGACAGTTGGGGAAGGTGTGGGGGCGTTGGCTGCGACCGCGGGTGCACCAATCGGGGATGTTCCCGCTACCCCTGAGGGAGAGGACTCGCTACTCTCACTGTCGCTGATTGAGTGGGGCCGTCTCCAAATGGAAGACAGCTCCCTGCTAGCATTGCGCCGCAGGGTGGGGGGTCCCGAGGAGGGCCGGGAGCGAACTGGCTCCTGGGTACTTAAGCAAGGCCTATTAATGAGATGGGATAGTTTGTCCCGGCGGCACGCACTTGTGGTGCCTGCCGCTGTGAGGGGGAAAGTTGTCCTGGCCGCACATGAATGCCTCTTGCATTTGGGAGTAAACAAAACGCTTGCTCTGCTTCAGCGTGACTATTATTGGCCGGGGATGGGGAGTGACGTGGTAAATATTATAAAGGGATGTGTTGATTGCGCCAGACAGAAACCACCGCCCGTGGCATCTAATCCACCGCTGCAATCTATTCAGGTCTCGCGCACTAACGAGCTCGTTGCGCTCGATATTTTGGGGCCTCTTCCAGTCACGCCTAGGGGTAATAGGTACCTGTTGGTGGGTGTCGAATATTTTACCCGGTGGCCTATGGCGTGGCCACTCGCCAACCAGTCGGCGGCGGCTGTGACGGACGCCTTTGTCCAGGGCTACGTCCTGGACAAGGGGGCTCCCGAACGCTTGCTGACCGACCAAGGGAAAAATTTTTCAAGTAAATTGCTGCAAGAGGTGTGCGACCTATTGGGTACTAAGAAGGTGCGTACCTCCCCGTACCACCCACAGACGGATGCGATGGTGGAGATACTCCACAGGACTTTGACTTCTATGCTGTGCCAGCAGGTGTGTGAGGCACATGTTGATTGGGACCTGCAGGTCCCGGGGGTCCTCGCCGCGTATAGAATGGCCCCCCATTCAGCAATGGGATTTTCCCCATTCTATCTGATGTACGGTCGGGAAGCCGACCCGCCCATGGAAACGCAGCTGGGCCTGCTCGCACCACGAACAAGTTCGAAATTGGCTGAACATATTAAATTTAATATCCATAAGCTGACAGAGGCAAGGGAGGCCGCACGGCTTAATTCGCGGGCTCGCCAAATTGCAAACGAGCGGTTGCGTGCACGGAAGGTGTCCGTGCACGACTGGAAACCTGGTGATAGGGCTTGGCTGCATTGCCCTCAGGCACCTTTGACTACGTCGCCTAAATTGTTGGAGCCATGGCGGGGACCCGTGGAGGTCGTGCGGGTTGCACGCCCCCAGTGCGTTCAAATAAAATGGGGAAAGCGTCGTTGGTACGTCCACCCCTCCCGACTGAAACCGTTCTCGCCTCCATATGGCCTCCCTTTGTGTCGTGAGGGCCGAGCATGTGACGTGACCGACGACCCAAGGGGGGAAATGTCTCTGCCTGATCCTCACGTGTCTCCGCCTGATCCGCTCCCAGGTGTCTCGGAACTGACAGCTGCCGACCACCGGCGGCCGGATCTTCACGGCGCGACCGGTCCTTCCAGGCCCGATCCGCGCCGTCCAGAGCTGCCGGAGCCACCGGACGGTCGTCAGCGTCCCGTTCCATACGACGGACCGGCCAGGCGGACTCGCGCTAGGTCGCGCTACTTGTTATGACCTACCGATTGAGGAGTCGAGACGGCCGGAGCGCCTCGTCACTGCATGTGGTCGCAGAGACACTGGACGCGTTCATTTTCTGGAATTCGCTTTTATTGTGTTGTTCGTCAGGCTGTACATAGCTTCTTATCTAGGTGTTGTTGTTGACTTTTATTGCGTTGGTTGTCGATTTGTACATAAGTTGTTGTTGTTGTTATTGTTGTGTTGTTGTTGTTGCGTTACGGGGCACACTGGGGGGTGGGGTTTTCTTGTGTTGTTGTTTAGCAGCCGGGCCGGCTGCGAGCTATGTGGGAGGCGGTGATGTAGTGGTGATACGCGCTGGGGTAGGGATCGTGTGTCAGCGCGTAGTGATTGGCTGTGTGTGTTGGTGACGCGCGCTGACGGTGGGGGATCAGGGGTCAGCGCGGGGTCATGGGTTGTGTGGTGGTGATTGGCTGTGTGCCGGTGACGCGCTTGAGAGGGAGTGATCGTGTGGCAGCGCGGCGTGATTGGTTGTGTAGTGGTAACACGCGCTGGGGAAAACGGATCGTAGGAACAGCGCGGCGTGATTGGTCAACTAAGGAGCGATGCTCACATCGAGGTCTGCATACACTCCGTCTCCCGTGAGCGGGGACTATATAAGGGGATGCGCACAGGCGCAAGGGGGAGAGAGTACCAGCGAAGACAGAAGACGGAGGAAGAGGCGGAACCCTGGGACCCGGAGCCGAACGTCCGTGAGAGAGCCGGCTCGTGGGACTCGGAGGTTGTGGCCCACGCCCAAGCCGGGGTGGGCCTGTAGGCTTCACGGACGTTACGGAGTCAAGTGCAGTGTGTGTAGCCGGAGGGATAGAAGCTACACGAGTCAAGTGCAGTGTGTGTAGCCGGAGGAATAGAAGCTACACGAGTCAAGTGCAGTGTGTGTAGCCGGAGGAATAGATGCTACACGAGTCAAGTGAAGTGTGTGTAGCCGGAGGAATAGATGCTACACGAGTCAAGTGAAGTGTGTGTAGTCTGAGGAATAGAGACCACTCGTTGTATAGTGACAAGTCAAGATTTAATAAAAAGTGTGTTACCCGTCAAGGAGTTTCCTGCCGTCATTCAATACTTCACAGGTAACAAACTGAAATAAGGAGCACTCCCTTTAAGAGTTTGCTCCTAATCTCAGCTCGTTACCTGTATAAAAGACACCTGGGAGCCAGAAATCTTTCTGATTGAGAGGGGGTCAAATACATATTTCCCTCATTAAAATGCAAATCAATTTATAACATTTTTGACATGCGTTTTTCTGGATTTTGTTGTTGTTATTCTCTCTCTCACTGTTCAAATAAATCTACCATTAAAATTATAGGCTGATCATTTCTTTGTCAGTGGGCAAACGTACAAAATCAGCAGGGGATCAAATACTTTTTTCCCTCACTGTATGTGTCGTTGTGCAATCATTATGGGTCACCTGTAGATGCTCTACATAAGCAATACGAAATAATACAATGGGTTGTCGAGGGTAAATGTGGACGATGGCCATACACAATACAGTTATATGATCCATTTAGAGACTTATCTCTCTGAAGTTTCAGAGAGGGGTCTCTGAATTAGGCGCCGCGGTGGCGAAATGTTAACTACCTCCCCTAGTTTGCTGGAGGTCGTGGGTTTGAATCTGGCTAATCGCATAATGAAACTGGTTGTAATCGCGAGCAAAACTTCGTACTCGAATTGTATATGGTGTGGGTTTACTCTCCAACACACCGGTGTGCTGAAGTAGTAACTGATTGGCATGTTTTGTATACGTGACAAATCTTACTAATTGGCTGTGTTGGGTGGTGGCGGGTTTAACGATACATTTACAGTTATGCGATCTAACCTAAAAAAAAAACTTTATTGTGAATATCAAACTTACATTTGATTCTTACTTATCATACTTTCTTAGAACAAAGCTTTCATTTTTCTGGCTCGATAATCTGGTTGGACTCCTGTCCGTCTGGGTGACGCTCGCCCAGCTGCGCGTGCACGGTAGGCACGGTTTACGGTCGTGTCTGCGTGATGGTGTCATCCACAGCGTGCTAACGTCACGCATCTCCCCCCCCCATCCACCCGTGGATCCCGTGCAAATGCAAGAGAATAGAGGGGGAGGGTTGAAGGAGCAGGATAGAGGCATGGGGGAGGGAGGAGAGGGAGATAGATGAGGAAGACAGAGGAGAGATAGGGGGGTGGGAGGATAGGGATATAGAGGAGGAAGAGACGGATTTGAGTAGGGCGGGGAGAGGGTGAAAGGGCATGAATTGGTGAGAAGAGAGAGCAAAACGGAAAGTCGACAGCGAGGGAACGTGGCAAGCATTGGGAGAGAGGATTAGTAGGGGCGAGAAAGATTGAGATAGAAAAGGGAGAGATGTGAATTAGGAGAGTGAGGGCGAGAGATATAAACAGGCAGAGAGATAGGGGAAGGGGGTGAGATAGAGTGGAGTTAGAAGAGGGGGCAGGGGAATAGAGAAACATAGACAGCTAGAAATTGATATAAATTGCAACATACAATATAGAAGGCAAGATAAAGGTGGAGAGACAGGGCTCTATGTACATTTTACATTTTGCTGGCTGGCTGGGAGGGTCGGGCAGATGGACACGTCCAAAGGACGTGTGGGTTCCGTTTTTACTGCATTATAATTATTCGTAATTTGACATGGGGTGGTGACATACCCCAGTGATAGTGTGATCAATGGACGTACAATTTCACGAAATTTGTCTCCTGTTTGTGGTGTGATACACCTTCTTCAAGGGTCGCTTATGCATGCTTCTTTAGAGCGAAACACGCACGCAGTGTATTAACTCGCATCCGTTGTGCGTTCCCAGGTCATTCTTGGTGGCGGTCGGAGTAATTTTTTCCCGAGCTCTGTGAAGGATCCTGAATACCCAGAGACGCACGTGGGAAAGAGGCAGGATGGACGGAACCTCGTGCATGAGTGGCTTGCTCGCACATGGGGTAAAAAATCTGACTACGTTTGGACAAAGAAGGACTTTGAAAATATTAACCCCGAGGACACGAATTACCTGCTTGGTATGTATTCAAACATATTGGTCAGTTACACCAAAGCTTAACAAATCTATTCAGAAGAGTCAGTTATTTTTATTTTTCAAGCCTAAAATTGTTAAAGCGGTCGTTTCAATCAGGTTAATTTGGTAAAAAAAAAACATTGCACAAATTTTTGCTGGAAATGCAATGAATTGCATTGACATTTAAAGTGCATTTGTACTAAATATAGATGTTTATTTAATCAACACATCTAAATGTAAATTATCTTTGCAAGTAAAAAGCAAACGCTCGTGTTTTAATTTTTCTCAATTAATGTGATTTGGTTCGGAAAGTAGTGGAGAATAAAACCAAATGCCAGTGTGATTAATGCAAAATAAAGCCGGCAGTGTATAACCTTACAAATAGTTTCCTTTATCTATTAAGCCAATAATGAAACATCTGCTACATCCTGCTAACCTAATACGAGCGTGGTAATATTAATTCCCAATTCCAAATAAATCTGTCGCATGGAGAGTTATTGTACGCAAACGTGTCACGAGAAGAACTCTTTTTCAGTAATAATGGCCCTACGCGCGTCATATTGCTCTGCAATCAGCAGTTATGCCGCTCACATGTGAAGTCGCTGCCTTCGTGAATTGGCACAGCTGTTGGCAATAATCCGCAGAGCATTCCCCTTCCTCTGGGATGTCGTCTATTGTTGAGTGTGTCCGCGCGATGGTGATATCTTCCTGAATTTGAATAGCCCTCCGTGAAAGAAAAAAAAGTCAAGCCTCGTGAAAAAGCATTTCAAAACCATGATCTAGGTCGTTTCATGTCATTGGTAACTTCAGGGCAGACAGCTCCCTTGTCGCGTTTACAATGTCTCCTTGCCTCCTGGAGAGCCTAGACATGATCACATTTGAATTCATGCTTAATTTCGTTTTTTTTTACTCTTGACCAGAAGTGTGAAAATAATGTAAGCAGATGCTTCTCATTTAATCTATAGCCAACACCTGCCATGGGGAAACTTTAATCCATATTACTCATTCTTTTGCCAACAATTGTAAATTATCCTTAAGCCAAATATTTTCCCTTGACATGGATCACAAAGCTACGCATACATTTGTATTTTTTCCTCTCTTCTCATTGAAACGAGAGTTAAAGAGTAACGTATTAGATGTTATCAGTTATATTGAATGTCTTTGTTTAACCATAATTAACAATGTATTCAGTATTTAAGCCTTAGTAAGCGGTCTCTGTGTGTCTATGTTGTGTGTCTCTCTCTGTGTGTCTCTGTGTTGTCTCTCTCTGCTTGTGTGTGTGTGTCTGTCTGTCTGTGTGTCTCCGTTTCTGTGTTTTGTCTCTCTCTCAAATTTAGTTCTACCTGATGACGACTGCTTGTGTTGCAATCGAAACGTCGTATTCTATTGTTTTATTTATTTTCTTTCTATGTGATTTTACCGAAAGAACCAAAGAGTAAGCCTTAGTATATAACAAAAAATGTAAGTGTAAAATATTTAACAACAATACCAATCAAGTCAAGTCAAATGGTTCAAATGTTCAATTTAACATTGGAGCTATGCTCATGTACATTGGCAATCCTGAGCCAGCTGTAGAAATTCCACATCATAGCAGGGATGCATTCACAAATTACTACCTATTTTATCGACCATAGTAGGATTGTTGGCTGAGCTGAGCTCTGAATGGAATTTTAACTCGGAACTTTTCAATTGTGATATGACCAGACTTGCTGCAGAGCCTTTAGTAGCCAGATTAAATCACCGCACACAGTCACCCACATAAATAAACTGCCATCAACAACGCCACAATCCCTCTGGCTTCTAACCCATGATCTGATCTCATCCCTCCATCTCTGAGGTAGTTGTGCTCTAGGACATGTTCCCTCCTTTGGCCACCAATCAATCACTATTCTCGTCCATTGGCTAACATCCTTAATAGCAATGTGTTCTAGCCATTCACACATGTTTTCACCAGTCGACATGGCATGTCGAATTTGCAGTTTTCTGTCTATTCTCCTCTCCCCTTTCACAACTATTCTCACATTTTGATCTGTCAAGAGCACCACACCAAACTGACTAGATAATATTTTGTGATGAAAAAGGTGAGATTAGGATTTGTGAAGTTAACAAATGTATTTTTGGAAAAATAAAATCGTCTAAATGCACCTTGAAAGCAGGCCCATGCTTTCTATAGTATACACACACACAGCAGGACTTTATCTTTTATTTTAGGCTTTTAAGCAACAAAAATATATAAAAGTCTGGTCGAACAGTAATACAAGTGAGAGGGCACAAGTAAGATATATCAATCTGTAGTCCCTAAACATATGTGGAAATGCAAGAGGAACTAGAGAGCTATGCAAAGTAAGTGGAGAAAGAGCGGAGAACAGAAGATGATGGCAAAGAAAGGAAGGAGGAATGAGAGAAATCAGTTTTGGCTAAAGCATGCATAATGGTGACCATATTTTGGTATACATCGCCAATGATCTCTGCAACAGGTCTCCCAGATGTCCCAGTGTGGGAATTTATTGATTTGCCTTAACTTGTCATAATGTCAATAATGGAAAGGAGTGTTGTGCGTTTCCCTTTCCAGGGCTCTTTGAGCCGGGACATATGGGATGGGCTCCCAGCCACCTCGAGCGGAATGACCCGTCCCTGGTAGAAATGGTGGAAAAGAGTCTGAAGATCCTGCAGAAGAACAAGCATGGCTTTTTCCTCTTTGTTGAAGGTTTTATATTCTTTATTATGTTGAATATGTATTAATACTATTTTTTTCATTACTTATACACAGTGCTTTACTGTATGCAACAATAACATACATTCAGACAGGCCATCTCACAGGCAATTCCATATTGTGCAATAAGTTAGTGGCAAATATGTTTATAATAACTAGCAGGAACAGGAAGTCATCACACCTCTCCTCACCTCCCCAGTGCCTCTTGACGTCATCACACTTCTCTGCCACCTTGCCTCCCCTCCTCACAACATTACCCCAATCTTGTGTGACATCAGTACTCATCTGCCCAACACCCCAGTGTCTCTGAGGTCATCAGCTCCTCCATTTCCATCTCAGCCCAATCGACCCCTTCTGTCCATCTCATATCCCCCCCCCCCAACATCCCCCTCCAACCCCCGACCCTTTCGGCCACCCGGCCAAACTTGTATTTCTTTTCCTGCATATCCTGGTGCGTTGACAGACAGGCGAACAGGCATATTATTACATAGAGAAATAAATACATAATATTATAAAAATAACAAACTAATTAACCTAATGATGTTTTTAAATTATGGTTTAGAAATCCGATGTAATTAGTGTTGTTGCACTGCCAATTATCTGTTGATATTTCTAATCCTTCATGACAATTTGCCGTGCAATGTATAAATTAGCTGAGTGCAGCAAGTTCAAAGATATATTCGTTCAAGTTAAAGTATTTCTCTACTGAAAAAATCAAGGGCGGGGGTGCTCATCTCGACTGGTGGATCCTGTGCCAGTCGTAAAACAACTCCACATTACCATGGTAGGAGCAGTATATCCATAGGATACCTGCTTTTGATTTTAAACTAAACTACTGTATTATTATTTTTAGCAAATCCAGGGGGATTTAGTTCAAAACGGACCTAAATTTACAATCACCACCACCAATTTTGATTATAGCGAATTGAATGTTTTTGTTAATCAGCTGTTCAGATTCCCCCCCCGTCCCCCATAGGTATTCGAACTATGCTCTCGGTATTGTATGATGAGATGCAATGTCCATTCGGAGCTTTCTCAGGGCAGTGCATTACCCAGTTTCTGAGAATAGATACGGAAGGTCATGTCACAAAAGAACTGTGTTCTGAATTGCGGTGACATTTATACACTAAATAAATCCAAGTTGTATTGTTTTGTATTTCTCATGTCTCTTCAAGGAACCTCTTTCATCAACAGTAGGGGGACACTGCTCTTTTGCATATGCCCAGCTAAGGAGAAATGTTTGTAGTGTGGCAGGCAAACTCAAAAAACATTTTTAGACCTGGACTTTAGCTCAATTAAGTGAGAAAACAACTTCAACAAAATGGGCTTTTTTGGTAGTCATTAGAGACCAGACCTCGACAATAAATTCGTTAAACTAGAGAACCCATTGTCTTTTTATGGGTGGATTTCTATATTCGAACCCATGAACCACCGGCCTACCTCTATATAATTTTTCGTATTAATATTTGACATTTGAAGTGATAAATGAAATCATATATCATGAGCACAGTTTATTTTTAATATTGTAATACGTTGGTGATGTACTCCTGTATATATAATACATCATCTTCATCATTATCGTCAATATAGAGTACTGCTTAATGCAAGCCTTCCTTACAAATATCATTGCTAGCAGACTCTGCTGAAGTGCCTTAACATATATTTAATTATAACCCTATATGTATTTTTTTATTTGGCTTAAAGATAATGAACGCGTAACTTTGTAAATGTTTTCCAATATTTAGCATTTGGATCATCATCAGCATCGGCCACGATACATCCACTGCTGGGTGAAGGCCTTGACAAATCGTTAGCATATTTCACGGTCGTTGAATTCCCACCACTGGCTTAGCAGTGCTGTTATCAGGAGATGAGCGCCAATGCCTCAATGCTCATTTGCAGCAGGAAATCACTTTCATTTTTGAGTCAATTATAATTCATTTAAAAACCCAGAACAATTGATTGAAACTCGATGCTGTTTTGGACGTTATTAATTTGCTTCCACGTCATAGCAGGGGTATATATCTGCTGAATTCTTAAGGATACAGAGACACATCCACAATATATGTATATAAGTAACAAATTTAAACACGATGAAAAAACATGTATTCAATGAGAAGACACTATTTTGTAAATACAATTTTAATTAAATAGCGAAATATACATACGTATTGTGTCAAAGGCATACAAAAGCGGTCGTTTAAGGATTTTAATTCATCCAATTTTAATCCATTGCCCTGCTTAAATATGCATGAGCACGCTGCTCATTTATAAAAAGCCATAATTATACTTGAGATCAAAATGCACGTTTGAACACCTTAACCCTAAGTTAATCCTTCAGTGTAATTATAGTAATTATTATTATTATGAAGAGCACACATCAAAATTATGTGCTTTTTTAAGAGCTTAAACCTTAGACATGTATTTGAGTGTGCTCTATGTGGTTAATCAATTGTGGCTCGGTGCATTCTATTCTATCAGTGCATGTGGAAATATGTTCAGGAGCTAAATGCCAATGTCGAGGTCTGCTAGCCACGAGAGGGTTTCAAAAGAGAGTTACAAAGTTTTGCTATTCCTGCATTGAAGGGACACAGACTACACACAGCGCATTGAGTTGAATGGCCACAGTCACACTGGCTTGTCTTTAAGTTTCCATTTATTCAAGAGATATGTGCATCGGCCTCTTGATGTTCTGATGCGGTTGATGGTTCCACCAGTGTCTTTGAGGAATGTCTACACCAGGAGGTGCGATGCTTGGGTCTCGGATCAGGTGTTTATTCTGTGTATCCTTGTTGTTCCACTCTGTTCGCCAGCATTCTGGAGCTCAATACTCTGCCACCGAGTTGATCAGTGAGAGGGCGACAGTTTGGAGCACATCAGCTGAAGTGCCCCAGGTCGTTCCTGCTAGTTTCTCTCACAGGTCAATTATTGATTTGGTCTTTTCACCGATCTGTTTTGTGTGGGGCTTGAAGGTTCGGGCTTCTGTCTATGATAAGCCCTACATATTTTTGAGTGGGGGTCATAGTGCACTAGGCTACCGAAAGACCTATCAAGGATGGCATCTGCTGCATGATTCTTCAAGTGGAAAGCGCTGGTGGTGGTATTGTAAGGATTTGGTCAGGGTCACCAGCGATCAGCTGTTAAGAGTATTGGCAATCTTGACTTAAAGCTTTCGTGACTGCAGGAATTCATATTATAGGGGTCTTTCGGTAAAGTCACGTAGATGGATTCAAAGAAAATAACAAAATAACAAAAACTACGACGTTTTGATCGCAACACAAGCGGTCATCATCGAAACGTCGTAGTTTTTTGGTATTTTACTTGAACCTATCTACGTGACTTTACCAAAAGACCCATAGAATAGTATTGGCAATGTTTTTGGGGAGGTTCGTGCCCCGTGCAGCAAGGGCTATGTCATCTGCACACACCAGGCTGAGTGAAACGTGCCTGGCTGTGTAGGGTCGTATCTAAGGAACTTGGCTTGTGCTGACTACTATTCCTCGAGTTTCCCTCCGGCTTCATTCTCTGAGCAGCCCTATTGTATGTGGTGTCTAATGAAGTCACCCACATATTTTCTGGCTGAGTGGCTGCTGATAGATGTGTTGATAGACATTCCTTATTTAGGGGCTTTGATGAAAGTGGTGAGGCCATGTTTAGGGTGGTAGATGGGTGCAGCAGCAGCAACAACAAGGGTGTTCCAATTTATTGTGTAACTTGCCTTCCGTGTGCTGTCATCAGCCTGTGTCTCCTGCAAGGTGACGTCAGTGTTGATTCCCTTTTGGTTTCTGGCCAGGAAGTCACGTTTATGTCTCAACATTTCTACATTGTTTAGTTGGTATACTCGAAGGCCTCATCCGATCAGTTTCTGGCCCTTAAAGGGGTCATTGTTTCGGTTATTTATCTCTACTGATCATATCTAAAGTCGAATTAACTATGCCATTTTCACCTAGATGATTGGTATTAGCAGTGTTCAAGATAACACGAAAACACGTAACAGGTGGGCCGCAAAAAGGCTACCGTCTCCAACCCAATGCATGCATCGGGTTCATGCATATATTAATGTTTTGTATTGAAGTAACCTGGAGACAACTGAATGTGCCTCCAGTATTGAATTGTAACATTTGGTGTCCATATTCCTCTTCTAGGAATAGTCTTCATATCTGTCTTAGCACAACATTGGACTGACGATTACACATCTATTAAAACCTTTTGAAGCTGTCCTAATTGTGATCTTTGACATCATCCAACCACTAACCCATTCCTGCTGATTATTTTCTTCTGTACAGGATGAGGATAACCAGAAGTCATTTTTCACTGCTTACTATCCTTGAGAAGTGAAAGATATACTAAACGCACGAAAGTCGCGAATCGGGGAGGTAATTTAAAGGTGATTTACACATGTAGTTGATTCGCCAATAGCGCTGCACTAGGGCTCTTGTATGTATGTTGAATTTATTTCGCACCGTACATAGCCAACCATGCTATTCGGAGGTGGACAGCATGTGTCTGTGTATGTTTTTGGAGCACAGAGACGGTGGTTAGTGTAATGTGCTACAAGCCCGCATTCTTGGGTTCAATTCCTGACCTTCGATATCATCAGTTGCAAGTGATATTGGAACCTGTCCTGGGCCTCCTCCCTTTCGTCAATAATGTATAGCCGTACTGTAACTCGTGCAGTGTTTAGATAACATCATTTGGGAAACAAACAAAGGTGGCAGGCCATGGAGCTGGTCAAACCGCCCCATAATTCGTACTTCCAGCCGTAACAGGTGCTTTCTTACATAATTTGTCCCTGGAGATTTGTGTCCAACCATATGATATCAAATATGAATTATTCTGGTTAAACAAAGGTCAGCAATTTGAATCTTAGAATGTATATGCATGGCATATTCTTCCAATCACACATTTCCACCACAAATACAAACCATATATATGTGACATGGTAGAAGCAACGAGGCATGCAATCATTGCATGTCTATGTAATTTAATTATCGGCCACTTCAATGTTCTCAACGATTGAGGTTTTCTCCAATACATGATTTCAACAGGTGCACATGTGACTACACTGGCCAATGTTGAGAATGTGATAGCAGTAGCAGCTCTCTGACTAAATGTTCCTCATACAGGATTTCAAACTACAGTGAGAGGTAGGTGACAGACGTTTAACCCGGAGAAGGCTCAGGGATCTCCTATTTCCCGGCGACATGTCGAACAATAAGCCATCCTCTTCTCGTGGAGTGCTGCTGTGTCAAAAATAAATAAATCCTCGTCATTTCTGAAGCCCTCCAACAATACGATTGAATGATTTCTTAAGTGTCATTAAATTATTACATCAATCAAGCGTATTGTGCGTACATTTCATCCATTTAAAGTGACTTGTATTGCACTCTTGCAACAAAGGGTGGCTCTCCAAGTCAATTTGGCAAAATCAGTGACTGTTAACTAATGCCACACCTCTCTTCTGCCTGATTTTTTTCTTCAAATTGCTCAGTCACATTAAAGGAGATACATTTGTGAACATGATGTGCAAATAACAATGGATGCAAATCTGCCGCTGTGATTAATTATATCTCGGTCTCTTAATTACTGCCCTGTTACACCAGGATGGTCATTGGCCATTTTTCACCCACGTGTGACGAAAAGAAAGGCCATTGCCTGAAATTTCACGTTACATATTTTATTTTTAAGGATGTATTATTTACAAATGTGTATAGTTTTTGTTATTTGTGCTTATGCTCCACAGCTAGCACAGTATCACAAAAAACATGTTTCATGTGTTTATGGTAATTGTAATTCCTTCTACATATCCAGCAAAGTGTCATTAAGTCTAAATGCTCCTCCGTGTCCTCATGTAGGACTCGTACTCGGGTTGTCTTTCCGTTCGCTCTATTCACACTTAGAGTTCACCTCCTCATCGTCACCGCTCCGTGTCTCCCCGTTCGCTCCGTTCCACCGTCCGTCATTAACGACACTCCCTGTCTCCCCGTTCGCTCGCTCCGCTCCGCGATTCTGCTCCGCTCTCTCTCCGTCTCTCCCAAGGTCCGTACACTTCTCTTCTATCCTACTCTCTTCTCTCTCTATCACTGTTACCGTACTCTCTGCTCTATCTATCACCGGCCACCATCACTCCAGCTTCAACCAAGACTCCCGTCCCTACGTTTTACTCTATACTTTTATATCCACACCAATCAGTCCCAATCAATTATCCCCCCCCCCCCGCTTTACCACTCGCCCCCAGGCCCCCAGCCTCACGTGACTTTGTTATTCCCGCCTGAGCGGCGCCAGTCATTAAGCACTCACCCTCTTAACCAATCACCGGCCTGTGTCCCCCGGTTACCCCTAACACCTGTCGCGCCTCTTAACGGCGTCTCCCTCACGCCCAACAACAACAACACCGTCCTCAAATACCCCCCACTGTACACTGCTCTCTTGCATAGCAACAGCACAAGAGAACACGTGGCGCGCCATATTTCAAGTCCTACACTTATATGTGAGCATAGTAAAACACCATTACATAGAAACCCCATACAAATATGTGGATTACACCAAGGCCGTATTTATAATATATATTGGGTGGGACACAGTATCACAAAACAACATTTGGGGGGACACATCCCCCCAATATTCAAATATGCTCAAAATGTCGTCGTCCCCAATATATTGCTATGAAAAAATTGCTATGCTATGTAAATAAAGATAACAATTTGCTAAACCTTGGCCACAATTACTTCATTACACATTCCTGCGGAGGGAACTGGTAGAAACGTTGGGTTACTCGGTCAATGGCCAGGATCAACGGCGGCGTGGTGTATTCCGCAAATATGGCCGACTGTGAGAGCGGGCACAAGCCGTCGTGAGCAGGTTAAACGTTGAGTTTTATAAGGGTACCACGGGGTGACCAGCCCCTCCCCACCCAGCCCCACCCCTCCCAACCCCCACCCAGCCCCACCCTCCCCACCCAGCCCCTCCCCACCCAGCCCCTCCCCACCCAGCCCCACCCTCCCCACCCAGCCCCTCCCTCCCCCCTGAACGACGGACGGACACAATAATCCCCTGTGGGCTGGTGTAACCAGGAGGTTCCTACCAGTGTAAACCAATCCATAGATGTATGTTTATATGATTGTGGTTATGGTTGTACTTTATTAATCCCTAATTTCTGCCATTACATAGAATCAAACAAGAAATGGTAAAAAAAAGTAAAAACAGAGCAATGTAATACAATACACTATCAGACATTATTGTAAAAAATAAAATAAAAGTCCATTCCATGTGTTACTCCATTTTTTTATATTTTAGGCAGGAAATGAGTTTTCAAATTTAGATATTTTTCTGGGTTGGGACCCTCAGACACCCTGGAAGATTTTGTCCCCCCCAATGTTGACTCCATGGCTACAGCCTTGGATTACACACTCAGAGGCATACACATAGATCACCAACCTGCTTGGTGTACTTCCATCCACTGGTTACCTCAAATCCTTGCAGGTTGAATGTCTCAGTCTAATCCATCAACCCACAGCATCGACACTGGATTTCAAGCCCGCACAAATGCACCTAAGTAAAACTAACCTAAAAATTGGCAGCATGACGAATTAAAATAAGAAATGGTATTTGACAGCAATTAGAGATTAATTATGTAGAATGTTGCTTTTGTTTGTATTAAAGGTGCCATACTTAATAGTAATCTGCAGTAGTTGTTTGCAAATGACAATTACGATTATAGCGTATAAAGTATTACAGAGGAATGCTACGTTAACATGCATATACATGGTACATTTGAGAAAATAAATATTTGGTAATTTTTAACCGGCATATACCTGCAATGAATGAGGTGATGAAGGTTTTGTTGTGCAAGATTTGAGTATTTGAAGTTATTATTTCACAGCATAATTTACGTTATTCTTGCCTTCTTGTATACCTGTATAAAAGACACCTGTTCACAGAAGCAATCAATCAGATTCCAAACTCTCCACCATGGCCAAGACCAAAGAGCTCTCCAAGGATGTCAGGGACAAGATTGTAGACCTACACAAAGCTGGAATGGGCTACAAGACCATCGCCAAGCACCTTGGTGAGAAGGTGACAACAGTTGGTGCGATTATTCGCAAATGGAAGAAACACAAAAGAACTGTCAATCTCCCTCGGCCTGGGGCTCCATGCAAGATCTCACCTCGTGGAGTTGCAATGATCATGGGAACGGTGAGGAATCAATGATTTCAAGGCAGCTGGGACCATAGTCACTATGAAAATAGTTGGTAACACACTACGCCGTGAAGGACTGAAATCCTGCAGCGCCCGCAAGGTCCCCCTGCTCAAGAAAGCACATATACATGCCCGTCTAAAGTTTGCCAATGCACATCTGAATAATTCAGAGGACAACTGGGTGAAAGTGTTGTGGTCAAATGAGACCAAAATGGAGCTTTTTGGCATCAACTCAACTCGCTGTGTTTGGAGGAGGAGGAACGCTGCCTATGACCCCAAGAACATCATCCCCACCGTCAAACATGGAGGTGGAAACATTATGCTTTGGGGGTGTTTTTCTGCTAATGGGACAGGACAATTTCATCACATCAAAGGGACGATGGACGGGGCCATATACCGTCAAATCTTGGGTGAGAACCTCCTTCCCTCAGCCAGGGCATTGAAAATGGGTCGTGGATGGGTATTCCAGCATGACAATGACCCAAAACACACGGCCAAGGCAACAAAGGAGTGGCTCAAGAAGAAGCAAATTAAGGTCCTGGAGTGGCCTAGCCAGTCTCCAGACCTTAATCCCATAGAAAATCTGTGGAGCGAGCTGAAGGTTCGAGTTGCCAAACGTCAGCCTCGAAACCTTAATGACTTGGAGAAGATCTGCAAAGAGGAGTGGGACAAAAAGCCTCTTGAGATGTGTGCTAACCTGGTGGCCAACTACAAGAAACGTCTGACCTCTGTGATTGCCACCAAGGGTTTTGCCACCAAGTACTAAGTCATGTTTTGCAGAGGGGTCAAATACTTATTTCCCTCATTAAAATGCAAATCAATTTATAACATTTTTGACATGCGTTTTCCTGGATTTTGTTGCTGTTATTCTGTCTCTCACTTCAAATAAACCTACCATTAAAATTATAGACTGATAATTTATTTGTCATTGGGCAAACGTACAAAATCAGCAGGGGATCAAATACTTTTTTCCCTCACTGTATCAGCCTGACTTCCAGCCTTGGCAAGACACTTTTTTATTTCTTACGTTTTTTCCAAGACTCAACCAATGAAGAACTTTCTCAGCCTTCTTCCCACTCAAAGCTCAGCGAACTTGACATCCATTTCAAAAGAGTGTTCTGTTATGCAGGTCCCTGCATTGGGTTGACTTTATCTACCGAGTATTGTGGAATGGGCTAAATATTCATGAACCCTGATCTATTGTGCCAAGGTTTAGAAATTACATCCTTTCTGACCCCAATGTTAAATGTCAGCCCGACAGGCACGCTCATAAAACCTCTTATCATCCTGGCCCATAAGGCCTTTACTGACTGTCAACACTCAGACTACTTATTGAACATAACCAACTGTATGTCAGCACTATCCAGCAATCACTGTAAAATTCTAATTTCATTTAGTGCTGTTTATGTCTGATAATATATTAAAAATGTTATTTATGTAAGGCACATGTGGGTAGCCGTTGTTACTTAGGGATGTATTATTATTGTTATAAATTATTAACTGCCTAACATCTTCCACCATTGTCAGGGTCGATAAAGTGACTCACACTTTGTGAGGAATCAACAATGGTTATCCTGTGGAGGCAACGGCCCACACTTTTGAAATGTGGGATTTCAGCCGTTGTCTCTGAACCACCAACAGAGATGAACACCGTCCATTGATCATTTGACACTGTGGAGACAATTTAAATGTGCTTTGTTTCGATATTAAAAAGGTTTGTGAGGCAGGAGGGCTCTTAATGTTACGATATGGATCAGAGAGTCAGGCCCGAACTCAGCAGATTGAAAGCCGTTTTCATTTGAGCAGAGGTGCTTAAGATGGATTATGGCAATACAGGATAAGCAAAGCAGAAATCTGGAAGAGAGCATTGCAGTAAATTGTTTTGATTCGTCAACGAATGGTTGCATTTGGGAGGTTACGTGTGCATGATGGGGGAGTCATGCTTGTACTGTACAGCATCCGCAGGATCTTATGGAACATAGAAAGCGTTGGCGAGGTGTGTGTGTGTTTAGCACACACTGCTTTGGTCATGGTAACATTGATCTTTATCCTGAATTGTGATTATATATGTAAATAAAGCCCTAATGTGTCCCGTGTGTTGCTGGGCATAGGTGGGCTGATTGACAAAGGCCACCATGAGGGTCGAGCGTCGCGGGCGCTGCACGAGGTGCTGGCTCTGGACAAGGCGGTGCAGCGCGCCCACGAGCTCACCGACCCGGCCAACACGCTGATCGTTGTCACGGCAGACCACGGCCATACGCTCACCATCGGGGGGCACCCCAGCAGAGGCAACCCCATCCTTGGTGAGTGCAGCTTGCTCAAATTAACAACGAGGCAGTGCGCATTTCCTCTTTAAGAATTTGGCAAAACAGACAATATCATGGGACCTCCTTTTCCAGTGCCAAATATGAGAATAGGGTTTTCCCCTTTTTTCTGGCAAAAATATAGGTGTTAAGATGTTAAAACACCAATCTGAAACCTTTTACAAGGAATAATATCGGCATTAACCACAATACTTATGGTCGGAATGCAAAGAAAAAACATACTCTGATAATATATGCATTGCCTTTGAAACTGATTGTTAGACCAGAGGACCAATCAGTTTCTGGCACCAAAACAGGTGTTTTGTTGCCAAAAAAAAGGGAAAACCTATTCTCAAAACAGATGATGTTTGAGAGTGGCGGGGCTCTCCCATCACCGTTGAGCATAGGGTCCCGCATCTCAGCGTTCCTGCACACCTAGCAGCATTCTATATCGGACGCCTAGGAGTTGAGGGTCATGGAGCGAGGCTAACCGCCTAAATTTCAAGGTGCTTCCCGCCGGCGGTGGAATTCCACCCTTCACCACCACTGTCGGGGCTTTACACTAGCATCCAGGTTATTTCAACTCATGCCACTCCACGAGCGAAGAACCGGGTTTTACTCCAAATTCTTCATGCTCAAAAAACGATCCGGCAGGTACAGGGGGATACTCGATCTGAGGAAACTTGCTTCTCCACATATAGCATTTAAAGGTGGAATCTCTTTAGTCCACCACAGGAGTGCTCCAGCCAGGGGATTGGCTTGCCTCCATAGAGTTCGCCAAGGGTGTTCACCTAGGTGTTGGCAACCCTCATTGTGGCCCTATCTTGACGACTTTCTCTGAGGGCGCCATTGGTGACCAGGCTTCAGATGGATATATCCACGGTCATCTCACTATTGGAGACACACAGCTGAGTCATCAACCGGGCGAGGCATTTTCTGTTCCCGAACCCAGCAGCTTTACCATCTGGGAGCTGATATTTGAACGGACCAGCAGATAATGTGGCTTCTGGATCAGAAGGAGCTCCTGATAGCTGGGCTAGCCCATTCTGTTGCCACCAATGCAGTGCCCCATGCAAGAGTAATTGTGGTTCTGCTGGGGCACACGTCATGAACCACAGAGGTTATTCTCTGGGCAAAGTACCAAATGAGACATTTACAAAAAGCTCTGCTACGCTGCTGGGACCCATGGGGTGGCAACCTCCAACAGGTGGTGCGGCTGCCACCGATCTGCAGAGCCTTCAATTGGGACGCCAGCTCTTGGGGCTGGAGTGCTCACCTCATCTCCAGGGGAGATCAGTGTAGGCGAGCTGGCCGACCCTTGCAAAGGGCAGCACCAACCTGCTCGAAGTGCACGTCATACATCTAGCGCTGTGGCATTTCACACCACAGTTGATTGGCAGGTCAGTTCTGGTCCGCTGCAACAACATTATGGATTCCCCCCCCCCCCCCCCCGATTCTGTCCTCTTATTGAGGAGGCCTGGATCCTGCTGAGTTGAGCAGAGGACATGCACTTGACTCTGGAGGGTGACCCACATGGTCGGGGGTCGACTCGCTCGGCCGCAGCTGGCTCGATCCACGAGTGGCAGCTGCACCCCGAGGTGTTCACCTCCCGTCTGGATTGCTTCGGCCCCCTTTATCGCCTCTGTGAAAGGCTGCCTGCTCACGAGGTTGTTCATGACCTCTGCACCTCGCTCACTTTCTCACCGACACCTGCGGGTCCGTGACCTGTGTAGCCCTGCTCAGATTGTGTTTGTGACCTGCAAGTTTGTAACCTCGGTGGCCTGTGTTAAGGACCTGAGAGCGTAGGATCATACCCCTGCCTTCGTGACTAAGTACTGGAGTCTGGACCGTCATTGCTAACTATTAGGACTGTGTTTATGTTGTTATAACAAGTACTTATTATTGCCATTACCTTTGATCTGGTTGATGTGACTTGTGTTTTCTCATTGCCCTGTAACCCCTGGAAACCCTTGCATATTACATGGTGTTGTTCTTTGCTAATCCTTGTTACTTCTTTTCTCTCTACCTAGAGCCTTGCCCAGGTATCTGGTTATCTTGATATCACTGTGGTTTGAGACGAATGCGACTGAGACTTTGTATACTTGGACCGTGGTTTATTTTACATTTGGACAGTGACATTCAGGAGTTGAGGTTAATAATACATTTTTTAAAAGCTGTGACTGGGCTCCATCTCATATTCATTGATCGCTCTATGCTTGTGAACACTCTTTAGATAAGTTTTGGTTTGGGCCTTTTGGAGTTTCTCAAAAGTTGCCTTTTAAAGGTGATAACCGCCCCCAAACCCCCAACCCTACCCACATGAGCATGGTGAAATCTGGACTGGGGACTTGTGGTGGTGATGGTGGTGGTGTTGGAGGATTATGACATCCATGTGCCAAAATGCAAGACATTTCCCAATGCAACAATGTGCTTATTGCAGGGCTAGTGGACACGGAAGTGAGCGATGTGGACTACCTACCCTTCACCACGCTCGCCTATGCCAATGGGCCTGGGCACAGCACACGTCGGGACATTGTGGATACAGGTAAATTGCTGAATCATGGATGATTCATTGTGATCCTACTGAATCGCACGAGGCGTCAATTTGTTGATTGATAGGCACAATATATTAAGTCTGCCATGAAGGCACAATTATACTGTAAACAGTAATATACGCAAGTTCACGTTTGTTTAACCAGATAATAACTCAAGAGATTAGAATAGTGTCGTTGTCAAGAATGACTTGGGTCACCAAAATTACAAATAATATATAAATCGGAGCAAAACAACCAACTATAAATGAAAGCAGAAGCAACCGTGTTACAAAGGAAATCCAAAAACTGCACATACATGATATTAAATAAAATTCGCAGCCTGCATGCGTTTTGAGTGGGACCATCCCTCCCTCCTTTCATGCATCCCTCCCTCTCAGAGTACCTAGAGAAAACCCATGCGAGGGGAGATAACACTCAATCCCGATACAGATGTAATGGGTTCGAATTAGGTGCACACACACGCAGCTTGGAGGCAACACTATTTATTAAATGGTAAGTAATATAACACTGTACATAAGGTGGTGACCACCTTCCTCAACTCACTAACACTCTGGAACACGACACAGACTGGACCAGGCAGGCAACGGCCTGCCTGGCCCAGGACGACGACTCGGGACTTGACGACCGATGATGTCTTCACTTTGGAGTACAGTACAACAGCCTTGCTCTCCGTTCACACCACGCTTATATCTGCTTTGGCGTGGCCGGCTCCGCCCAGGCGTGGCTGGCTCTCTCCAGGCCACGCCTCCCTTCCCAGGACACGCCTCACTTCCCCCACCTCTGGGAAGGTCCCCATCCCTCCAGCACGTGACCCCCCAGGCACCCCCTTGGGGCCCCCAGCCCTCGTACGGGCCAACACAGTAGTGACCGTTCTATGTCACTACATCACCCCCCCCTGTATAAACACACAGCCGTCCCCGGCTGTAACACAACTGTGAAACATTGAAAAGGTGTGCCTCCGAACCAGCAACATCAATAAATGACCGGCGACCGATAAGAAATACAATCACGTAATATATACAGAATCGACGAGGGTAAAAGGGAACCGCATATAAAACGGGGAATTAACAACAAATATACATGAAAACTGGCTAACCCACTTACGCTCCAGCACAGCCCCCCCCCCCCCCGTTAGAATCACGCATGCAATGACAGTCACCCGTTAGCACCCCCCCGCCTTTCCGACATGGCGTCACAACCAGTAGCACGCGTCGGCCATATCGGGGGGGGAATTTCCATGTTACCACCCCACCGCCTTTCCGACGCGGCATCACAACCAGTAGCACGCGTCGGCCATATCGGGGGGGGAATTTCCATGTTACCACCCCACCGCCTCTCCGACGAGGCGTCACAACCAGTAGCACACGTCGGCCATATCGGGGGGGGGGAATTTCCATGTTACCACTCCACCGCCTTTCCGACGCGGCGTCACAACCAGCAGCACGCGTCGGCCATATCGGTAAGATTTTAACCCAGTCTCTCTCCAAGACTCGCATCGCAGCATATAGCTGTACCGACCGAGCTGAGACGACCCAGTCTCTCTCCAAGACTCGCATCGCAGCATATAGCTGTACCGACCGAGCTGAGACGACCCAGTCTCTCTCCAAGACTCGCATCGCAAGCATATAGCTGTACCGACCAAGTTGAGACGACCCATCGTTCACTCACTGCACAACATGCACCCTAACAACTGAGGGATACAGTCTCAACGTAACAGGACAACTCCACCTGAACCTTACGAATCTCCAGCCCACTGTTTCAACGCACCTCGGAGGGTCTCAACCTCCGAGCCGTCAGGTCAAGCTGTCAGCCATAGCATGACGGGACCACACTCCCCGAGCCATGTGAGCGCACAGCCCACAAGGCTAGACAAGCCACAGAGTGTCTCGATCTCCGGGCTGTCAGGTCAAGCCGTCAGACACAGTATGACGGGACGAAACTCTCCGAGCCATGTGAGCGCACAGCCCACTAGGCTAGACAAGCCACTGAGTGTCTCGATCTCCGGGCTGTCAGGTCAAGCCGTCAGCCATTGCATGATGGGACCACACTCTCCGAGCCATGTGAGTGCACAGCCCACTAGGCTAGACATGCCACGGAGTGTTTCAATCTCCGGGCTGTCAGGTCAAGCCGTCAGCCATTGCATGACGGGACCACACTCTCTGAGCCATGTGAGCGCACAGCCCACTAGGCTAGACAAGCCACGGAGTGTCTCGATCTCCGGGCTGTCAGGTCAAGCCGTCAGACACAGCAGGACGGGACCACAATGTTCGTGTTAGACACGCAACTCTCACTGGGCCATCCTGGTCAGGATCTGCGCCCCAAGATAAGTGACAGCCAGCACCACAATTCCAAATCCCTGGCAGCATGTCACCATCGCAATTTAACACCATCACAACACATACAATTTGAATTATGATCCCCCACAGAACTGATCCAATGCCGAACAGGTACGCACAATTTGTCACGATCCCGAATATTCAATGGTCACAACAATACACCTCACATCCCGTATCCGTACACATCATCTCCGAGACTCGCATTGCAGCATGCAGCTGTACCAACCGAGTGGAGAGAGCAACGCAATTTGACAGCAATTAACGGAAACGCACCCCCGATCGATGTAGAACACAAGGGGCATTCCCGCACAAAAGACATCATCTGTGCAACAACGGACAGGAGCCAACCAGTGAGGTTGAAACACACCGAACCTGTCATTTCAAAAACCCCTTCACCATTAACCATGGGACTCAGGGCATTCGAATTTTGAGAGCAAAAAAAAACTAGACACAAACGTCAAAAATCGCCGAATTGATTAATACAGTATATGCAGTATACGAAGTTCGTACAGTCAATCATTTGGCGCAATGCTCCATCCAGTCCCCACATGGCAACACACACAATCAATACTCCAGACAATCCGTACATAGTAAATAATCACAAGCAAGTACCCAACAGTCCATACACTGTTAACAATTTCAAGCAAAGCTCCATACGGTCTGTACATTGGCAACAATGACGATCAAAGTTTCTGACAGTTACAAGTGACAATCACGAGCGAAACTCCATACAGTATACACAATAACAATGGCGATTTCGCAACACAACGATGTAACAACACGAGTCATTAACACGGCAACATACAGGATATGAACGGAGCTCGGGACACCAACAACGAATTAATCATTAACTACACCCAGAAGATACCGATCTCGACGCCGTAATTAACAACAACACTGTTACAAGCAGAAACCCGCATGGTCGCCGCGTCACTTTATCACGCACACAACCGGACGAACACGCTCCGCAAACCAGCGAGTTAAAAAAAAAAACACCCGCGATCGCAACCCGGCACACGCAAGATGGGTGAAGTTATTATTATTTTTCTTGAGGCCGGGTGCTTGTCATGTCACGACTCGCCTGGCAAACTATGAATAGTGGAGGGCGGCAAGGTGGAGCACTGGGACACCCCGAAGAATCTTGCATGGTGAACACGGCCTGCTCTTGCGAACCCCCATCCACAAGACGGGGGCGCCACCTGCACGTGTGGAACTCCCCCTCCGCAGGCGTTGATGTCGGCGGGAGCGGCGCTTTGGCGGGAACAGCGCCCCGACCCGCCGCCGAAATGGCAGGAGCGGCGCTTTGGCGGGAACTGCGCCCCGACCCGCCGCCGAAATGGCGGGAGCGGCGTTTTGGCGGGAACAGCGCCCCGACCCGCCGCCGAAATGGCGGGCCCACCGCGTGGCCCGCATGCCCGGGCCTCCCCCGCCAGCCCCCGCAGCGACGATGGTGTCCTCTCCCCGCGGCTCCGTCGCTCCGTTCCCGATGGCGGCGAAGTAGCAGTGCGATGCAAGTCCCACCGCTCCGCGTGCAGCGCCATCTCTCTCTCCCTCTGTCACCGGGGCTGCCATCCCCGGGGCTGTCCGAAGGATGGTCGTCACACCGTCCCCGTCGTACGAAGGCGTCCAGGTGAGTTTTATATTTGTTTTTCGTGTGCCCATTTTACTTCCCTAGGATAACACCTAGCAATATTTATTTTTCCACAACTTCTGACACCAAATGTAATGTGTTCGAATTAGGTGCACACACACGCAGCTTGGAGGCAACACTATTTATTAAATGGTAAGTAATATAACACTGTACATAAGGTGGTGACCACCTTCCTCAACTCACTAACACTCTGGAACACGATACAGACTGGACCAGGCAGGCAACGGCCTGCCTGGCCCAGGACGACGACTCGGGACTTGACGACTGATGATGTCTTCACTTTGGAGTACAGTACAACAGCCTTGCTCTCCGTTCACACCACGCTTATATCTGCTTTGGCATGGCCGGTTCCGCCCAGGCGTGGCTGGCTCTCTCCAGGCCACGCCTCCCTTCCCAGGACACGCCTCACTTCCCCCACCTCTGGGAAGGTCCCCATCCCTCCAGCACGTGACCCCCCAGGCACCCCCTTGGGGCCCCAGCCCTCGTACGGGCCAACACAGTAGTGACCGTTCTATGTCACTACACAGATGTTAATTAATCCACTTTCTGTCCTGTTGTACCCTGGAGAGCTAGGAGGTTACCTTAACGTCCATGGGGAGTTTCAGAAGTTTGAGTGATCTAGTAACCCTTACCTCCAGAGTGCATGATTACAGGCACTCATCTATGTGCTTTCCCCTTATTAGCTGCGGACGACTACAGAGTGAAGAGCGCGGTGCCACGGACAAGAGAGACGCACAGCGGGGAGGACGTCCCCGTGTTTGCGAGCGGTCCCATGGCCCACCTCCTGCGTGGAGTGCAGGAGCAGACTTACGTGGCCCACGTTATACGCTATGCCGCATGCCTGGGCAGCTATCGTGAGAGCCACTGCACCCCAGAGGGCAGGACGTCCAGTTAAAAGGCCTTGGCATTCTCTTCTTCTTTGTTGATGTATGGAGAAACAACTTTGAATTTACGTTGCTGCCTTAGTATTTGGTGTTTGGGTAGCGTTCAATGGTCAGTTCTGGATGACCGTAGTCGCACACTGTAGATTTTTACATTTTCCATTCGTGCATCACGTATCTGTATCCGTATCTGTAATAGTTTGTGCCGATGCGGTTTAAGGTTGCTGATAAACTACGTTGAAGATCGTAGCTGTTAGCTCTTTGTGCTCTTTAATGAGGTGTTTGTGACTTAGTCGCCTTTGTGCACAGCAGTGCATCTGCTGTAGAACATTTCCCTACTACATAGCAGCCACCCATTTGTACACGTAAGGGATGAGATTGGGATTCTAAAACGTCAAATACAGGATACCCTGAATATTCGCGGGAGCACTTTCCTGGAGAATATTAAAACTCAAAGCTTAAAAAATAGGTTTAGGGAGATTAAAGATATTGCATTTAAACATAAACTGTATGTATATATTAATGAATAAATTGTATGATATTTTCTGTTATTTAATATACCTTTAATAATGATGAATATAAATACTTTAAATATTAGAGTTAAATAAATTAATAGTGCACGGTATTCTCCCCCTTCTCTCTCCCCCTACTACCGAGTCCTATATAACCTCATGCCACGGCAGATCTCTCGCCTACTTCAGCAGTTTTTTCTTGCTGTTGTTGTCCTACCTGATGACGATTGCTTGTGTTTCGATCGAAACGTCGTGATCTATTATTTTTCTACCTACGTGACTTTACCGAAAGAACCAAAGAGTATGGATTCCTGCAGTCACAAAAGCTTCAAATCAAGATTGCACGGTATTATTTTAAACTTACATTTTAAAATATCACTTTGCTTAGGGACCATGGTCAACGGTAGCACAGCATGTAATTAAAACCAAAACATTTGGAAAGGAACACCACCTGCGTGTGAATGGTTCGGCAGACAAAGTCTGACTGCTTGGGAGAGCGGCGTTGCTGGGGCAAACGTTCTCACTCTCGCCATCTACGCTGCTGCCTTGCGTCACTTCAGTACCTCCTGTCGGGTAGTTGCGTGCTACGGCCGTGAATGTTTCAAGCGCAACCCCGCAAATTTCATAGAGCACTGCAATAAAGTTGTCGCGAATACGCAAACACCGCGATTAAAAAAGTTGTATTGTATTTTCTTTGAAACATTTCGGATATTTTTTGGTAATTTTGGGATTTAGTATAATTTTTTCTTAAGTACTTAGTAAAATGTCCTCGTACTAACAATAGTAGCGTCACCTGATACCACGTGACATCCCTTTTATTCGGAAAAGCTTCGAAGTGATGGCATGAAAGTCACATCATTTCCGTTTGACGTGTTTTTGAATCAATATTGTCTGAAATTTCGCAGAGCATGTTTCTCCTGGCTCTTTGAACCCTTGATAAGTGTGGGGGGGAAAGTTGGTCAAGGTGCAACCCTGCAATTTCTTGCTCACGCCACTCCTGGCAGAAGGGCCTCTATTTAGATGGAGCTCTGGAGGGGCCTACACTCGAGGGTATTTGGCCTACTCTTCCACACTGGCCAGACGTTTTTTTGACCCTGGATTCATGCACTTAGGTTTGTAAAAAAAAAAAAGGGAAAACCATTTCAATGAAAATTGCGTAAGTACTATACAGTAAGTGTATTTTAAACAGCTCTAAAGTGAAATTAAGATTTAAAGCTTTCGTGACTACAGGGATTCATATTCTTGATTCTTTCGGTAAAGTCACGTAGAAGGGAAATAATAAAATAATACAAATAAAATAATAACATTTTCACGACGTTTCGATTGCAACACAAGCAATCATCATCAGGTGTGAAAACCACAGCAAGAAAATTTGAAAAAAGTGGCGTTTTTTTACGTGAGCACCACGGACAGCAACTGGAGGTTGTTCAGACACGTCGTGAGAATTGTATTGTTTTATTTTTTATTATTTCCCTTCTATGTGACTTTACCAAAAGAACCAAGAATATAGCTCTAAAGTGGCAATCGTTTAAGTCATTGTGCTAAAAAGTAACGTAGCTGTTTTAAAACAGTCCTCATAATAATGCCAATGTTTGTGGGAAAATATAAAATACAGTGAAACCCTCTGATCCACTATGCGATTGTGGGCGATTCTCCGTATAATAAATGTACTTTTTTGTGATACTATGTTGGCACTAATAACAAAATGCAACAAAAGTTGTCAATAACGCTGTTTGAAAAGTTTCTTCTATAAGATGCAATGTTTCTAGTCCTGTGTAGCAAAAAGGATTTGCCATGGCTTTGCAGGTTGTTTTATGTTCGCACACTAAAATACAATTTAACAGCCGAAGATGGCTGTTAATTACGGGCACATATTTTATTGATGCATATATATAATTATTTAACAATTAAATGCCAATTCTTCACGGCTGTGCTCTAATTCAATGTTATCATATTCGTGAAATTGATCATGTGCATTCAAATGCCAGTATTCATTCTCAGTCAATTAACTCTCTCACATTTTGTGGCATTAAAATCAAACTTTTAACTAACACCATGAGGTGACATTTTCTTATTAATGTTGACTTTTCGATTTTTATGCTTTGGGCAATTTATTTTTTGAAAGCATAACTAGTTAATATGCAGTTTGTGTAGTCATTTGCCCTACACATGTAACCGTATTACAATTGCATATATCGTTATGGTCCTGTGATAAATTCGAAATGTGAATAAACTTGATTTATTGATGAACAAATTGTACACTGTCGGTGGAGATATTTAAAGACCGTTAAACTATTAATTCATATTTATATAGCATTATAAATATGATTCCATCTCAAGACACTGTGTAAAAAGTGGGAAACTTTATATAGAATGAGGCAGTCATTCAAAGATGGGGGGAAAAAAGGTCTTGGATGGCTGGGGAAAGGGGGTTCAGGACTGAGGGCAGAAGGAGGAAAATAAGCAAATCCCTACTGAAGTAAGATGTCTTAAATGCTGGAGCAGAGAGGGCACAACGAGGAGTAGAGAGATGAGAGGGGGGGTGCATGGTGGGGGGGGGGGGGGGGAAGAGTTAGATCAGAGGGTAGGCAGGAATCAAACCATGGAGGACCGCGAAAATTTCGGAGTGCAAACTTGAAAGATTTGTGTCTGGATATGGAGTCGGAATAGAGAATGGCGTTAGTGGTGTCATGTGGTGCTGCGAGGTTGAGATATGTGGACAGAGAAGTACCTATGTTTTGATCAACATTTCCATATCAATATGTTTAATGTGAATCAAATTCAGTTCCATGCTACAGAGGGTTAAGATATGCTACATCAATAAAGATGTTGGGTGTATTACATGTTCTTTAATTAACCAATCATAATTTTTTATAGTGCTTAATTATACCAGCGATAATTTTTTTTATCATTTACGGTTGGAAATTTCTGAGGACTGACATGTTAAAATATTGTCATGCATTAATATTTTTGTCTTATTCTTTGTGACAGGCATAGCCAGCATAACTAATCTGAATTGCAGGGAAAGTATCAATCATTCACTTAAAAGTGCTGATCGACATGAATTAGCCCGTTGTCCAATGAGCACGCTGCGCACACTTGACCCCCCCTCAAGACCACAAACTGCCTTCAACATCCAATCGGACAATTACGAGTTCAAATACTGGTTAGGGGTTGACTTAGCGCATCAACCCTCCGGGGTCAATAAAATTGAGCACCACTTTGTGGAGAAGAAGATTTGCCCACCCAATCCGAATTTGCACTTTTAATAACGTATTTGTATGTATGGGGTGGAATAGTGCTGCAGGTGTGAGCGCACTAGACTGTGAACCTGGCGACACCTACAGTGAGGGAAAAAGTATTTGATCCCCTGCTGATTTTGTACGTTTGCCCACTGACAAAGAAATTATCAGTCTATAATTTTAATGGTAGGTTTATTTGAACAGTGAGAGACAGAATAACAACAACAAAATCCAGGAAAACGCATGTCAAAAATGTTATAAATTGATTTGCATTTTAATGAGGGAAATAAGTATTTGACCCCTCTGCAAAACATGACTTAGTACTTGGTGGCAAAACCCTTGGTGGCAATCACAGAGGTCAGACGTTTCTTGTAGTTGGCCACCAGGTTAGCACACATCACAAGAGGCTTTTTGTCCCACTCCTCTTTGCAGATCTTCTCCAAATCATTAAGGTTTCGAGGCTGACGTTTGGCAACTCGAACCTTCAGCTCGCTCCACAGATTTTCTATGGGATTAAGGTCTGGAGACTGGCTAGGCCACTCCAGGACCTTAATTTGCTTCTTCTTGAGCCACTCCTTTGTTGCCTTGGCCGTGTGTTTTGGGTCATTGTCATGCTGGAATACCCATCCACGACCCAGTTTCAATGCCCTGGCTGAGGGAAGGAGGTTCTCACCCAAGATTTGACGGTATATGGCCCCGTCCATCGTCCCTTTGATGTGGTGAAGTTGTCCTGTCCCATTAGCAGAAAAACACCCCCAAAGCATAATGTTTCCACCTCCATGTTTGACAGTGGGGAAGATGTTCTTGGGGTCATAGGCAGCGTTCCTCCTCCTCCAAACACAGCGAGTTGAGTTGATGCCAAAAAGCTCCATTTTGGTCTCATTTGACCACAACACTTTCACCCAGTTGTCCTCTGAATCATTCAGATGTGCATTGGCAAACTTTAGACGGGCATGTATATGTGCTTTCTTGAGCAGGGGGACCTTGCGGGCGCTGCAGGATTTCAGTCCTTCACGGCGTAGTGTGTTACCAACTATTTTCATAGTGACTATGGTCCCAGCTGTCTTGAGATCATTGATTCCTCACAGTTCCCATGATCATTGCAACTCCACGAAGTGAGATCTTGCATGGAGCCCCAGGCCGAGGGAGATTGACAGTTCTTTTGTGTTTCTTCCATTTGCGAATAATCGCACCAACTGTTGTCACCTTCTCACCAAGCTGCTTGGCGATGGTCTTGTAGCCCATTCCAGCTTTGTGTAGGTCTACAATCTTGTCCCTGACATCCTTGGAGAGCTCTTAGCATTTTTGACGTGCGTTTTTCTGAATTTTTTTGTTGTTATTCTGTCTCTCACTGTTCAAATAAGCCTACCATTAAAATATATAGACTGATCATTTCTTAGTCAGTGGGCAAAGGTACAAAATCAGCAGGGGATCAAATACTTTTTCCCCTCACTGTAAGTTCAATTAATAGCTGTGCGGCTAACATCAGTGGCGAGTGATGTCTGTGTAATAACAGCCATAGAGGGTTCACGTGGGGATTGGCTTGCCGGTCCTGCTTGTAGCCAATAAGGGTTGAGATAGGGAGCATGGCCCCGGCGTGATCACGGCATGTCATCAGGAGTGATTGGCCTAGCCATTCGGGGCCCCAGCTAATGGGGAGCCGGATGAGAGGCGTGGTCCCGGGATTGACAGGGAACCATCGAGAATGGTCAAGGCTGTCCATGAACGATTGGCTGGGGGGACCACGTGACGAAGGGATTAAGAGAGAGTGAGAGAGAACGATCGAGAGCAGACTGGGAAACGAGAAGAGCAGGGTCACGCATGTACGGGGGCTCTGGGTGCCACGTGCACGGTGGGGACTTAGTGTGAAGTCTGTCCTCTCTCCGTTGTCTGCCAGCAACGGAGAGTGAGTGAGTAAAGTGTATTGTAGAAGTGGAAATAAAAGGACTGATTCCAAAGCCGTCTCAAGAAGGATTATTACACTGGTGTCAGAAGTGATTCTGCGACTGTTTGGACGATCGTCAAGATGTCTAAGCACCCCAGAAAAAAGAACCTGCCCGTGCCTCTATCGAAGGAAGAGGTCGAGACGGATGAAGATGAGCTGTTGGGAGCTACAGCCCTTATGCCGCCTGCTGATGACTCTCTCCTCGACGCCTCTCAGCATCGACCGGGGGAGGATGCGACCACCGCAGGACCAAAAGACGAATGTCGGCTGATGGCGGAGCAGATTGAGTCGTTGCGCGCCATTCTGCTAAGCCTGCTGACCGCAGTGGCGTCCTCACCAGCCGTGGGTCGCCAGATCGCCGATCAGCTGGACGCCGCGGGAAGAAGTCCTGCTAAGGAATCGGGGTCCGCCATTGCTCCTGCCACGCGGGAGGACGCCGTTGTCTTGGGTGGGGCGGCTGCGCCAGAGTCGTCGGCCGCCATTTTGGGCGCGCCTACCACCACGCGGCCGCCGGACGCCATTTTGCCTGCACCGAGTGGAGAGCGGGAACGGCAGTCGGAGACGCCCGGGGCACGCGCCTGCCACCGCGGACATCGCCTTCCACAAATTAAAGAATTTATCGCCGGGGGCGATTGGAGTGCTTTTACGTGGCGCTTCGAGTCAGTTTTTAGATCTGTGAACTGGACGGAGGAAGAAGCGCTGGGAGCGCTACCTACACTGTTCGATGATGTGTCTCTGGGAGTCTTCCGCTCCATCCCGGCGTCCAATAAGAAGACACTGCGGGATGCGTTCACAGAGATGGCGGAATTTTATGACCCGCCGACATCGGCCACCAGAAAATTTATGTCGCGTCGCCGAGCACCGGAGGAATCGCCCTTGGCCTATCGGGGGGCGTTGATGGCGATGGCCATGGCCGCCTACCCCGACGCAATGGCCGATCATTTGGATCCGCTCATCCTTTCCCGTATGCTGGAGTTGTCTCAGGAGCTCAACATCTCTCTACCAGTGTGCGGCCACAAACCGCTTTCATCGCGGTGGGTGGCGCGCTGCCTGGACGCTAAGTTTAATATCAAGCGTTGGGACCAGATGGCGGCGTGGACGGGGAAACCCGAGATCGACGGGCCGCCTCTGGGGTGGTCTCCGCGACTGGTTGTCCACTGCTCCGACGACTCGGGCGACGACGACATGCTGGCTGCTGCTCTCCCGCATAGGATTCCGGGACGGTGGCTGCGCGACCAGCGGGGCGACTACACGGGCCGGCCGCGTGCAAGGGCCGGGTCGTCCGACCACCGGCCGACATCGGCCGCGTGTTTCAAGTGCGGCAGACGGGGCCACTTCGCCCGTGACTGCCGCTGCCGACCTCTGCTGTCGCCTCTTCCGCCAACGGGACATCCATCTCCTCTACCTGCTGCGGAGCTGCAACAACCTCGGGCGAGTCGGCACAAATCGGACACCCGGCAGGTCGTGTCACATCACTCATCCACTCGTACTCATTCTTACACTCCTAAGGATAATTTTACTTCTCCTGCTCCATTGACACGCTCTGCTACACAGTGGAAGAAATTGGCTCACAGGATTGTGGCTGCGGCGTCGGGCTTGTCGACGGTATGAGGTACCATCGACGGCGTTGACGTCCGTATCTTGGTGGACACTGGCGCATCGGCTACCATCATTTCTGATGTTATTTTTCATTTGTTGTCCATTCCTGCGTCGCGGATACACAAGGTTAATGATGCGTGTGTTGCCGCCAATGGGGGAAGCATGGGTATCTGCGGACAGGTAGATGTGAGCATCGCTATCGGAAATATTACCGCCGCAGGACCTGTGTTAATTTCTCGCTCGCTAGCTGTTCCATGCTTGTTGGGTACTGATTTCCTGCGCCGGATGCCGCTGAGAATACGGGTTGACCAGGACTGTTTGGAAATGCCGGGGGGTCGTAGGATGGCGTTCCTGCCTTCCCTGCTGGCCAATGCGCCTACAGGTAACGCAGTTACTGCTGTTGTTGCTGCTACGGTGGAAGTTCCGTCGGGAGTGCAAATGCTCATCCTGCTGCGTTACCGAAAACCACTTCAAATGGGAAGGGATGCGAAGGGCGTGCTATTATCCCCATCGAATTCGGTATCGAAATCTTTTTCTTTGGCGGCGGCACAAACGATTGTGCGCCCAGGTCAGGCACCTTTCATACAGGTCTTGAATGGGGGACCTGACCGCGTTGTTGTTCCGGAGGGATCGGTGCTGGCTCACGCCACTACCGATTTCGCCTCTTGTGACAAAACGCCGCGCGCTCGGATGCCCGCGGGTGGGCCTCCGCACGATCGTTCACAAGAACGCTGGATCGCAGATTTATGCGGAGAGAATTCTTCCTTGTCAAATGAACATAGGAACGCCTTGCGTTCGCTATTGCTACGGTACGCTGATGTTTTCAGCAGAAATGATTTGGACCTCGGCCGCACGTCGCTTTTGTCGCACCATATTGAAACCGGTGCGGCGCCTCCCGTCTGTATGCACCCTCACCGCATGAGCCCGGCGGAAAGGGAACACGTGCGTGGGGCAGTAGATGAATTGCTGGCGGCGGATATTATTTTGCCGTCCAACAGCCCTTGGGGCGCGCCCGTCATTCTGGTTAAGAAGAAAGATGGTGGTATGAGGTTTTGCGTTGATTTCCGCCGGTTGAACAAAATTTCGGTAGCGGACGCGTACCCCTTACCGAGGATGGATGACTCATTGGATGCTTTATCGGGTGCTAAATTCTTTTCCAGCCTTGACCTGTCCTCGGGCTTCTGGCAGCTTCCCCTCGATGACGAGTCTAAAGCCAAAACGGCATTCCGCACGCCGCAAGGCCTCTTTGAATTTAATCGGTTGCCTATGGGCCTGAACGCGGCTCCGGCCACGTTTCAGCGGCTCATGGAATTGGTGTTGGCGGGACTGCAGTGGGAAACGTGCCTCATATATCTAGACGATATAATTGTCTTTAGCCGCACGTTCGAGGAACATCTCCAACGCCTTGAGACAGTTTTTCAAAGAATGCGTGCGGCTGACCTTAAGTTTAAACCGAGGAAATGCCACCTTCTGCAACACTCCGTCCATTACCTGGGTCATATTGTCAGTTCGGTCGGTGTATCCACTGACCCTCTGAAAACGAAGTGTGTACGTGAGTGGCCCACACCCACTTCGGTGGGTGATGTTCGGCGGTTTATTGGATTCGCTTCCTATTATCGCCGCTTCGTTAAGAACTTTGCGACGTTGGCTAAACCATTACACGTTCTAACTGGCAAAAATCAAAGGTTTAAATGGGGTGCGGAGAAAGAAAGTTCCTTTATGGCACTTCGGGACCACCTCGCCACGGCGCCTACGTTAGATTACCCAGATTTTTCGCAGCCGTTCATCCTTGATACGGATGCTAGTGATATCGGCATTGGGGCCGTTTTGTCGCAACGCAAGGACGGGGTTGAGAGAGTGGTGGCGTACGGCAGCAGGGTTCTATCCCCTGCGGAAACGCGCTATTGCATGACAAGGCGGGAACTTTTAGCAATTGTCCATTTTGTTCGATTGTACCGGCCTTACCTGTATGGACGCAAATTCCTGGTCCGCACTGATCATGCGGCTTTGCAATATTCCCTCAAATTGGATCAGCCGTCAGGCCAATTGGCCCGGTGGTTGGAATCGTTACAGGAATTTTCCTTCGATATAACATACCGAAAGGGGGCCCGTCACGCGAACGCGGATGCGCTCTCAAGGCTGCCGCCCGTTCCTCCGTGCACTTGCCTGACGGGCACGCACCGCTGCGCGGCACCGCCCACGTCGCCCTGCCCGGTTATGGGGGCGATAGCGAATGAGGACGACGCAGGAGCGAAAGCGAAGGAGGAGGACCAGCAGGTGTCGGTGGACACCGATGATACCTTACGGCTGCCGCATGCGGTCTGGTTGCGCGAGCAGGAGGCCGATGCCTCGCTGTCTCCGCTACGGAAATTGGTAGGGAAACAGAAATCTCAATTGGCGGGCTGGAAATGGCAGATGTTCCGGGGTAAGTCGGGATTGTTAATGTGTACCGACGGGTTGTCTGACCGACCACGCTTGGTAGTGCCTACTTCGCTTCGCTACGACCTGCTCCGTGCTCTGCACGCTGATAAGTTGATGCACCTCGGCGTCCAAAAGACTGTGGCCGCGATGCAAAAGGATTTTTTCTGGGCCGGTATGATGGCAGACATCAATGACTTTGTCCGCTCGTGCCATGATTGTGCGAAGAGGAAGCCGCCTCGGAACCACTATATACCACCGTTGCGTTCCATTGAGGTGTCCCGTATCAACGAATTCGTTTCTCTCGACATTCTGGGGCCATTTCCCCCGTCGGCTAGGGGCAATAAATACCTTCTGGTCGGGGTGGAATATTTTTCTCGATGGCCGGTGGCCTGCCCTCTGCCCGATCAAACGGCAGCGTCCATCACCGACGCTTTCTTGAACGGGTATGTCATGGACAAGGGGGCACCTGAGAGGTTGCTCACAGATCAAGGGTGGAATTTCTCCTCTAAATTGCTTAGGGAAGTTTGTGACGCGCTAGGTACTAAGAAAGTTCGCACCTCCCCATACCATCCACAAACAGATGGTATAGTGGAACGATTCAACCGTACCCTCTCGGCTATGCTTTGTCACACGGTCAGTGAAAAGCAAACCTGCACATACCAGGCGTCTTAGCGGCATACCGCATGGTTCCGCACACGTCCACGGGATACTCACCTTTTTTTTTGATGTACGGCCGTGAAAATGTTCCACCCATCGATGTGCAACTGGGCACGCCGAGTAAGCGACCGTCCCGCTCCTTGCCTGACCACGTGCGTGACTCGCTTGAACGAGTAACGGAGGCGCGAGAGGCTGCCCGGTGTGCGACGGCCCGTGCTCAGGCAAGGAACGAACGGTATGCGCGTCGATCGCATACTCGCATGCCTTGGTCAGTGGGAGACCTGGCGTGGCTCCACTGCCCCCAGGTACTGGTGGGCGCATCCCCTAAACTGCACAGGCCATGGCGGGGGCCCGTGACGCTGATAGATGTTCGGAACGCACAGAGTATCCGCGTTCAGTACGGAAACCGTCGGTGGTATGTTCATTCCTCGCGACTTAAAACCTATGTTGATGCGCGTGTCGGTCCTTCATCCCCACTAGCTGACCTGCCGGGGTCTGCCGGGCTGATTACGCCGATTGCCACACCCGTTGATCCCAAGGGGGACTGTGTTGTGCCTCCTGCAGATGAACAGGTTCTGAGGGCTGAGGAAGCCCCCGCTGCCCCCCCTCCAACGGGGCCCGCCCTGGACGTGACCGAGCACCAACAACCTACTTCTTCTTCGAGCCTGCCACCTCCTGTCCATCCGGAAGCAAAGCGACCTTGCGCTGGGAGCGGAGAGGGTCCCGTGTCGCGTACGCGGTCAAAATCTCTTCCGTTTCGTTAACGTTTGATCGTTTCGCTAATTTCCTTGTCGTTACTGCGCTGCAGGGGCGCCCTAATGTATGTCGTGATTTTTTTTTTATGGGTGACTGTTTTAAATGTTGTTAGGCGCGGGAACGCCGGTTCACCCTCGAATTGTTAAACGCACCTTGGTGCCCTAATAAGATGTTGCGGAATTGGTTCTTCACCCTTTTCCTAGCCGAGACGGCTAAATTTTTTTCACCGGGGGGGGGGGGGGGTGATGTAATAACAGCCATAGAGGGTTCACGTGGGGATTAGCTTGCCGGTCCTGCTTGTAGCCAATAAGGGTTGAGATAGGGAGCATGGCCCCGGCGTGATCACGGCATGTCATCAGGAGTGATTGGCCTAGCCATTCGGGGCCCCAGCTAATGGGGAGCCGGATGAGAGGCGTGGTCCCGGGATTGACAGGGAACCATCGAGAATGGTCAAGGCTGTCCATGAACGATTGGCTGGGGGGACCACGTGACGAAGGGATTAAGAGAGAGTGAGAGAGAACGATCGAGAGCAGACTGGGAAACGAGAAGAGCAGGGTCACGCGTGTACGGGGGCTCTGGGTGCCACGTGCGTGGTGGGGACTTAGTGTGAAGTCTGTCCTCTCTCCGTTGTCTGCCAGCAACGGAGAGTGAGTGAGTAAAGTGTATTGTGGAAGTGGAAATAAAAGGACTGATTCCGAAGCCGTCTCAAGAAGGATTATTACATCTGTACAAGTACAGGTTCTGTGCCCCCACCCCCTTAACAACCAACACTAAGCATGATTAAACAACCCCGGTGCCCAACATGGCTTGATGAGGCCTTCATCCAAAAGTGGAGTATTATTTTATTCTTATTATTATGGTCAACATGTCCCCGAGTCTTGCCAAGGTGGGCAGTCGACATCGTTATGGCCGAAGAACGCCATAATTATACTGCAAGCAAGAAGCCACCTGCAGCCGCGTGTGATGGAAACGGTGTCCAGGCGTGCTTTCACCTACACAATTCCAGCACAGCCAACATACATTCAAAATAGGCAGTGCATGAAAGGCGACAATCTCCCAGTCTTACCTTGGCCTTGACATTGGACAGGCCTCTGACATTCTTAATTTTGGAGCTTTCGTGACTGCAGGAATTATTCTTTGGTTCTTTCGGTTAAGTCACGTCTAAAGATAAAATAATAAATTAAAATAATGGCATATTACGACGTTTCGATTGCAACACAAGCAATCATCAGGCATAAAAGAAATAGCAACAAAATCTAACTAGAAAACTATAGACAGACATACAAGCAGACAAACATCACAAGGGCACACAGAGAGAGGACACATATCGGCACAAAGACATTCCACAACCGCCTCCAGGAAGATGACGACCACAGTGGGGAAGAGGAACTATGTCTACAAGTAAACTGGGCGGCTCAAATATGCTTTGCATGATCGCTCGTATCGCCCTTCTGCTATGCAGCCGCCGAGTATTAGGTAAGCACCAGGGTAATTTCGGTCGCCGCACACACAGCTTGTGCTGATTGGCATCCAAATATATTCAAGCACCCGCATAGTCAGAGGGACGTAGCTATGGTGCTGAGCATCATCCGCCCACCACCCGCTCGCATTTGTCGTGATGGAGAAGATTTGTGTGGATACGCTAGGCCTGGAAATGGTCAACCCTCAATGAGCCCCCCACTTCATCAAGACACCTCGTGTGGACCCAACATGGCATGGGGCACGGTTCGCCCACAATGCATCGAGGACCGCTTTCACATCGCCCACCCAACCGCCGTTTTTCTTCCTGCCTAGAATACGTCTCTTTTGAAGTTTAAATGTACCTTAGAGAAACTTTTAATATTCTTGAGTCATATTTTTCCATTGTTTACATTACTCAATTCTAGATTTGAAGCTTTCGTGACTGCAAGGATTCATACTCTTAGTTCTTTCGGTAAAGTCACGTAGGTAAAATTAATAAAAATAAAACAATAAAAATCACGACGGTCTCACCTGAAGACGGAAGCTTGTGTTGCCTCCGAAACGTCGCGATTTTTATTGTTTTATTTTTATTAATTTTACCTACGTGACTACATTACTCAAGTTCATGCAATGTAGTGTTGTTGTCACGAACTTGGTTGACTTTTTGTTGTTGCCAGGAATGGTTACAAGTTATTTTTATTTTCCTTGATGCACACTTTTTGAGAGTGCATCAAGGTCGCGCATAAATAAACCACAAGTATTGTGAACAGAAATCATGAATGATTGATTGTGTTTGACTACATGGCTTAGAGTGAGTGTGGCTGGCTACTCTTGTTTCATCCTTGAAGGTGACTAACCCTAAATAAAGGTTGTGACAGAATATGTAACTAGCCAGCCTGTCCAATGGCGCTGGAAGCATGACCCACCAGGATATACGGCATTCTGAGAACATATTACACACGTCGCTCGTCAATAATTATGACAGTTTGGTTCAGATGGAAAGTGCTGGAAATGTTTAAATGGGATTTGAAAAAATTAACAGGGAGTTGGGATTATGGGAAATATGTTTTGTGTGGAGGCCAGTCACTACAGTGGGTGTCTGGCATGTATCACAATCCGTTGCAAACATAACATTGATTTATCCATTGCATACATTATTACAGAAGGAATGCATTGAACAATCAAACCTTGAAAAACATTGATAATTGTTTTTTTACTCTTTTATCTGGCAACAAAACTGACACCTTTTTTTACAAGGAGTCATGTTTGCATTGACCACAATACCTGCAGTCGGAATGCAAACAAAAAACATAACTCTGATAATGTATGCACTGTCCTTGAATTGATTGGTCCACACCCGAGACAGCTTTCTTAAGAGCCTAGTCTCACATGGTGTTGGACCAGATGACGCCAAAAGGCGCACAACTCAAAGACAATGAACCATCAGAGTATGAGAGCTCGGGGTAAGCATTTACACCATTGGAACCTCATTTGCCAGTAACAAAATATGATAATTGTTTTTTTACCCTTTTAAACATTATGTTTTTTGTTCGCATTCCGACTGCAGGTATTGTGGTCAATGCAAACATGACTCCTTGCAAAAAAGGTGTCAGTTTTGTTGCCAGATAAAAAGGGTAAAAAAACAATTATCATATTTTGTTACTGGCAAATGAGGTTCCAGTGGTGTTAAAAAACATTATCAAGAAAAAAGCATTCTGTTATATTTGTAATGACAGGGTAAGGGTCAAGGTTGGTGTCAGTCGGGAAGCTCTGAGAACCATCCCGATGGGTCTAGCAGGTTCTATAAAGGGGGCGTGGCCAGAGGTGGAGCTTGGGCACGCTGAGCGAGATATAAGGAGCACCGAACCCTTGGTTCGGGGCTGTTAGCGTGGGGTCTGGGTACTGAGTGCATCGCTGCTCGCCGTCATCTTCGTCTTCGACCACGTGGCTCTTCGTCTGCGTCTTCGCCGCTATGCTCGTCAACCAGCCAGCATAACGCAGGATGGAGAGGGGCCGCGTGTTAGAGCAGCCTGGGTGTAGCTGCGTTACTAGGTGAATCGCCTTGTGTGCTCTTAATAAACAAGAAGCCTTCTACTAAGATGTGTGTCGGGGATCGCTCACTACACATTTATGGTTGTAATCAGTTTGCCCTGTCTCCTGATGTCCAACCCTAAAAGCACTGATGATGCAGGTGCCATCTACCAAAAGATATCATTAATCCGGTTAATGGAGAACCATCAGGCATCTGAAATATTGTTCACAGACTCATTATCAGGTCTCATTACCTACTATATTTTTTGGCAGCTTTCAGCATTTTCGCAAGAACAATGCCTTGGCAAAATAATGTTAGATTATACTGTAGATATCAAATACGATATTTCGTTTCAAAGGCTAAAGCGACATGAAAATTATTGTTAATTTAAACACCCGTGGGGTTTTTTAGGACCGTTTTACAAATGCCCTGCTCTGGATGCATTTGTACAATATAGGCGAAAACCAGAGTTCACCACAATAGCCACTCACGTGGGGCCAAGGGCACGTGGCTCTGCACGACACATCACAGGCATTGCCCGGTGTCTTGTGAGTGTCACAGCTCCATCCCCATGTTATGGAATAGCGTTGGCCTTGCAATTCAGTGTCAAGGGCGAGTGTTGGGCTGACAATTCAATGTTTGGGGCGAGTGTTGGGCATGCGTGCCACTGCGTGGGAAAAGTTAAAGAGACAGGCGGTGGAGGGGGGTTAAATAGTGTACACACAGGCATTAGTATAGTAAAAACGACTTGGCATCTTTTTAGTACAATAACAAAGGCGGATATCATGCAAAAATTCATGAAATAAAAATAAATAAAAGTAAAAACGACTTGGCATCTTTTTAGTACAATAACAAAGGCGGATATCATGCAAAAATTCATGAAATAAAAATAAATTTTTGCGATAATTTAGGACCCTAGAACGCAACCATCTTTCCCAAAAGGTGTCGTAATTCTCTAGAAACTGTCAGGTTTTTGGTTTTAAAAAAAACAATCGTTCAGCCTCATTACATTTGGGTAATTGAGACGAGCCCCGGACAGATGGAACAGCGTTATTCATATCGATTGAAACTATTTTTCTCGTGTAAAGTAAAAGAAAAATACTATACTTCATTTTTGTAATTTAAATCAAGTCAATCAGTTTGGATGATTGTCTGCAAATTTAAGTTCGAGTCCATAATAGAGGTTTTTTGGGTTATATCGCGTATACACATATTTAAATGTGTCGTTAAAACCCGCCACCACTCGACACAGACAAGTAGTAAGGGATGGTACGTAATCAGAACTTGCCAATTCGTCACTAGTACAGCACACCGGTGTGTTGGAGAGCCAAGACACAACACTTACAATGATGAAGCTAGTTGTATTCTTTGGGTCTTTCGGTAAAGTCACGTAGATAGGTTCAAATACATTTTTTTGATATTTTCTTTGAACCTAACTACGTGACTTTACCGAAAGACCCAAAGAATATTAATTCCTGCAGTCATGAAAGCTTTAAGTCAAGATTTAAACTAGTTTTAGTTACTGGCGAAACGTCGTACTCAGATTGTAAATGTTGTGGCTTGGCTCTTCAACACACCGGTGTGCTGTACTAGTGACGAATTTGCATGTTCTGTTTACATGACAACCCTTACTAGTTGGCTGTGTCGGGTGGTGGGGGTTTTAACGACACATATATTTACGCGATCTAACCCAACAAACCTCTATTATGGATGATATTGGTCGCGAAAGCCTACGTGTTAAACTGTAAGTTCGAGTGTTATAGATGGTTTCCAGTGTAATTATATTTGAAATAATGCATTTCAGCCCCGTTTAATTGCTGTTTACCTTGCCGATTGTTTTTAATCTTCAGGCTAACTCTTATACATATATATTTTGCGACCATAGTAGTAGTTTATTTAGAATTACCCTGTGAGCCAAGAAGCTCTTACATCGGGTTTCATCAACAAAAAACATCAACAAAACACCACTGGCTCAGCTTTCGATGTCAACATAGCGCAATTCAAATGTTAATTACGTTACTATTCATATGTAAATCGAGTAATATTGCATGTGTTTATTTATTGAGAACTGATATGGAAAGGTAGACTGATATGGGTATGTAGACTGATATGGAAAGGGTCACATGTTGTGCTTCAGTCAGTAAATATGGCCCTGTTATTGGGGGGGTGAGGATACGTAATGTCCTTATATTTAGCACAATGCTCCATTATTGCAGCTGGATGAAACGATACGACAACAGCCACCACATTTATTAGTAACGGTTTTCATTTGCAATGGACTAATTCAAAATAGGACTGAGCAGAAAAGGACCTCATAACATGAGGCCATAGTGTGGCTTTGGGTGGGTATGAGCTGTGTGTCTCTGTGTACTTCTGTGTGTATATATTTATATTTTTTTGTTCTTCTATTTTTTACAGCTGCATATTTTTTTACTAAGTTTATTTAATTCACTTTTGAATTATCTTACCTATCGTACAATAAAGAAGTGTGTTGCTCCCCGAGCTGGAGGAACCTGGAACAAAAAAAAATCACGTTCATATACTCACCAGTGAGACAGGTGCCCTGAAAAAATCTGAAAAAAATTGTAAGGGGCCAACCCTACCTCTGAACAAGGAGCAGGCTGGGCATTCGGCCGAGCATCCCAGGAATCGTCAAACGTGCCGTGGCGAGGCCTGTACGCCATATGGCCGGCCTGCCGTTTGTCTTGGAAACCCAGCCTCGGAGACGTCTTCCTTCGGGGTTCATCTCACCGGCCAGGAGCCGCTCCCTCTATGCTGCTCTACTCGACACTGCGCCACTTGGCGCGGTCTCCATGGAGACCGATTGGGTGGCACAATCGTGGGGACTGCTCCCCTGAGAGACAGAGGAGCAGTCCCTAAGAAGTCGATGTACTCGGCTAGTAAAATACGCTAAATGTTCATACTATTGTAGTGACATAGAATGGGTCACTACGGCACGTAGGACAGGTGAAGAGTGCCACTGGAGCGCGTAGCACCGGTTGCTGGCAGAGAAGGGGCATTTGAGGATATAGCAGCCAGTCTGCCAGTAGGGCACGTGATCGGCCGGGGTAATGGATGTAGGGTAAAGGTGACAGAGGGGACACGTAGGGCAGAGCCCAGAATCTTCTGGTAGATTCCAGAATGTGACATGGCCGAGGGAGGAGCCAGGCCATGCTGGGGAGGATAAAAGGGAGGCCCTGATGCCGGGTCGGGGCAGCTGAGGTTTGGGAATGGAGCCTGTCATCTATGAAGTCTTTGTCCTCCTCGTCGGTGTTGGGTCAGGCAGTGTGCTGGCTGTTCTGACCCGTCTATAGTTATCCCCTGTACTGTGTAAAGTGTAGAATAAACGTGTATGCCTCCTACGACTAGTGTATCTAAAGTAACCCACTACACTATCATTATAACTATTCTAAATTTACAGAGCCTTTTACTCTGTACAATTGGAGAGATAAGGTGGGTCCGTTGGCAATACTCTATTATAATATTAATTGCTGCCCATCTATGGCCGGTGAAGATTTAGAATAAACAAATCAGCTATGATGGCATTAAATGTCGGGATTTTGACAGAAACTTTAAGACCTCTGATTTGTGGACCTACGGTTGAAAATTAGGTCTTTTAGAGGTGGCCGTGTGACTCAAGGGGTCAGAGCGCCACTCTGCCAGGACTTAAATTCCACCAGAAGGCTATCACCTTGTAGATGTTCGCGGTTCAAGCCCGTGGCCGTCCTGGTTAACGTTGTTGGCATGTTTAGCCACAATAGTGCGTGCTGTCATCGTCACAGTGGACGTTTTGGCCGATGGACAAAAAACATTTATATATTCATACGGGGAGACAGAAAAGAGTTCCAGTTAAAAAGGAGTTTCAAATATAGAGCATGCTGCAAAGGGTTTTAATGGCAAAGGAAAGTGATACAGTTGTTTTAAATTTACATCTCCTTGCAACTATCTCATTTTTTAAATTACAGCTAAAATATTTTCATAGGTATTGAACAATGTAACGTCATAAATATGAGCATTTTTATATAACAAAGTTGTTTGTGAGCATCAGCTACTCTATCCACATCAACCAATCTGATTGTATGGCATAAAGATGGTCTGCATTTGATCTCTGAGGTCACCATGCTGTCAATGTGCATCATTAACTGTTAGTCAATGATGCCTTCAATTTTCTCCAACACCAGTATTTCTCCCACTCCATCCCCAGATCACAATGCAAGGCTCCACTTTTACTCGTGCATAACAATTTGTATTTGTATGGAAAAGATTTCCATGAGTGGATATATGGATTATATTTTGGCACAAACGATAGTTTGGAAAATGTAACCATTTTACCATTTTCCATTCACACTTTTTGCTTCTACATTAATCAACAGCATTGTTTGTGTAACTTAATGTAGTTGTATTCTATAACCTTTGGTTAAATACCTACTTTTAACACTCATATAAATCACTAACTCGTGCAATATCAATCATGTAGCGTTTTGCTTGTATTACTTAATGCTACAAATGTGTATACACATCAAAATTATACGTGTTTAAAAGTGCCACATAGACTTATATAGAATCTCGCGTATTATATTATCGTTTAAACCAATCATAATGTCACGGTGGCAGAAAAGAAAAACATTGTATTTGAGTTGGTGGTCACATGAGACGTACACAAGTTATGAAGTGACTTGCGCCTTCCTGCTGTTTGCAAGCACCACAGATTTGCATGTTGTTTGACATAGTTTAACTTTAAATGCCCATTTTGACAGCTGACAACAAGGGGCAGGCTACAAACATCAGCACCATGGAATGGGGAATACTGTACATCTTATCCAGAATTTTATATATTTTTTTTGAGACCGAAACAGGATCATTTATCCACAACTCTGTCTGTCACCTGATAAGGCTGGTTGTAATTACCTGGTGAAACGTCGTACTCGAATTGTAAATGTTGTGGGTTTACTCTCCAACACACCCGGTGTGCTGGACCAGTAATGGATTGGCATGTTTTGTTTACGTGACAAACCGTACTACCACCTATGTTAGGTGGTGGAGGGTTTACCGACACATTTAAATTTACGTGACCTAAACCACAAAAAGGCTATGATGGATAATATTGGGCGAGAAAGCCTACGTGTTAAACTCACTATACATCGTCTGCTTGTTGCCGTATATGTATAACATCGCTCTGTCTAAAGATCAGTCGCACAATGAGCCTGATACTTACGAAGATAAGCATCGATCTAAAATGTTATTGGCATCAGATGTGAAGATGATAGTTCCAAAGTTCAATCACTGCTTGCTCGTAAAGTCCCCGGGTGCCCTCCTCATTGGAAAAAAAATGATGGGATGATACTCTTGCAGATTACGCAATGGAACCCTTTTGGAGGATTAATGTAGGTCCGGAGAGAGGTGATTCTCAATCTGTGAAGACACAAATAAAACCGCTCATAGCTTGTAAAACAAAGTATCACCTAATTATCAATCATCATCAGCAGCAGCAGTCATAATCAATCCACTGCCGGATGAAGACCTTCCCAAATCCCCCAACCACCACCTCCTCCACTCTCCTGCAATGTTAATAATCCGAGTAGCACCTGCGCACGGACTGATGTCATTGCTCCCCCTCCTCAGTGGACATACTCTCGGACACGCTCTATTTCCTGCTTCAATGATGACTTCATGACAAAGTGTGTGAGCGTCAGGTGCCTTGCGTCTCACCAAATCTTCTTTTGCAGCTAACCGTTAGAAAAAAAACAATGCACGGACTATTAAAAACGACATGACAGAAATGAGAAAAAATTGTGAATTCAGCTAAGAAAAAAGAAGTCACAACTGCCAATGCCATTTATATCACCACTCCTGCCATCCGTTCCTTTGTCTCATATGTATGTATATTTTTCTTCTTCTTCTTCTTCTTCTGCTGCTGATGACGACGATGGAGATGATGTGGGTGAGGTAGTGCTCCCAGGAACCACACAGAGTTCGAAACTCGTGTTTACGCATGTTTGGCATGTGAGCAGAAACTAGGCTACCCAGAGAATCTTGCACATGCAAGGCGATAGTGCTCACTATCGAAACATATTCCCTCTGCATACCTATCGGACACACAGCTTTATAGCAGATTTTTTTCAGCAGCATTGGTTCAATATTCAGTGTCTTATTAGCAGTCAGGCTTGCTTAAATCAATGCTGGTGAACAACTGCCAGATGTTTTTAGGCAAGAAACCATCTGTTATTATGGGCCCTATTTAGACACAAAACTATATGATGCATCACACTTTATATGGCAAATATAAGAAACTAGGACCCATATCTAACAGAGTTGGTGGAGGGACAGATTTGGGAAGGAGGTTAACACTAATGATTAGCTTGTGTACTTCTTGTCATGTACTGCCTCGGCCATTTTGGTAATGTGAATGCCGGAGTCACACAAAAGTACGAAGATGAACTGTACATGAATCAGCCGTCAAAACTATTCAAGAGCATGTTTGCATATGTGCAGACCTGTATGAAGTAAACAAAAATAAACAATTGTACCGTTACATTTCCTAGAAGGCTGCAAGTATTGTTGCCCCATGAGATCTAAGTAGGCTTTTCATATTAAAGTGTTTTTTCTTCCACTGGCTTTAGAGGACTGTACAAACTTTATAAATATTAAATGTTTTCCCTCAAAACAAGATATCAAATAATTTTTTTACGCAGATGTATTTTACTATGTATTACATAAGCAGACGTATTCTGTCGTATTGTATGCTCACTCTCTCGGTGATATGTAAGTACTTTATTATTATTTTTTGGTTCTTTCGGTAAAGTCACGTAGAAGGGAAGTAATAAAATAAGAAAAAATAAAACATAATAAAATATAAAATATTTTTTATTTTTTTTATTTTTTTTATTGTATTACTTCCCTTCTACGTGACTTTACCGAAAGAACCAAGAAGATGAATCCCTGCAGTCACGAAAGCTTTAAATCGAAATTTACTTTATTATTAGTCTGAATATGTGCGAACATACCAAATAAAATCAATAGCAACAATATGTATTTCTAAAGTGTAAAAAAGAGGAGCATATCAATATGGTGTATCAAAAATGCACACCATCTTAATAATTGCAACCCCAAGTGAATAATAATGAATGGACTGTAAAAGGTAATTTAACTCACTCCACTGCTGGCAAAAGGGCCTCAAATAGAGGAATTTCTCTAGAAAGCCACTCGAGTGGATTTGTGGCCTCTTCTTATACAGTCGTCAGACGTCTTGTGGGGTGTGCCCCCACACTCTACCCCACCACGTGTGACCTGCCGATCGACTATCTGTGGTTGTACCCCCCTCTATGCTGCTAGGCCAGGGGTCGGCAACCTGCGGCTCTGCATCTGCACGCGGCTCTTAAATGACTGCTTCGTGACGTCATTTATTAAGGATTCACGTACATTGCGGCTCTTGAAATATAGACTTTTTTTAACCGAATTTGAAAACAAAATTGCACTCCTTGTTATTTTGGCTGCCGACCCCTGTGCTGGGTGGACAGAGGGGGGAGGAGGTCCTACAGACGACCTCTGGATTGCAAGGAGCAGCGTGATAACCATTATAACTGCGGCTTAATTTCGGATGCCCTGTAAGGCGTATTAAGTGTCTGAAGCAACAAGCAGATGCAAAGGAGGCGTTAGTATTCTTGTTTATGGAGATGGCTAGCAAGCATTGTGGAAAGTATTCTTTGTAAAGTTACCGGTTAACAGCAGAGAACAGAAAAGTCGTGGGTATGGGCTTAAAGAGTGGCTAGGGAATTGACCAGACAGACAATTAGCGGAGGAGGGGAGGTGGAATGCCAAACCCTCCGGGGCAGCAAAGGAGCAGAGGAGCAGTGTAGATGTTAATTTATAGCTTCCCCACATATGGCCTAAGCGGCGGCAGCAAAGTGAACGCCAGGGTAGAGTGAGATGAGAGGGGAGACGTGGACTGGGAGAAAGGCAGCGTAACCCTTTCCCATTCCGATGATATGCGTCAAAAGTCATGATGTAAACGTCATCAGTTTTTTCTCACGATTCTGTTCTGATGACGTACGAAAGTCATCGGAACCGAATCGGAAAAGGCCATGCGGGAGGGCGTGGCGCAATTTGGCGCCAGCTATCATCGAGTGTCAATCATGTCACGACAGTTCTTTACGGTGAGCGCAATGTCTTTAAAAACAGTGGCACTGTGCCTCTCTAAATAAAATTTACGCTAACCTCTTGCATGTTCCGAGATTCAGCAGTGAACGGGACACCCACCTTGCAACTTGCAGACATCTTGGAACGGAAAAAGTTTAAGATCTTAAAAGCAACGTGTACTTGAATCGGACCCTCAGAAGTGTTGGCATCATCTTCCTTCACTATATTTGTATGCTGCAAGAGTGAGTCGTGTGGCTTTAATATCCACACAATACAATTTAAATGTCACGTAACTTTGGATGTTTTATTTAACAATTGTAAAAAATACATATATAATAGCTCAGAACTCCGGAAAGAGAATGAAAATCCTACAAAATATCCAATTAAACCCAAACGTACAACCACTCTCAGATCAATAAAAAGATCAATTAGAATCGATAACAAATGATTCAAAATCAAGGTGTGATTTAGCCTGGACCTCGGAACGGGGAGGTTTCTCGTTCACAATATTGACCGATTGCATATCGTCCTACCTTAAATTACAATTTAAAATTCCGTAAGTGTTTGCTTTGGAAAATTAAGATGCATGGTGGACAATAGGCTGCCAGCACCAGTAAATTGACATGACATCATTTTGCTGCATCAGCCTTTGTTTTAATGGTTTGAAAACTGCCTCACGTTCAACTTTAAATGCAAATCCCTTAACATTTTCAGCCAATGCGTCTGTCCCACTTAGCCTCAAATGAGTACCTGGTGTGGTGGACAAACATCACCACTGGGGAGACAAAGGCGGCCCGGGGGTGGCGTTGGTCACCCACCCCCTCGTGTGCCGTGCCGGCCTTCATAGGTGCTCGCTAACAACACTTTCCCCAACAGTCTGTCCAGGCTTTCCGGGGGGTCTTTGTCTTTTGATGTGTTTATAAAGCTGTGCGTTTGTGTTTGCGTTTGTCTTTTGTTAAAATCGAAAGTCAAAGTAAGGAGCGGTGATACAGTTTTTGTATGTCCTGTATGTTGAACTTATTTCTCACTGTACGTAGCCCAACCGTGATAATCGGAGGTGCAGTGATTAGCAGAATGTGCGACGAACCAGCAATTTGAGTTTGAATCTGTCCCGGGCTGTTCACTCGTGCACCCTGCTTCGCATTTTAAGTTGCTTAATAACTACACTTTCCCCAGCATCCTAAAAAGTCTATACACGGGGAATCTTTGCCTCTGTATTTAAATATGCACTGGACGTTGACGAGGTTGACTCAGCCTTAAATGAGTGCCTGTGAAAGCATCAGCACTCGGGATAAAAAGGTGGTTGGGTAAATGCTCTCGCTGCTTTAGTAAGTGCCCTAACAGCTGATAAGGCTAAACAAAACAATAATTGGCATCATTATGCAGTGTATACATCACAATATAGACGAGTAGACAATACGTTTGAACCGTCTGTCTGTGCGCTCCGATGGGTTTCTTAAGAAACACTTCAATATATGTGGAGACACAGATACGCGAAGAAGATTATTACGAGGCTAAACGGAGCATCTGTGTCTTTGTGTGGATGCTCGTGTGTATATGTGTGTGAGGGCTTCAGGCATATCCCGTGACGTGTTTATACCGTAATGCGAATGGATTGTTTTCTTCCTGAGCGCTCCGATTTCTTATTAAGGGCAACAACTAAACACAAAGTCAAGCATCCGAAAACAGGATGTCCGTGACACATTATAACACTTTTTCAGACTGTTTTAAGAGTACGTTCATAAATATTCTAATTCCGTGAGTTACCAAAGATTAAACTATTGACCTCATACATTCTTACTCGGTGGCAAGCATTCAAATTGCTCTGCCACCAGCTTCCTACTTACGCTCAGACAGTTGGAGACAGTTGGAAGAAAATCAAGAACACCGCGATCATATCTGGGTGCAAGTTGACACTTTCTTCTTTACACGCGTTCGTTTATTATCGAACCATGTTGAACAAAAAGCGTTGTACTTGAACCCGTAATACATCCTGACCCTGTCTCTAAATGTTACTGGTGTGTTTTCTACATCAGCCAAATTGTTATTGACTAGTCCCTGTATTTTGCTATCATTAACAGACATAAGCATTCTCAAGTTCCACTCACCACGGATATTTTTTTATTTTCTCAAAGGAACAAAAATAAAATGCCCATTGAGGAGTTCTGGGAAAGTAATCAAGCCTTGCCTGTGTAGTATAATAGCACCGGCTGGTGGACAGCAACGGCAACTGTCGTGGACAGACAGTACACACGCCGGTGAGCGTGTGCACAGGTGTGTTGGCAAAGCAGAGGAACTAGGGCAAGGGTCATGGAAGACCCCATCTGGAGGCCCCTGGAAGCTGCTAGTAGGTTCGAGAAGGAAGCCGTGGTCAGTGTTATGCCAGGCCGTATTGGTAAGATAAAAGGAGCCGAGAGCTCGAGGCTGCCGGTTTTGGGAGTGGACTCGTTTCGTCGTTGCTGTCGTCTCGTCGCCGTCGTCGCTACCGTCTTCGCTAGATATTGTGCTACAGGATAGTTGTTGGCTGCCTCAGTCAGCGCCGTCAGTGTTAGACGGCTAGTGTTGTGTGCAGGCTCGGCTAAGCAACTGCGGAGAGTGTGTGGACGAGACCGTGAATGTTATAATAAAGAAGGTGCCTCCTATAAACCTTGTCACCGAATCACTGACACTACACATGTGTTACATTTAATATCCTCATCGCCACATTACTATGTATTCTTCACACTCTATGTATGAATCCAATGTGGTTCCATAATTTTAATGCAATGACAAAAGTGTCTTTATTCATTAAATATATTCATAAAATTAAACGACCTTCTTTGCACCACGTAGAAATTTAATATAATTCTTATGATGCAAACATCATTGACAGATTTCCTATTTGAATGCACAATACGATATATTTCATATTGCTTGAAACTTGAGTCTCAAGTAGCATTAGCTCATTTCCCTAAAATGGGCATCATTCACTTACCCTCCCTCCTTTTTATTTCCATGTTATATCCTTGGCATTCTGTGCATCTAAATTATTGTATTGTGTGAGTCTTTGCCACATGAGAACCATAGTATATAAGCACTAAGTACAGTGGCTCCTTAGCATGCAATTAAAAGGCAATTATTTAAAGGTACAATTCATCATCATGATTATCTTAATTACCATGGATGTGAAATCCATTTAATTCCAACATCTGCCTTGCATCATGGCCAAAGCAAAGCGATGTGAAATGTAAATCAACGTGACATGTTTAGTCTCGACACAACATGTTAATATTGGATCTGATTGCTGAATGTGGTTGTGATAATTGTCGAAACAACTATCGTTTGACGCGTTAAACACGTGTGCATGGGACAATTTGTTTTGTTGGCAGTGTTCGGTGGTGGAGGATATTAACAACACAAAGTTGGCAGCATCATTCGGGTGGCCTAATCCGAACATACATACTGTAATCGATAAGAAAGGCTGCGTTACTGTCGTGAAATGTCGCAGTCATTTAAACTAGCACCGTACACACTATTCCACAGTTTTATAATTCACAGCGGCTTTGTAAGTATTATTATTCCTTGGAGCAAATATATAAATAACATTAGTCATTGTGGTACCTTCTTCAGCAGGGGCAAGAGCAGTCGTGGTGTTGGTGACTTGGATCGGAATACAGCTCCGACGGACGATGCTCAAGACTTCTCGAGCATAAAGCCCTGGGTGGCTGCTTATCTTTTTCATACTCTATTGGGAGAAAGAACGAGAGGATTAACTTGTTAACAAGCAGAACTCCGTTCTGTACTTCTGCATACAAAAAAACCTATGTTTTAGGCTATACGCCTTTCCAGACCAATATTATCTGGCAGCATTTGCTTACAGCGAGCAAACTCTGGACTGGTTTTTGACCTTCACAGATGTCCTCCGAGACGTCTATGAAAAAGAGCTTCATAGCTCATCGGATTCTTCCTGCAGTCTAGATAAAGATTCAGATAAAGATAAAAGATTCGGAATCTGACCTTTTGGATCTCATCAGCAGTGTCAGGTGTGTGAAACTAATGCTTCTGCTGTGTGTCCAGACAATCGACTTGGTCAGCATCTACCAACATAAGCACTCACTGGATTGGCTTACTTGTTTGGCTTAGCAACTGATGGATGCAACACCAAAATAAAAAAGTACAAAGATTCATTTGGATCTGCAGTACATATGTTAGTTGAGAGGAGGTACTTACGAAGACTGGGAAGCAGCACACCTTTGTATCATACTCAGTTCACATTTTCTTCCTAGGTCTAATGTTAACACATTGCACAAAGTGTGTATTTATGGCTGAGTTGACCAGGTCAAGTTTAAATTCAAATACCACTGATATTCTCCATGGCCAGGAATTGAACCTTGATTATTATAATTGTTTGTTATATTAATACTTTTTCTTACTCGCTAAACTAGGCAGGTGGCACAGCTGTAGAGCGAGCGGCTCACAATCAGAAGGCCGCAAGTTAAAAATCTGGCTTGCGGTTAATTATGCCGAGAATTACCCCTGCCATAGGAATGTGGAATTTCCACCACCAACGTAGTACTGTAAACAGGAAATCAGCACAGCTTCTAAACCGGAGTACCGAGAGAAAACCCACCATGCATATGTGGGATAAGACTTAAATCTATGCACAGATTCAAGAATCCATTGATCGACTGCCAACTTACGACAACCCTACAGCCGCCCACACCCCAAGCGTTTGACTATAGAGTGCTTTATACCCACACACTAGAGGATGACACTAAGCACATACATCGTGGCAATGTCACTGGGTGATATCACGGTCCAACATTTAAATCACCAGTAAATTAATTGCATCTATGTTACAAAGTAATAATTACTATCCACATTCAACTCTGAATATCTCACATTTCTGTCCACGACACAGCAATACAAAGGTTATTTTAAATAAATTAATGCAATAATGTACAACGGCACTGTATTACAATGTCAAAAAAACATCACCAGAGACCAAACTTAAAATTGTTGCTCCATTGAAAAAAAATATATATATATGTCGGCCAACAGGAGAATGCTGTAAACACCAGAAGAATGGCATCCTAATCTCTAATTATATTTTTTATTTTGTGTCCTTTTATCTGAATAATGCACGTTGCATTTGCATGTAGTCTGTGCTCCGATGAGCACTGGCGAGTCAATATTTGCATTCATAATATTCCCACATCGATAAAGGTGACATTTAAACGCGACCTCCACAGTGCACGGCAGAGCATACAACATGTGTTCAAGAGGACAGATATAATATTGAGAAATTCACATGGGACACCCAGCGATGTGACAGCAGTGCTGATCCACTGTGCTGTCGTACCTTATCTTAATGGGCAAAACATGTGTTGTTATAGTTGTTCTTCTTGGCCAAACGAACCAACAGTATGTTGCAATGGCAACACCTATGATAGCGATACGGAATGCATGTGCCCTTGCTCACAGCATCGTGCAATAACAGGCACGATAAGAAGACGGACTTTAAAGTATATTTTCCCCAATTTAAACAAAGTAATGTGACAGTAAAAAAACAATACATCATCGTTCACCCATGATCTATCCACTGCCGAATGAAGTCCTCTCAAGACGTCGCAATCTCTCACGGTCCTGCGATGTAACGATCCGCCCAGCACCTGCACAGGACCTCAGCAGTGAATGTGCTCTTGGGCCCCCTTGAGTCCCTATGTGATAACCAGATATTTATAAGTGCACCTTGTTGTCCATTACTTGTATTTTGCCCGTATTCAACTTTAACCCAACTTTGCAGATGTCTTTATTAAGTTCACTTATTATTTCCTGCTGTTCATGACCATTGATTGGATGTTATGACTTTCTCATCAGCAAGTCTGAGATGGTTTAATCCTTATTCTATCTGTGCCTATGTATTTATTTTTCCAATCAATTTTCTGACTATATTCTTACATGTCGTTTTAATTCTAGATTTGAAGCTTTCGTGACTGCAAGGATTCATACTCTTAGTTTTTTCGGTAAAGTCACGTAGGTAAAAAATGAAATTAAAATTAAAACAAATAAAATTATAAAAAATCACGACGTTTCGGAGGCAACACAAGTCTCCGTCATCAGGTGGAACCGTCACAGCCAGATTTGCTTATCAAGTGAGGCAGGGAATCCAAGATTCAAGTTCTTAAATGCAAGTTAAGGGAGAGGGGGGAGCTTATCAGAATGTGGTAGCCAATGAATGGAACGTATTGGGAGGGGGGGGCTAAAAGAGAGCACGAGTTGTAAGTAGACGTCGACGTGGACGTGTTTGTGCGCAAGCCCCTGTTGGTGCACATGATAGAAGAGAACGAAAATGCCCATGTTACCAGTGTTGGCTGACAATGAAATACGAAAAAGGAGAGTACTGTTAAACGCTGGGGATTTTAACACTTGGTAAAGTAAAATAGTGCCTGTCAGATAAGATGGTGCAAAAATGTGTTGTTAAATCTTTTTTGCATGGTTAATAACATCTTTCCAATGATTACTAAGTTTGTACCCATCATCACGGTTGAAATTATGTCTGTGTTTGTATATCTGAATGGCTTCGTGTACAAACCTTTGATGGTAGCCAGAGGGTTTGCAGAGCACCTTAGTCTCGAAAAAAACAATATCATGAGCCCACCGTGTTGTAGCAATGATCGGCAACGGCGGAAGACTCAATTTATGCCGTGTTTCAAATCTGACTGATGGTGTCCGCGATCACTATTTTACTTTACCGAGTGTTAAAATCCCCAGCGTTTAACAGTACTCTCCTTATTCGTATTTGATTGTCAGCCAACACTGGTAAAAAACAACATGGGCATTTTAGTTCTCTTCTATCATGTGCACCAACAGGGGCTTGCGCACAAACACGTCCACGTCGACGTCTACTTACACCTCGTGCTCTCTTTTACCCCCCCCCTCCCAATACGTTCCATTCATTGGCTACCACATTCTGATAAGCTCCCCCCTCCCTCACCTTAACTTGTATTTAAGAACTTGCATCTTGGAATCCCTGCCTCACTTGATACAGCAAATCTGGCTGTGACATTCCCACCTGATGACGGAGACTTGTGTTGCCTCCGAAACGTCGTGATTTTTTATTATTTTATTTTTATTAATTTTTATTTCATTTTTGTCGTTTTAACTTTGGTGAATGTGTGTCTCCTGGTCTGACTCCCTAATATTTATGTTACTTAATACAATCTCAGTGTAACTGTTACATTATTGTAACATATATATAATGAATTTGTATTACCTTCATGCCTAGCGTTTATTTGCTGTTTAAAGGCAATTAGCTATGTGTAATTTGATTCACTATACACTGACAGTGCTCATGCATATTTGTAGAGAATAATATTGCATCAATATCATCGTCATCACCATCATCATCATATTTCACATCCATAGCATAACTTTATACCCGACACATTTTCAGAACGCACAAGAAAGAAGACAAAAGAGATTTATGCCATCACACAAACAGCCAAACTGTATAGAAATAATTTTGTTTTAATTGAGCATGAATCGACTCGATTTGACAGTTCAATTCCTACAGCCATCTGCTAATTTCCGCAGGGAATTACTTCGCAAGCCATCTAGTTTAAAGTGGGCATTAAAGACAAGAGTAGGTCATTATGTGCCAACGACGACTCAAATGTTACATTTTGTACTTGTTCACAATTGACGCTACAAAAGTTTGAGTACCAGTTCTCCCGTAAAAAAAATTTCAATAACGGATCTCAATTGCATCTCTCCTGGTTAAATAAAAGAGTATGTTGAATTCAGAAGACGTCCCAAATGCGCAATATGTGTTAACTGCCGACCCTGTCTCCACCCTCCTTGAGCAACGCAAACAGGATCACGCGAAGAATAACGATTTACAAATTTTAACACGGGCCGACGCTACACGGCTCATTCCGAGTTGCCTGAATGTTAATCAATTTGATGCTACAGTGGAAAGGTCAACTGTCATTAAGAGCTGTTGATTATCTTGGCTCATCATACAATACCTCTAACCACTGATTACTCCAACTAATGAAAAGCAATCTGCAGTTGATATAGGTTCCCACGAGACAAAGCTCTGGCATTTGAATTAGAGGCTCTGGGACATGGCTACGGTGTGTGCATGCATGATTACAACTATCTCGAGCTGGCTACTCCAGTGAATTTGAAATGAGCGGGTGCCACGGTGGCGAGATGTTAACTTCCTAGCCCGGTATGCAGGAGAGCGTATGTTCAATCCCGACCCTGATGCCTGTTGTATATGTCGGAGTTTGTATGTTCTCTCCGTGGTCGTGTGGATTTTTCTACGAGTCCTCAGGTTTTTCCCTAATTTAAAATCAACATGCGTTTAGAGTATTTGGCTGCTATAAATGTTCCAAGTGATAAGCCACTTCATTGAGATATCATTTGTGGCCAGGTCGCTTCTTAAAAAAGAGCTATGTAGCTCAGTGGGCCTTACCTGGTAAAATAAAAACAGTGCATAGTATAAATAGCTTCAATGCAGAAAAAAACTTTATTTTAGGGGTTGCTGCAAAACGGAGGGGTACATTTTCCCACGATTGTTAACTGTTGATTTAAATGTTCCATAGAAGAATATTGCGCATGTCATTAGTACAATTCTGCAATTTTTTTGTAAAATATATTTCTGAATTACTGTATATGGTTAGACATAAATCAATCGTTCTCACAATGTACTGAGGAAATCGTATCAGACTACATGGGAAAAACATGTTTTTTCCCTCTGGATAATCTGTGTGGATTCCTGAACAATGGCCTCCCTCAAGGCTCGGTACGAGTGTCAAGGAGGTCGATACGAGGGAGGGACGGAGGGAGTGAAGGGCGGTTGGCGGTACGGAGGGACGGCCACGTCCAAAGAACATGCAGGCTGCACATTTGTAATGTTTTTTTTGTATCATTAACAAATACGTATAAATACATACACAAAAGAAGCACATATTCATAGAGGAATGAGGGAAAGTGCTGTTAGTGAGCACCTATCAAGGCCAACACAACTAACGAATATGCAGGCCTGATCACTTTTATCGACCCCAGTACTGTTGACTATATTATGCCAGACTCAAATTTAAGGGTGCGTTATCCTCAGGGAGACCAAAACAACAACAACAAAGGGAGTAAGGGAGCAAAGGAAGTGGTAGACAGGATTGAAATTATGGCGAAGGTTTACCCCCGAGGTACTAGTTGGCAAGATCATAGCAAAACTCAGCAGAGGTGGCGTTCTTGGCACGAATTCACCATTAGAAGGGAATGCATGGTCCATGCGGTAATGAACCCCCACTACACTGTGGAAGACAATGCCACTGTATGCGTATTTGTTATTGCCAATTTAACCACCTACGATAAGCAACATGCCATCACCATATATATGTATATGCATACAAACATGACTCGAAAAGTATATTTTTTATTGCAAGAGATGGTCATTTATTATTTAGGCTATTTTTGTTCTTGTATGCGTGTACGGTTAAGGTAACGCTCAGAGTCAGGGTCAGGGTTCATGTTCCAGTTACTGAACTCGATCAATAAACATCAAATCACGGGGAAAGAAAAGTTTATCTGGATATACCGGTAAAATATTGCGAGTTACGGGAAAGTATAATTACGAGAAAATATAGAATTGGTGTAAACGTTTGAAACTATTTTCGTGATTTATTTTAATTGTAAAAAAATATTCACCTGGGATAATCCCTTACACATATTGGACAATTTCGTTTGTAAGTGTCCAGGGTGTCAAGTGAAATATTAAACATGTAAACATCGTAAAGACAACTACTTATCACGTACAATTTATACAGTGTCAAGGACATTTACACAGAGTCAAGAACATAAAAAAAAACATCACACGACTGTCAAACTCATAAATAAGTGGTGCACACTGCCAGTATATAACGAATGTGCTCTAGGCGTAAATATTAACTTAATTGGTAATTTGTATTTAAGTGCAAAGAACATACCTGTACATTATGGGAACCTCATTTGCCAGTAAAAAATATGATAATTGTTTTTTTACCTTTCTATCTTGGCGTCATCTGGTCCAACCCATGTGAGACTAGGCTCTAAGGAAAGCTGTCTCGGGTGTGGACCAATCAACTTCAAGGACAGTGCACATTATCAGAGTTATGTTCTTTTGTTTGTATTATGACTGCAGGTATTGCGGTCTATGCAAACATGACTCCTTGTAAAAAGGTGTCAGTTTTGTTGCCAGATAGAAGGGTAAAAAACCAATTATCATACCTGTACATGTTATTCATCAATTAAAGTTTATTCTTATGCTCACAATACATGCATAGATGAGTGAGAAACGACAATTTATACAAATCCCTAGGGGATGGATCAGTGACACCGGTGTTCAGCACATTGCACTATAAACCTAACTACCTTAGTTCGATTCCCAACCACAGCTAAAATCAGTAGTGATGAGATACTGTATGTTCAAACCAGTTCAGACTTTGCCTGTACTAATTGAACGCTGCTGAAATTATGCACTCCCAGAAGGCTTTTGGACTGATGAGGTGTGTATGAAATATTTTTTTTGGAGAGAGAAATATGAAGGAGACTTTGTTTGCTTATCTGTTATATTTATATTCTACACAACAAAGCAATGTATTATTTCGTGTTATACATCAGTAGTGATTAATATCCGCAACAATGCTACTGCATTCCAAAGTGGTATTACCCATAGTTTGGTGATTGCACCCAGTATGGATGAGACCAAAACAGTCATTCAAATGTTGAGTCCTCAACGTTTCCAGTTATTTAAGCACGTGGTATTGGATCGAAGGTCAATGTGTACCCAGCCGGCATTGTTCAATTTATCTGTCACCCTGCAAGGTTAATTTCCACATTCCTTTCAGAGTTCTCTGAGTTCCTCTCGGTGGGATGTGCTTGTTCTGAACAGATTATCATAATTAGTGACTTCAATGTTCATGTTGATACACCATCCAAACCTCATGTCAGGGACGTTTTGGCCATCCTTGACCCTTTTGGTTTCATCCAGCATGTCAAACAGGCAACACAGTCTGGTGGACATACTTTATATTTGGTTTGTTCTCTTTGGCTTTCACTATCTGCAATGACTGGGATGGATCCAGGAATCTCATGCCACTCTTTGGTCCTCTTTGATATATTCCTGCACTCTCCTGGCCCTTCTATTATCCATCGAATTTAATTTCTCAAAATTGCATCTATCTCCCCAGCCTCTCTCACAGACGCCATATCGAGCTGCCTACTGGCTAATGAGTGCGAGCTTCCCGTTGAAGGAGCTGCTCGATTATATAACTCTGTTCTGTCAGAGATCCTGGATCATTTGGCTCCCCTCCGAACCCATCGAATATATTCACATCGCCCTTCACCATGGTGCACTGAAACATTGAGGGTGCAAAAAACTACCGTTCGTAAAGCAGAACGTGCTTGGAGAAAGTCCAGCCTCACTATTCATCATCAAATATTTAAAGAATAACTTTGTACTTATCATAAGAACAATTGCCTCCTACATTGCTGGTCACATTGGAAATAGTGATAACAATTATCGGACCTTATTTTCCTGCATAAGTCAACTTTTAATAAGGAACCAAATGTAATCTTTCACTCCTCCGCTGAGTTTTCTAATACAATTCAACAGTTTTTGTTCACGATACAATTCCCATTATCCAGTTTCAATTAATGTCTCTTTCCTCTTTTCCAACTTGCCTCCAAATCAGTTCGAGGGCACATTGTTGACCGGGTTTCCCGCAAAATTAACTGCAGAACTTCATATTTTTATTTGCTGTCTCTCGACCTACCAGCTGTCCACTGGATCCCTTCCCTTCAAGGCTGTTGTGCGACCATTCTGTTATGCTGAGGCCGTATACCCTCAGTTTTCTCAACAGGTCCCTCAAAACCGGCACCATTCCTGACAGTTTTAAGATTAATGCTGTGACCCCACTTTAAGAAAAATCCGGGTCTTGATGCCAAGCTTCTGGAAACTTTTCGCCAAATATCCAACCTTCCGTATTTGTGTAATGCGAGCGTAAATGGGAAGGCCGGATGTGACGATCCGAGAGGGAGTATACACGTCGAGCCGCGGGGATGTGGTTATGGTAATCATTCCTTGACTCTCGTGTTGCGCTCTAACTTGTGTGCGTGCATTGCGTGTTGTGCGCAATGCTGGTGTGTTGGCGCCCATCGGGGTAACAAGAGCGTAGTGGCACGTGGCTCACTAAAGAGGGGCGTATCATTGCACCAGCATTTTGGGATGGAGATGCTGGCTGGGTTCTGTTCTGGGGCAAATATTTCATCAGTATATGCCTGCCATTGTTGAGTGGATGATGTACGAGTTGTGGTCACATCGGCCTATGGCCGATAGCTGACCCGACAGCCCGGAGGCGAGACACTCCGTGGTTTGGTCTCAAACTAATGGGCCGTGTGCTCATATGGCTCGGGGAGTCGTGGTTCAATTGTGTTGTGGCAGACTGAACCTGGTGGGCCAGGGGCTCACGGGATTCAGGAGTAGAGGTTCCATTACGTGGCAGCGAACAGGGTGACCTGGCTAGCATGGGGCGGGGATTCCCCTTGCGGGTCCTCCAGCGGGAAGGGCCGCGGACTTGTTCCGCTCTGGGTTAGGACGTTATTGAATGTATAAGGCAACATTGCCCCGTGGGGGGGGGGGGGGTCGATGGGGTCTGGCCTTGCCAAGGGATGAACCTTCCCTTGTCTGTAAAGCGTCAGACTATAAGCTGCTGGGGTGTGTCCATTGGTGATGGGATAGTACGGGATGGAGCGTGGCTGAGTTGTTGCGATGTGCCATTGTCTCGTCCCCGAAATTTCACTGGCCGAGTGTATGGCCAGTGGACGTTGTTGTGGTTGGACGACCACGGTGAGCGTGAGGGCAAGTTAAATATTACCGCTGGGGAGCGTGGCTCTCTCCACGCGAGGGTGTGTGGCTGGGGGCTGTGTTGAGAGTGACAGTGGGTAGATGCTGTGTACGTGAGATGTCTGTGCTGGTCTTCAAGGGAGGACTGCTGGTGGGCAAGAGCAGGAGAATTTCTGTTGTCACGTGTAAATCATATTTTAGTTAAAAGGTAAATACTGGGGCATCCATCGCGTCTATTTTGGGTATTTATTGGGGTTTTCTTTACGCGGGCCAGATATCGATCATCTCCACTACCCTGGGGCCGGATGGCTGTCGTGTACGACATGCGGATGTGCGTTTTGTTGTGTTGTGCCTCAGGGGGTTGGCTTCTCCTTCTCGTCACAGATCTTCGGCGCCTGCCACACTGGGTGTTACCGGTTGTGCTAACCGGATGTGGACTTGAAGGGGGAGTGGAGCGTCTGTTCGTCACTCCTGCTCTACCAATTGCTCTTTGAAGTTGGACTTGATCCAGGCAGATGGACCAGCAACACGGACACGCTCTAAGACACCGCATTCCTGGTTTATGCGCGTCGGCCGTTCTTGCGTGTCGGTTGCCATTGTTGTGCATTGTTCCATTCTTAATTCTTGTTGCTTGTTGTGTGGAGGACGGGCCGATGTTCTGTACCGGATCCTGATCCCTCCCCTTTCGTTACTTGTCTTGTTGTTCTAATCTCCGTTGTGTCTGGAGTGATTCCTGATGGTCATGTTGTCGCTCGCATTATTTTGTCCTGTTTCAGCCGAGGACGGCTGGCTTTTCTTTAGTGGGGGGGGGTCATGTAATGCGAGCGTAAATGGGAAGGCCGGATGTGACGATCCGAGAGGGTGGAGTCAGGTTCACGTGGGAGAGAGGTTATAGGAGGGAGCCCGGAAGAGATCAGGGCCAGTCGATGGAGTGAAGAGGTGGGACCACGTTGGGTGGCCACCGCGCCATCAGCCACATGGCTGATGGGGCTTGGGACACCGTCAGCCAGGCGCACGGGCTAGCGGAGTGGCTAGCAGAGCGTGCGGGGTGCACGGGGCTAGCGGAGTGGCTAGTGGAGCGTGCGGGGTGCACGGGGCTAGCGGAGTGGCTAGCGGAGCGTGCGGAGTGCACGGGGCTAGCGGAGTGGCTAGCGGAGCGTGCGGGGTGCACGGGGCTAGCGAAGTGGCTAACGGAGCGTGCGGAGTGCATGGGGCTAGTGGAGTGGCTAGCAGAGCGTGCGGGGTGCACGGGGCTAGCGGAGGGGCTAGCAGGGCGTGCGTGGCATGCGAGAGGAGACGCTGGTCCGAGGAGGAGGCCAGCGGGGTGCGGGGGAGAAGAATCTAAATAAAGGACCAACGGAGAGTGACATCATGTGTGAAGGAGTCTTTTATTACATTTGTATAAAATTCTGGAACGAGCTGTGGTAACTCATTTACATCAGCACCTGGCCTCAAACAATCTATTTGACAACTTTCAACCGGGGTTCAGGCCTGTGCATAGCACCGAAACTGCCCTGGTAAGGGTGGTCAATTATTTACTTTTGTCAGCAGATAAAGGCTTTGTCAGCCTCCTCATTCTGCTACATCTCCATTGATCACGGGGTTCTCCTTAAGCGAATAGAAGTTTCAATGGGGATATCTGGCAGAGCTTTGTTGTGGTTCTACTCTAACTTAAATAAACGTAGGTACTTTGTCACAAAGGATGGCTTCAATTCACCAATTAGACCAGTTCTCTGCAGTGTTCCGCAGGGATCTGTCGTTGGCCCATCACTTATTAGTATCTAAATGGCACCATTAGATATTCTGCTCCGACATATTGGCTCATCCTACCATTGCTATGCAGTTGAAACTCTAATTTATATCCAGTTAGAACCCGACTATGCAACAGCTTCTTCTGCGCTATCTGCATCACTAAAAGTAGTGAATTCATGGTTGCGCCAAAACTTTTTGCTATTAAATGGCAACAAGACTGACGCCATATTCATTGGCTCCCTTCTGCCTCTTTTTAAAATTGGTTCGCCTCGTTTGTTGTTTGATGGTCACGATGTCAGTCCCACATGGGAGGTCAGAAACCTTGGTGTTCAGTGTGACCAGTCATTATCCTTTGAGGCACATATATCTAAGGTGGTTACAATTTCCCTTTTCCACTGACGAAATATTACCAGAATGCATCGATTCCTGTCACCTGCTGACTTGGAGAGACTTGTCCATGCTTTTGTGTTATCCCTACTCGACTACTGCAGTGCCTTATCTACAAAACAACCTAGCGCGCGTCGTCATTGCCCACACTCATCCCCGTCTCGACTCACTGGCTTGTCTCCGTGCTCTCAACTGGCTACCCATCGCCAGTAGGGTCACATACAAGACCGCTTGCCTCTGCCACAATGCCTTCATATCCGCCTGCCCGCCGTACCGTTCTTCATTATTGACAACTTGCAGCTCAGCACACGGCAGATGCCTGCACAGCGCGACTCACGACCTCCTCTTGATACCAAGATCCATGATGGTCATGTCTATGCGCCGCTTCTCTGTGGCAGCCCCAACAGTCTGGAACGCTATCCCTCTGCACATTCGCAGCATCACCTCAATCGCCTCCTTCAAGAGAGACTTAAAAACTCACCTCTACAATCATGCTTTCGAGCGACTCTGAGCTTGGCTCCGCGCCTCTGAGTTGCGGCCACTACGTCTGCAAATTTGCGCGCGTTACAAATTGAATTATGATTATTATCGGTTGGAATTCTGAGCAAAGTACTGGGCAGACTCCAGCTTGTTTAAAATGCAGCTGCTAGAGTGCTTCAACTTACACCAATCCGTGAGCACATTACACCAGCCCTCTTATCTCTTGATTGACTACGAGTAAAATTTCGAGTGGATTTTAATATACTGCTATTAACCTATAATGCTTTAAGAAGGGCTCACCCCACATTACTTGTAGGAACTAATATATTGATATATTCCATCAAGGTTCTTAAGATCATCTGATCTCCAACTGCTCAGCATTCCCAGGTATAGGTTGCGCTCTATTAGTGATCAGGCTTTTGTAAGTATGGCATTCAAGCTATGGAACGCTCTGCCACTTTAAATCAGGAAATCGGAGTCGGTAGATATATTTAAGTCTGCTTTGAAAACCCATCTCTGTAAAGTGGCCTTCCCTCTTTAGTTTGGTCGGTTGCCCTGGTTCTGTTTTTGTTTCTTGCTTTTCATGCATTATGTATTGGAATCCTAGAATAGAATGCACATGATGAATTTAAATTATTATTAATAGCGATAGAAGGGTGCTAAGGAGGTGACTGACCAACAGTGAGCGAGTAACTGGAATAAGTTAGCGAGTGGTAGATCAGCAATCTAAACGAAACATTTTGTTTTATTTTATCAGATAAGGCCCACTAAGCTATATTGCTATTTCTTTAAGAAGCTACTTTGCCACAAATTATAGCTCAAACGAAGTGGCTTATCACGTGGAAATCTATTGCAGCCAAATACTCTAAATGCATGTTTCTAAATATGGAGGGGAAAATCGGAGGACCCCGAAAAATATCCACAAGACCACAGGGAGAACATTCAAACTCCAAATATACAGCAGGCATTAGGATTGAACCCACGACCTCCTGTATACCAGGGGAACATCTCGCCACCCTCGCACCCAAAACCTGAGAATTGGATCAGATGTATGAGATTGCGCAGAGAAACGGTGACAGTGGCAAGGTTGTACTTACGCGGGACGTCAGCGTCACATCCTTGAGTGCGTATATCTTGTTGGTGATGTCTCTTCCAATGAGGCTGGCAAAGACCACTTCCAGAAATGGGTTTGTCTTCAGGAAGTATATCAGACGCTCTTGTGACCACGACACAAGCTGGCAGTCGTCCATTGCCGATATCGATACCTGGTGGTAACATCACACCACACCCCGCTCCTTCGCTCACTCACTCAGTCACTTAAGGGATCCCCAGTGGGGCAGACCAATCTGTTTACGGTAGTAGAGGCTATGTTTGATTCATGTAACATTAATAGGGGAGAGCAGTGGTGCAATGGTTAGTGGACCGTGCGATGAATGTGGCGGCCTGAATTTGATTCCAGGCCACGGCTAATGCCAATGGCGAGTGATATCTGAACCCATCCTGGGACACTCCTCCCCCCTTCACGAATGCGTCCTGATCAGCGTGGTGAAGTATGTTCAAACAACCCCCTATGACGCGACTTGGCGTGTGGGGGCCCTCATTCAGCAGTGGATTGACAAAAGGATGCACATGAACGGGCAATTAAACAGATCAGGTAATAAGGAACTGCCACTGGGGGTGTTCTTTCAAATGTGTTGAGAAGTGACGTAAACTCTTTGGTTCTTTTGGTAAAAGTGATGTAAAGCTCTACGTGGTGAGTCTATGGGTCTCTAACTGGTCAGTCTATGGCTCTCTGAGTGGTGAGCCTATGGATTTCTGTGTGGTGAGTCTATCGCAATGAGATGTCCCAGCATATCAAACACCAATCATTATTCAACAATTAGTTGGTTATAAAGCATTGGCAGTGGTGCACAACAATAAATATAAAAAAGGCAATGCATTTCTCAATAACACTGCCTTAAGAGTTGAAATAGATTCGTCTATTACATATATATTGCCAAACGATATGTAATGCTATTCAATATGCAGCTGAATTTTTAAGATACCGTAGTTATTTACATGTTTATACCGCATTTGCTTCATATTTTATCACTTGACCCTTCTGTATAAACTACTTTGTCATTTATGATGAACAAAAACTCATTAAAAAGTTCCTCTTTTGGTGATACATGGGCCTGTCAAGATCTATGAGCATAACCACTCTGCATTAAAATAAAAAAATATATACTTTTGGAAACCATATCCTCACAGACAGGTACCATAATCTGAAGTCGATGCAGAATGCGTAAAACATATCACTGAATAAATGAGAAACTCAACCTGCAATTGTTATCAAACATAAACAATGCAACTTTTTTACGTTCATTCTTCAGTCACGGACATAAAATTATCACATCCATCTGCTAATTAAGTGAGAATGACTATTATATGTAATTCTGTGTTTCTACCCACTGCTACACTTGACGAGTTTGCGTACAATATAACTTTTTTGCATTGAATGATGTCCCATGTAATGTTTTATGGAGTAGTCTAGCTTATGGTAATCTGGTAATACATAAGCATTTGTTTAACAAGCCTGATTCTTCTTATGAGACCCAGGAGGTCAAAACCAATGCAGAATTTAATGGCTTAAACAAATGCTACTTAATAATGTTGGTCTGGAAAGCCAGTAGGCTGATGGACTAGAATTGATTTTTATATATATAATGTGGAGAGACTGAAGGGAATTCTGCTTAAGCTTGCTTTTACCTTTCATATTCCACAACATAATCACTTTCTGTGCAGTTAGTCAGTTCCATTAAATACGAAGCAGGCGCTGTTGCTTGAAAGAGCTGCTGTTATATTTTATGATAATCTAAATCTTTATGCTGGAGGAATCCGATGAGCCATGAAGCTCTTTTTCACAGATTTTATGCTGCATCACACAACTTGTTGATGAGGAAGCCCTATTCGTTTTGGGGATAATGGCTTTGGCAAATGATTCATTTGGCGATGACACTGGCGGGTAATTGCATCATGTTGTAAAATGCACCACGGGACCTTTTGCTTCCCAAACAGACGGGAAATCAGGGTAAATATCCTCACGTATAGATGGATATTAATCAGCAACCAAATACAAAACCTCAGCTGTTATGAAGCCCCTACCATTAGAAACGCCACTTCAAACGATGCAAGCTCTAAAAACAGCAGCAACTGTAACAAATGTAGCTATTTGTAATCACCAGTGAAACGTCGCACTCGAATTGTAAATGCTGTGTGCTTACTCTCCAACACTCCGATGTGTTGAGCTAGTAATTAATTGGGATTTTTTGTTTACGTGACAAACCTTACTAATTGGCTATGTCGGGTGGTGGCGGGTTTAACGACACAATGTGTTCCTGGAGCTTCGTTCGTATATATTGAATCACTTACAACATTAGTACTATGAGAATGAACTCCCAGCCTTCGTAACTTGCTATTTCATACTATAAACACTTAATAACTTACCATTTATATTGTACAAAAAGGCAATTCATATTGTAAATAATATTCTATTTTACACTGTACGGTATTAATATAAATACAAAACTGACAAAGTAAAGAAGCATATTCTTCTTATGTACACAATACCGAAGATTTACATGCCCAAACGTTATTTAATTAGTATTTATTTTTGCATATTATTCTACTCATATTTTCCCCCTCATTAAAATGAATGGTAATACATCTAGAGTTCGTTTAACTGAAACTTCGTAAATCGAATATTCGCACATTTAGGCATTACCAGACTAAGATTGCTTCATTTATCATAAATTGGAAAACGGTCATTCATTGCATTGCACTGAAGAGTGTTCAATAACTCTTGCTATGAATATTAATGCGACCGTGGTAAAGGGAGCCATGTGCCTCCCTCCGTTTCCCTTAATTGGGCCGCTGAGACCGGTCACCGTTAGCGAGCCTACGCATTCACGGTCCAGCACACAGGGGACTGTGACATAACAATTACAGCCATCTTTGACTTCTTGCGGCAAACACAACCCCCATTGTTAATTCTTGGCATTGCTTGTCCAAGGCAATACAAAAAAAACATCCTAGGCATGTTTTGACCCTCTATGCTGTGGAAGCGTCTGTGTGCATGCCGGTTGCATTCTGCGGCGCTATAATTAGTTGTCCAACATGGCTAGACAGACATCCGACATTTTGAGCATGACAGATTTCATTTCCAGCAACATCGTTTCCGTTGAAGGCGGTGGCGAGCATGGGGAAAATGGGGAACGCAAAAAAAATGAATTGTTTTTTATTCTCGAAGGGATTTTGCAAAGAAATGAGATGTCACGACAGCGACAAGGAGGTCACATTCAGTGTGTCCCTTCAGGGAGGGTGTTTTTCGTGTTATAGGTCAAAAGGGCTTTCGCACGCTAGATCATGTCGTATAGTATTCAGACCCATGGGCAATTGTGGATTCATTGTTCAGAAAGAACAAGCCGGCAGATATCCCACGCTTGGTATCAGTAAATTTGCGCATCCACAAATTCTTACATCGATGGCCATCTCATTGCAGCAGCCTCTTCTACTTTCACTGACTGCAGGGTCAACAATGTCAGCGTCTTCCTACTCCTACAAGCATTTGGGAAGCACTCAGATGTGTTGATGGCCCGAAGCCATTTGTAGAAATTCCACAATCCCATCGTCGCGAGAGCCAGCTTATCATAAGAAACCCGCCTGTTGATCTGCTTTTCATGCTCAATAAAGGTGGCTTCCACTTACATCCACACACATGGTACGAGCACCTTGAAATGTGTGAATGTACGTATTTATGTTTAACACGTAGGCTTTCACGACCAATATTATCCATAATAGAGTTGTTTAGGTTAGATCCTATGAGCGTCTCATAAAAAAAGTCTATTATGTATGTGTGAATGTGTAGAGGTTGATGTAAAATATGCTAATGTATAATAAGAGGCAGCTCTCTAGTCTAGAGTTGAAAGAAAGTCAACCGTGTGGATATCAAAAGCAGCGTATGAGGAGGAGTTTCTCCTAATTGACGAAACATTGACAGGAAATGCCGCGGTGCCAAGGTTTAACAACAAGTGCGTCTGTGTGCCATTTTCGCGGAATGGAAGAAGAAGAAAAACAATAATTTTTCAAAACTTGACCACTTCACTTCAAGGTCTACTTTCCATGAAGCTGTTATATATATATGCCTCGAGACCTATAATTAGTGTTACAGCTGTGTCTGCGACCTGTCATCCATAAAGGGCAACTTGACTGACAATTCGCCCTGTAAAGTGCACTCCGCGAACATGAGAAATGTTTTGAAGGTATCACCTGAGACCTGCCCCCTTTTTGTGTCTCCATCATCCGGTATTCCACTGAATCGATGAATGCGTTTGGGTAAATAAAATGTAAAAAGCGTCCTTGGCAAGTCACCTTCATTCTGAAACAAACCATTCGCGCAAGACAGCATGTACATACGTGTATATGTTGAACTTATTTCGCAACGTACAAAGCCAACCGTGCTAATCGGAGGTGGAGGGAAGGATAACAAACTAAATACAAAAAGCAGTTGTAAAGAAATTCGTTTTCAATTCAGATTTAAAAGTTCATGTATGTATGTTAAACTTCTTTTGCAACGTACGTAGCCAACCGTGCTAATTGGAGGTGGGGGAAGGAAAACAAACTAAATACAAAAAGCAGTTGTAAGGAAATTCGTTTTCAATTCAGGTTTACAAGTTCATGTATGATGTATGTTGAGCTTCTTTCGCAACATACGTAGCCAACCGTGCTATTCGGAGGTGCAGAGGAAGGACAACGAACTAAACACAAAAATCAGTTTTAAACATATTAGTTTTCAATCTAGATGATTAAAAAGTGCATCGCTCCAGTGGCTGACTATTCCAGACGCTGGCCGAAGCGTTAAGTCGAAACAATTAAGTCTCCTTTGTTTGACTATATGAGATGAGAGCGTTCAGAGATTCAATGGGGATTGTTTCGTGAACCAACTTTTTTGCCTTTTTTTGTGAAAAACTGAAGAAAAAAAATCATTCAAATATGGCAATTTCCTGCCCACCAGCTGGATACATTTTTGCCGCAACACTTGAATGAGGCTAATTATATCTACGTAATATCAAGTCCAGGGAGAAAATATTTAAAGCGAGACATTTATTAGATTGACAAATGGCTAATAAAAAATATAGGTAGAATGTGTTAAGCATTTAGATAGAATAATACATTGATACATATATATGTGGATACAACTACACAAAGTGGTTATTATGGAGAAGAGGGCACTCACTTTCCCTTGAGTAAAATGCTGAGCCTTCTGTCGATGGGGGTTTTGTTCTCAAGGGCGTACACCTCGCCCCTGCGTCTCGTCTCTATCATGCAGTACTGAGACACCACTGAGCGGAACACCTCTCTGGGCACGTTGAGAGGTGCGAACAGCTCAACGTACAAGTCACTCAGCTCTGGGGGCAGCTTTACCTTGAAAACAAAACAAAAAACAAGCTATTATCATCACTCGCCACGGTGGTGAGATGTTAACTCCTTGACTTCGTGACTGCAGGAATTAATATTCTTGGGTCTTTCGGTAAAGTCATGTAGATAGGTTTAAAGAGTCAAGGGAGAACCCATTGGGGTATCTTCAACTTGTTTGTCGAATGTTCGATTCCAGGTGAAGTAAGTGTTGGTGAGGCAGTGTCTCACCAGGGCCGGTACATCAGGATTCAGTCCTTGTTGGACCAAATCTTCAATGAGTGCAATGGTGTCAAGCACAGTCTAATTTCAGACAACCTAAAATTGGTTCTAGCCAAAGGGTTGAATTTCGCAGTCACCCCTAAAGACATCTCAGTTGATGATATCATTGCCCAGGTCGACATAGCCCTTAGGGGTTTGGGACACATTACTGCAGATGTGGCAAGATCGGGAATCGCTGCAATCCTCAAAAACGCTAAGACACCTATTAGCAACATCAGAAAAGATGAGCACTTTGAGCTTTCTCAATTTAAAAAGAGAGATCACATTGTCATCCTCTCAGCCGACAGGGGCAATGCCACAGTCAGCATGGACAAACCCACAAACAATAACACAATTCAGGACCTACTTAATGATGGTAGCTATACCAACATTTAAAGAGATCCCACCAACCGCCTTGTTACGAAAACCAACAATATCATCACTGATTCGACATCTTTGATCGAACCAACCAAGCGGTTTCCTTAAAACCCTCTGCTGCTAGACCACCAAAATTGTATGGATTACCAAAAATCCATAAAGAAGGGACACCCCTTCGTCCTATCGTCTCCACCATTGACTCACTCATCTACAAATTGGCCCGATTCCTGTCTGAGACATTACAACCATTCACTGGAAAGACCACCTCAGCTGTACTCAACTCAACTCGCTTGGTATTGTTAATTAAGAACATCTCACGATCTCCAGGTGATTTGCTCGTTAGTTTCAATGTGGTCTCTTTATTTACCAAAGTTTCTGTGCTTAACACCATTGCAATCATTGAAGATTTGGTCCAACAAGGACTGATTCCTGATGTACCGGCCCTGGTGAGACAATGCCTCACCAACACTTACTTCACCTGGAATGGAACATTCTACAAACAAGTTGAAGGTACCCCAATGGGTTATTTCTTATCTCTTTGAACTTATCGACATGACTTTACCGAAAGACCCAAAAATATAAGATGTTAACTCCCTTGCCTGGTATGGAGTTCGATCCCGACTCAGACGCCTGCTGTATATCTGTAGTTTGTGTGTTCTCTCTCCCTGTGATCGCGTGGATTTTTCCTCTGGGTCCTCCATTTTTTCCCCCTCCACATTTAGAAATGTGCATTTAGAGTAATTGGTTGCGAGAAATGTCCACATGATAAGCCACTTATTGACTTAAAGCTTTCATGACTGCAGGAATTAATATTCTTTGAATATAAGCCACTTCGTTGAGCTATCATTTGTGGCCAGGTCGCCTCTGAAGCAGAGCTACTATACCTCAGTGGGCCTTTCATCGTGATTAGCCATTGTCAATCCACTGCCGCATGAAGGTCTCCCTCAGGTGGTCACTACCTCCCACAATCCTGCCACACTTAACAATCCACCTGCATGCAACACCACAGTGCAGGTCAAAATACGTTTGTTTGCATGTTTTTTTTGCCACAAGTATGTGTGGCTAATGCAGACTTGATACCTTGCAAAAGGTATATTGTTGGTGTTTGAACAATGTATCACCTATTTTTATTTCCATATGGGTAAAACCTTTTCTTATATAACTGCTCGACCCGAGCTATAAGTGTTCTGATACTTGCATTGTCTTTGTGCTGTTCTCCTTTTGGCGTTCTCTGGTCTCACACTGGTGAGACTAAGCCATAAAGAAGGCTGTCTCTGGTGTAGGCCAATCAGTTTCAAAAACAATGCCATATATTATTAGAGCATGATAGGTTGCATATTTTCGTCACAAGTATGTGTGGCGAATGCAGACTTGATGCCCTGCATAAGGTATCTATTTAGCGTTTGAACATCTTAACACCTGTTAGGCTGTTTTATTGCCAGCAAGGGTAAAACGATTCTTATTTTTCATCAATTTGGATACTGCCAAAAAAGTCCCAAAGATACGTCTCTTTTTGCTTCTATCATTGCATAACTCCAATTTGAAGTTCCCATGAAGTTCACTCATTTATTTATCCACTCATGTTGAGGATTCAGTCTCCAGAGTCTTTGGTCTCATCCATGCTGTGTTCAACCACCACACTGCCACAACAACCCCCATTCACCATTAATTGGTGGTGACGTCACCACAGCGCTTGTTCCAGGCTAGGTGCGCATTTAGGCCGCAACAAAACACTCACCCACTTACTGACCACTTTCGAATTCTCTGCCATCGCCTTTTTTTACCAGCTTTGTATAGCCTTGCTCAATTCGAGACACATGAACGCTTCTCTGTTACAACTTTAGTGCTGTTTTTTGCTCCTCGTTTGGAAGTGTGGACCTTTGACCCTATGCTCAGCAACCTTGATGTTAACAACATATGCTTAATACTTTAGCGAAAGAACCAAAGAGTATATGCTTAATAATTACGATTAATAATTAGTTGTCATTGTGCTCATGCTCACGATAAATGTATAGATTTACAAAGCACAATCCAGAATGTCACTACTGTTCAGTTACTTCCTTAGACATGTGGACACTGGATAAATCAGGGTGTCTCTGCTGGTGAATTTGTCACCGATTAACTCAGCATAGCGTGACGGTTTGGCATGCCCAGTGAAGTCGACATGTGTCTTCTTTATTGACAGCCTGCGGGGGGGTCATATGGCAGAGATCTTACTTTCCACATCCAACGTTTCAGGGCACTGGGATTCAGCCTCCATGGTTAAATGTGTTCGAGGAACAATGACACAGACTGCGCCATCTGCTTGATTGCAGGCGCTGGAGGGTGTCCGGCGCTGTCTGTTCGAGGCAAGGCCAGATTTACAAAACGTCTCAATGAAATTGGCAATTTAGATTTGAAGTTTTCGTGACTGCAGGGATCCCTACTCTTTGGTTCTTTCGGTAAAGTCACGTAGGTAGAAATTTAAGTAAATTAAATCACGTCGTTTCGGGCGCAACACAAGCGTCCGTCATAAGGTGGGACAACCACAGCAAGAAACTTCAGCAATTGTTTCTTGCTGTGGTTGTCCCACCTGATGACGGACGCTTGTGTTGTGCCCGAAACGTCGTGATTTAATTTATTTTATTTTATACCTACGTGACTTTACCGAAAGAAAGAAAGAGTATGAAATTGGTAATTATTAATTAAATAATACCAATAATTTTTGGTAAAAAAAACCTCAGCATGTATGTATTATATATATAAATTTAAATTAAATAGATTTTGTTATGTTTTTACAATGTAAAGCAGTGACAGTGTTTCTTTAAAGCTATTTCATGGATATGACCAAATCACACGGAATGTGCCTGAACTCATAAAATCTCAGAAGCTCAGCATGCTTGAGCCTGAATAGTGCTTGGATGGACAACCACCAGGCATTCCATGGGTGACTTGGGCTCCTGCAGGAATATATTGCCAACGGTGCAGTGTTTAAAAATCTATTGTCGTACTCTACTATGCTCCGACGTCTATATGCTCTCGCCTTGTATGTACTGTAAGTTGAACTTCTGTCGCACCATATGTAGCCAACCGGACTAATCGGAGGTGTGGAGGAAGGACAACAAACTAACACACAAAAAGTAGTTTTAAAGAAATTATTTTTCAATCTAGATGTAAAAGTGCATCGCGCCAATGACTTCCAAATAGCGGAACGAAGGGCATTCCAGACGGCCGAAATAGCGTTCCAGACGGCCACATCGTACTGACAAGCGTGCTAAAGTCTGGTCAAACATCCCTCATGACCCCGCACTGTACGGCAAGGCCTTCATCCGGCAGTGGATTGACAAATAATCGTTATACACGTACATATATTTGTGTATGTACATGGGTAAGATGTAACGTAGTGCAGTAAAGTTCCCAGCTGAGAGATCCTCACCTCAGTTCAAATAATCATCATCGTCTTCCCTCAATTGCCAATAAAGCTGCACCAAATTGTTGGAAATTACATCGTGGAGGTCACAAGCGATTCTCGAGTCAGTCGAGCTCTTAACGTGCAGCATGGATCGATAAGCCAGTAAAAAGGCCCAGGACCGAAGCTACCACGGGATCAGTTAGGACCAGATGGGTTGCCATGGGAACTTGGACTCCTGGGCCCAGCACAGAGTGCTAGAACTCTAGCCAGCACAATGCCGCAAATGAGGCAAGTGAGCGTTGCAACACCTTGTCACAGAGAATTGCCCCAGAAGATGATATAATTACATGACGGACTGACTTGTGAAATTACTTCATGAGGCTCCTTCTCCGCTACGTGAAGCAAATGTTAAATGCCATGGAAACTATCTTCATAACATACCTATAATTAGATTTAAAAAAATACTCTTTGGGTCTTTCAGCAAAGTCACGTAGATAGGAAAATAATAAAATAAAATAAATCACGACGTTTCGATCGCAACACAAGCAATCGTCTTCAGGTGAAAAAAGATAATGTGCCATATTCATTGGTGGACAGGCTAAGTCCATCAAATCTTTATTATACTCAGTTGACCTCAGAACTCAGCACTCTAACACTCTTGTCAACCCCTTGAGCCACTCGGCCACTTTTAAACGAGCAAACTTTTGAAGGATATGGAAGTGTGAGGGCACAATGCTGTCGCTTCATTTGACTGAAGGTGTTACACCGTGCTCTTTGTCTTATAATGCAAAAGTGCGTCTTTACCACTTACCAGACGCATGTTATAAAGCAGCAGGGCTGCATGGGCAGCACAAATAATGAGGAAAACCAGACCCCACACTCCAATGCCGTAGGCACACTGATACAAAGTGGCCCACAGGATCCAAAAGATGCAACCTGGAAGACAGAACATTGAAATGCTTGAAGTTCAATTGCCATAAATTGATGTTAAAGTATTTGTGAAAGGAGGCCATTTTCACATAACCTAAAACACACTTGCATTCGACAGCTGAATAGTCCAGTAGTCTCGTGAGAAAAATGTATCTGTTAAATTCTCATAGCTGCATGTTAAGTTCCACAGAGATTTAGCATAGCAAGAACGCTACTGCACAGTGGATGCTAAGGCCTTGTGACCTCATAACAATCACCAAATCCCATTGTTTTTTTAAATGTGTCTGCAATCAAATAACTAAACGATGTCGCTGTGTACCCAAACCTGACCAGGTGGCTCTGCTGCAGATCACTTGCAATTGGAAGGTCGCGAGTTCAAATCCCGTCAGGAGTTGATTCTACACCTCATCCTTTCGAGGCTGATAAAATTAACACCACTTTGGTTTGGCAAAAGTCAACAGTGGTTCTCGTGCGAATAAAGAGGCCATGTCGTAGAAATGTGCAAGTTCCACTGCTGCTGTATAGCTAAAGTTCGCCAAAACAAATGAGCACCGATGCTCGTGAAAGCAAGAATACACCGTGACGTGGACTACGTGACTTTGACCTCTCAGATGGCATTCTTAATATAAATAATACATCCCTATTGTTTCTCACCCACTTGAAAGGCATTATATTGAATTGAATTAAACTGCCCAAATCATTTACGGAAACTAGACTGTATGCAACTGCAAGCGTATGTATTTAACCTTTTGGTGCAAAGCCTATTTATTCATTAATATCTTACAATCTTGAGTATGTGGAGTTTACAGAAATATACTGCATGCATGAGGGGCAGGAAACGTCTTCATAAAGTGGTTTGGAATATTATGTGCAGCCCTTTCAAACCCATATATACTTAAAATATAAGTAAATACTATATCATAAATTACTTCTCAAATAATGTTATATGTATATATAAGGGTCAAAGATGCCTGATATACTATTCCATTGTATACCAAATAGCTGATAATTATCAGATATTTGGTACGTTGTGAACATGAAAATAATGTCTGATACTGTTTTTTTTTAGAAATCTATGTAAAACGTTATTAACAAATTCTAGAATGAAATCAAATATAGGTAAAGTTTCAGGCAATTGCCTAGTTGAGTGAATAACACAAAAATAAGAATAATTTAAAGCCTTTTGTCAATTCACTCCTGGATGAAGGCCTCCCCATGCTGTGTCATTAGCATTGCCCATACTTCATAACAGGGATCTCTGTGGGTTGGTAAATTGGGTGGGTGCAGGACCAGTTGAGATATTACTCGTCACTGATGTTAGCCGTGGTTGCCAGATTTGTAGTGCTGCTCCACAGTTCCAGTCCAATGAAACGATGTCACGGGGTATTTAATGGTCACTTTATAGCAGATGCTAATTTCCCAGTAAAATGAACATTGTTCTCAAGGATGAAACCATTACCCGACAGAAAAATGGATCAGTGATGAGCTTGCTGACGACCATGTTATTTTGATACTCAAGTAAAAAAAGATATCCAGATTCAAACTTCTCGATCATGGAGGGGCATGTGCCGTTCACTAGCATCTACATTAGTTGTGTCGGCATACCACATGGGGGGTGGCGTGGCCAATGCCATGCCCGGCTTCCTTTGTCTCCCCAGTGCTGATCGCACACAATACTTGGTACTCATTTAAGGATGAGATGACCGAGGAAAGGACCAGGACCAGCACTTTCTACTGCTGTGCGTGGTCGAGGAACGAACTGAGTGCTAAACTGCCCTTCCATTGCTCGCTAAGCATGCACAGACGTACATACATCATCTACATCATTTTTAAACAGAGTAATTGGTGAATCCAACATTTCTTATGCAACAGTAGTTTTCCACAATAGTATCAAATGCAGTTAAAACACTTTTTTTACATTCAATTGAGGCTTTTAGTACTCACCCAATATCATAAGTCCTCGAAACAGCAGGATATGGCAGGAGAGCGTGGCTGGAATTAAATAGGCAACCAAGAAGGCAGTGTTGGCGAACTGGAAGAGTCCGTGCTGACTCTCTTCCCACTCAAGGCACGCGCTACTGTTCAGGGCACTGGCGTTAGTGGAGATAGTAGAGGCACTAAAGGTACTCGAGTTACTAGAGGCCGGTGCGCAGGCAACCAATGGACAAGATACCGAGAGAAGCAGTAGCACAGTTGATCTCATTGTTGCGTCGTCCAGGCAAACACGAAGAGGCGCAGAAAAAGAGCGACTCCAAGCTATAATAGAGCATTAATATATTACAAATTTAGAGTCGGTTGTTCAACGTGCTTGGTAAAATTATAAGTAAACAATATGGATAATATAACATTGGGTGAAAAAGACAAGTGTAAAATGAAGACAGTGCTATTCAATATAATAACAAAAATAACCACGACTAAATATAACAAAAACGATTTACAACGAAATACAAATTGTAAAACAAAATCTAACAATTAACCTAGATTGCTAAATTTAACTGAAGCTTTAACAGACTATTACGCATAAGCACTCCATGCCAACTACACAACACGACGAGATGCTGAAGCAGAATTACTGAGCTCTCTGGGGGCGCATGGTGTAGATTTTAGCCATGCAATCTTCCATCTGGTTGATAATGTGTGCAAGAAAAAAATGGAGACATAGTGAGCATTGTTGCTAATGACATACACGACAAAGTTATCAGTTGGATAAGAGAGGGCCCACTCTGGTATTTAAATTATAAAACTTGTACCGGTTTTTCAGCGAGTTAAAGATTACGTGTACACTGAATTGCATTTTGATGCCTGAAAAAAACGTATCCTTTTTAAATTAAACACACTAACTGTGAAATATTATAACATACAAACCGCGGATTATTTTATGTATTAATTTTCACGTTAAATACGATGTAACACTGTTATTACCACTATATTTAGAATTGTGTCAGCCTTTTAGGCGTTGTTGTTTTTAATCATTTTAATGTTGTAAAGTCTGTAGCTACACGTAAACAAGGGTTGCTCTGAATTTAAATAATTTTCAACATTCCATTTTCCTTTACTTCATAATGCAAGGGCCTTGGTGATAAAGTGTCTATCTTGCAAAAAGAGAATTCTAATAATATGTAATGAGTTAAAGAGTGTGTTTTATTTTTGCTCTTAAACAACTGCCTTCAACTTTAGCTGTTTTCATCAGGTGAAAACTCAACAGAACAGAAGAGTATTATTTACAAGACTTAGGTCACCAACAAACGTTCTGACCCACCCCGACTGGACATCTGTGAAAAAGAGCTTTATAGATTATCGGATTCCTCCGTTATCAATACATATTATGATTCCGATTACAAAAGAAGAGGCCTGATGGCTCGTTGGGACATTCCATCTCCAGGAAAGCCACCCACACGGATTCCTATCTAAAGTCTGATTCCCACCACCATCCGGCCCAGAAGAACTCCCTCATCAAAACACTACACCATAGGGCTCACTGCATTTCCGACCAGCGCCACCTAGCTGGTCGGAGATGCAGTTACATTGGGGAAACGAAACGACATGTCTCGGACCGTGTTCATGAACACAAGGCAGATTTGAAACACGGCAGAACCAATACCTCTGCAGTGGCTGATCATTGTTATAACGCAGTGGGCTCGCACGATATTGTTTTTTTTCGAGACCGAGGTACTCTGCAAATCTTCGGGCTACCATCAAAGATTTATCCATGAAGCCATCCAGATATATAAACAAAGAGATAATTTCAATTGAGAAGATGGGTATAAGCTGAGCAATCATTGGAAGGACGTCATAAACCAAGCAAAGTCGTAACTTGCTGTGGTGCTTCCATCCTTCCCTGCCTTTTGGCTGTTATCTTCGACTCTCTGAGTTGCATTGCCCTGTTAGGTGCCTCTGCATTAACGGGCTGGAGTCTCACTAACATGGCCACCTTTGCTCCCTTAGCCTCGATGTATCGATGGTTCTGGCTGTGTGATGGGCTGTGTGTCTCACTGGCGCGACCACCGTTGCGGTGGATCTCTTGCGTTGACGCGCTTGCCTCTCACAGCGCAGTTGGCAGCGACACAGCTTGTGTTACACATAGACATCACATTAACTTGTTAAACCCCCTAATCTCTCTGCCCAATCCCTCCCGTCAACATAGTGCTATTTCTCTCATTAACACTGCTGTTGTGCGCATATGCGGGGACGATACTCTTATGTGGCGACGGAAGCTCATTTCATACTAATCTCTCTCCCTAATCTCTCTCTCCCTAATCTCCCCCATTAACACAACTGACGTGCTTGCGTGCGGGGATGGAATTCCTTTCCAGCTCAGACCCCGCCTGCTTGCCCTTCGCCACATATATAACGTCTTGTTGTAACAGCTCTCTCACTGTGTTCTTCCTGGTTCAGCAGTTCCACTGCTGGGTTATTTTGTTTCTGCCTGAGGACGACGCTTGTGTTGCAATTGAAACGTCGTGATATATGATATTTTTATTTTATTGTATTTTTCTACCTACATGACTTTACCGAAAGAACCAAAGAGTAAAGCACAGCAATTAAGAAAATGTAAATTATAGAAAAAACTATAGAGTAAAACTCTGAACAAAATGCATCTACACTGAGGAGATCCAGATGTTCTCAGTTCAATTCCTGGTTGAGATGTTTTGTTGCCTCTGTCTCTTACACAGGAGTATAATGGCGGTGGTGTAAATTGTTTACAGGACGTGGCGTAACGTGCAGGTTCATCCTTTCCCCCAACACATTCAATCCGCGTTAAAACTTGAGGAAAAAACGATGTAATAATAAGTCTGTCTCTGGCTATGAGGGCTGTTATTTTGTGTGTATACATATGTTAAGGCAGCGACGTATAGTTGATTTCGAGTGGAATACAGATATTTCCGAGCCTGCCAGCAATTACGCACTCGAAGAAGAAGAAGATAAACCAGTGCATTGAATCATTACCGTGATTTTATTCTTTCCAAAAGTGAATAAGGATTAGTGGGGGTTGGAGCGAACTCATAATTATTAGAATCTGCAGAGAGAAATGCATGGGGGAGGGGATGGAGTAGAGAGAGAGAGAGAGAGGGGGGTTGGGGGGGGCAAGATTGCCGTGAGGGCAACCACCCTCTAAAATGTGAGAGTCTCCGTCTCAGCGTAAGCGATACATTTTGCGACAATTGGTTATGCCCCTCCATGAAATATAAATGGCTGTGGGTGCGCACACGCCCGCGTTATCACTCGAAAATACAAATAGCTCGAGCACAGTTATCTAATCCTGTGCCCGAGCAGAGTGAGCGGCTTGGCTATTCTTGCACCCGTTGGCTGCTAAAAGGGTGCCTTGTAAGGGGTGGTGGAATTTGATCTTAATGGTGTGAGATAAAATAAGAGTGTGATTGTATACCGTCGGTCAAAACCCTCCATCACCGCTCATAGACTTTAGAAGAATGGAAAAAAGTGCCGGTAATAAGCACCATTGTGAATGCATTTGAAATGCATTAATTTATTAGACGGCAGTCGTGAAAACAGAAAGGCTAAACAATATACAGTATTATTGGATGTTCAGTGCTCAGGAAATAAGAATGCATTAGTTTTAACAATTCCAGTGCTCATTTGATGTTTTAAGTGTTTCAATCGTTAAAGCGTCTTTGCCAGTTTGATGGTATGAACAATTTCCTTCTTACAGCCATTGGATAGAGTTTTTCATATTTATAAAATATATATACTGGTGTGATCTGCCCTAAATCGAAAGTTAAACACAGAATTTTGAATCGTAGGTCATAATACACCAATGAATTATATGATAAACAATACTATCAATTGCCCAATGTAACTAGAATTAATTGTTAACATTACAGTTAAAGGACATTGAATGCATGATGTATAGCAATATCTGTAGATAATAGTGAGACGATTTTGGAAAAGTTTATATTTTTGTACATATTCTCCTAAAAAAAGAAATACACATTTTATAAAGTTCCACATCCGTCTTAAACCACAAATAGATGTGATGCGTTCCAGACTTTTTTTTTTATAAACAGCCAGATGGCTCGGCGGTAGGGCGATGCAAGTGGGAAGTTTGCGAGTTTCCATCGTGGGTTGACTCAGACCATAATCCCTATAGGGTCGATAACGTGAGCATTGGCTTTGTTGGGAAGTTAACAGTGGCTGTCCTATGTATACAGACACACCCCGGTTTGCGACCGGGATGCGTTCCTGATAACCATAATGTAAACCGAAAGTGCTTGAATCGAAGCACAGAGATGGCATGGTGGATCGTAACGTGGTACAAAACCTAAACAGAGACAAAGGTCTCCGATTGGTAGAAAGAGACCTCCGCGGTGATTGGTCGCAAGGCAAACTTTTTAAGGGATTGGAGGAATACGATTTGCACGGGATTAAGCCGGAAAACAGAGAGGATCCGTTAGAGGGGAAGGATAGGGATTGGCTAAGAATGAAACAAGGACAAGAATATTCCAGAAAGGGGGCTCGAGGAGTATACGTTTGGAAGAGGTATACGTTTGGAGGAGGTTACAAGCCGAAGATAAGACCGAAGTCTAAATCGGGGAGGTACTGCATATACTTGCTCCGGCCATAGGAATGTGGAATTCCCACTACTCGTTCAAGATTGTGAACAGGAGATGAGCAAGACACTGAATGATCATTTGAGCAGGGCAACACCGTTTGCATGCAGACGTGCTTGTGTAATTTCTCTTTTACTTTGACGATATATATTAGGTAATATACTCCCTGCCGCTGGTGACTCCAATTTTCGTGCGGGACAGCGAGCCTCGGGTTTTCCAGTCACATAAAATACATGCAGATGGCGCTGCTAATGTAAATCAGCAATGCCCATGTATAATTCAAAAGGCATTACCCAACAGGAATGCACATTTACACGGCACTTGCAAATCGGAGGGCTTAAGTTCGAATCCCATCACTTTAATAAATATTGTGAATATATCCCTACGTTATCATACTTTATACTTATACAGTGCTATGTTCGAAGAAAAACGTATTTTTTCTCCTGGCGGGTTCCCTGCCTGTATTCCTGTCTGCATGTCTGGTGCATGCCCAAATGCGCGTGCGTGCGGTGGTGAAGTCATGCGCATCCCACAGCGTTGAGCGAAGATTTTGTGCGTAGCGCTGACACGTGCGGGTTGCAAGTGTAAAGGGATGCCGAGAGGCAAACCCCCATTGGGAAATAAAAAAAAAAGCATCCACTCACCGAGTCTAACGGGCTCCTCAGGAGCTAGCACAGAGGGAGCTGGCATCAGGCGGCATGAAGGTGGAGAACATTCCAATGGGATTGGTCGTCAGGGAACACTAAATGGAAATGCGTGGTCGGTTGGGAAACCGTTCGGGCAAATGAATGGGATTTTTTTTAGTGGAAAGTCACAGAAACTTCGGGAAAGGATGGAGACGAGAATAAAAGGAAGGACGTTTTGGTTGTCTGAACAGAGTGATTCCGTGATGTGTGACGCGCTTTGTGGAAGAGACAACATCACATTGAAGTTTAAGACTCATTCAATTGGAACTCCGTTGCATTAGTATAAGGACATGTGTGTGTATGTATGCACATCCGATTCGCACAGCTGGCTACGTACGGTGCGAAAGAAGTTCAACATACACACGAAATGTATCATAAGTAAGGTAAGACTTAAAACAGGTTTAAAATTACAAATGTGCTTTGCTTTAAAAAATAATACTGTATAAGCAGAACTCCATTCTACGTCTCCACATATGTTTAGTCCATCGGCATATTGGCTTTCCACACCAATAAAATCAAGCAGCTTTGGTTTAAGCAAGCAAATGTATGCAGTGTCTACCCCATCAGCATTGTCAGGTTCGATTAACAAATTCTGCTGGATTCTCATGGTGTTATTGGCGAGGGCACTGCATATAAACCACGGGTCTCCACGGCAGCTGTATACAGTAATTTCTTCGTGATTTCACAAACCAGAATTTTGGCCTATGACCTTGTCACACACAGGTGCTACGGTCTTTAATGTCCACTTTGCTGCGAAATACACGATTTGATAATTACCCGCGCATATTACCAGACATGTGAAGTGAGCGATTGACTTCAGTCTAGCCCACCACATGTTACCTGCCAATTGACTTAATGTACCTATGCGACGTGATAGGCATATTTAACTGTCTTTCTTAATGCATCTATGTTTATATTCTTGGTTCTTTCGGTAAAGTCACGTAGAAGGAAAATAATAAAATAATAAAAATTCAACAATAAAATTCTCACGACGTTTCGATTGCAACACAAGCAGCCATCATCAGGTGTGAAAACCACAGCAATAAAATGTTTTCAAGAATATGAATCCCTGCAGTCACGAAAGCTTTAAATCGAAATTTACATCTATTTTTGTAAATGAGCAACGGAATAGCGGTCATCTCTGTTGCAGTCAGTTTCTTATCCATACGAAAGTCACCGATGAATTCCACACAAACTGGTCAGCACTCATTTGATCAATCTCTAGGGGAGGATGGGTTAAAATCGTTCCTGACCAACATTAATAGCCAGTGCTACATAGCCAGTTACTGATACAGTGCTGTGTTTTATAGGGAGAGCCATTAATCTTTAATGGATGTCTTGCATATGTATTTGTTCACAACACATTTTATTCAACACTTGTCGAAGATTAATAATTATTTTTAAAAAAACATTCCTGACCGTTTTGATTTAATCCCGCTGATGCATAGTCTGTTGAATAGGTTTGCACATTCCGTATGTGTTAATGTGGGTGCGGATAATGCCAAAATGTCTGCATATTACCGTGGGTATAATTTATTCCCAAGTTTACAGTTTAGCAAAATATGCATCTCAGCATGAAGTAGTATATTTTTCTTAAGCTAACGTAATTATTTAACACTTGTTTTTATATCTCGACTACAAAACGCAGGAATTACTGAATATTGAACTCAAGCATTATTAAAGTTGCATTTGAAAAAAATGAGGAAGTTAAATTGGCACATATCTCAAGCTTGACTTTGTCATAGAAATTCCGATTTGAAAGAGCAATTTACCATCCTATATTATCAACAATAACCATCTCCCTCTCCCACAAGACATGGTGGTGCCTGGAGGTGCAGTGGCACCCCGTTAGCGAGACGGGTGCCATGGTGGCGCGATGTTAACTACCTCGCCTGGTATACAGAAGGTTGAGGGTATGATCCCGACCCTGACGCCTGTACATTTTTAATTTGCACGTTCTCCCCGTGGTCGCGTGGATTTTTATCCGGGTCCACCGATTTTTCCCTCCACATTTAGAATCAGCCTGCGTTGACAGTATTTGTCTGCTGTACATTTTCACATGCTAAGCCATCATTTGTGGCCACGTTGCTTCTGAAGAAGAGCTATATAGCTCAGTGGGCCTTACCTGCTAAAAAATATAGTTTAGTTGATAGTTTTTAGTTCAGTATGTTAGATGATGATGGTTGGGGAATGAGGCAGCCCATCATCCATATGAGGTCACTGAGCAGGCTAAAACTTGCTTTCCTTCCGAGATCTAATGAGGTCGGGCACATTCAGGGTGATATGGTCATAGAAAACAGATTCGCAGGTCACGTGTGGTGAGGACGCTAAGATACAGCCAAGAGGAGATCTCTATAGCTCCATCTAGTGAAGGCACTTCTTCCAAAAGTCCCGAGAGCAAGCCAGCGCAAGGCTACCTCTTTAAGTATGCATCCTGTACCCTTTCACCGCTATTTCTTTGCATATTTCCCTCTCTGGTCTCTCTTACAAAGACAGGCATGTTTGCTTAATTGGCTTTTAGCTATGATGAATTGTTCTGATTAGGTATTTCCATTGTTATATATTTTTCCCTGCCTGACTGAAATCTGCACGAAATCACTTGTGTGATTAGAAAATAGACAAAATATAGTGTATTTAAATAAATGTCCCCTTTCATTATTATTTTGAAGACGAAATGGCACTAAATATGTACAGTTATGTTTAATTTATTCGACCTGGTCTTCTCCTGCTTGAAAATGTCTGGTACATTTTGTCTTGATAATAGGGTTTTCCCCTTTTTTCTGGCAACAAAACAGGTGTTAAGATGTTAAAACACCAAACTGAAACCTTTTACAAGGAACCGTGTCTGCATTAGCCACAATGCGTGTGGTCAGAATGCAAACAAAAACATACTCTGATAATATATGCCATGTCCCTGAAACTGATTGGTCCACACAAGAGACAGCTTCCTTTTGAGCTTCGTCTCAAACGGTGTTAGACCAGAGGACGCCAAAAGGCGTATTCCAGATTGATGAAAAATATATATATTTCAAGAGGCAATTCGTGACAATGATGATTGTCACTGTGGCCTTAGAATATATTATGTGCAGATAAGTTCTTGGTCGAAATTAGATGGCATATTTTTCATAAGATGCTGCACAGATAGTGGTACTTGCAAAAGATTAGTAACAGCATGGTACAAATATCACATCTTCTTGGTTCTTTCGGTAAAGTCACGTAGAAGGGAAGTAATAAAATAATAAAAATAAAACATAATAAAATAATTCTCACGACGTTTCGGCCACAACGCAAGCAGCCGTCTTCGGGTGAAGAATGAAACACTGCCAAGCTTGGAGCGTATATATAAGCTGGGTTGGAGGTGGAAGAAGAGCGCCTTGACAAAATAATTTGCATATCAAGAGGAATTTAGCATATTTATGGGAAATGCGTAGGAGGTGGGCGGGGGGGTTTCAAAGTCATATTATGCCCATGCATTATGCAGGATTAGCAGCATCAAAGGGAGGGGGTAGGGGGTAGCATTAACAAAGGGAGAGAATGTTAATAGTATGTAGAAGCCACGAAACATGTCAATGGGAGAGCGGTGGAAGGAGACCCGCAGCGGAGCAAATAATGCATTCCCTGTGGAGAACACAAGATACACAGTCAATGCCAGTGAGTGGACTGCGGTCTGAAAGTCACCGTAAACGTGAACAACAATCAGTTAAGATCCGAAATGGTTTATTATGTCCTTCCAATGATTGCTGAGCCAGAATCCATCTTCTCGGTTGAAATTGTCTCTGTGTTTGTATATGTGGATCGCCTCATGAACGAATCTCTCATGGTAGCCAGATGGCTTGCAGAGAACCTCTGTCTTGGAGAAGTCAATGTCATGTGAGCCCACTGAATTGTAACAGTGATCTGCCACGGCTGAGGTGTTTGTCCTACCGTGTTTCAGGTCTGCTTTATGTTCACGGATGCGGTCCGAGACATGTCGTTTGGTTTCTCCAATGTAACTGCTACCACAGAGGCAACTTAGTTTGTAGACGCCAGGGTACTGTATGTCTGGAACCACGTCTTTTACAGATGGGACCAGATCACGGATTTTATGTACTGTGTTGAATCGGACCTGGATCTTGTGTTTAATCAGGATTTTGGAGATCTTTTTTGTGACCCTAGCAATGTAGGGTAAGGTGATGGTTTTGAAAGGCTCATCAACAGGATCCTTCTTGATGGTTGGAGTGATGGCTTTGCGGATTGTGTAGCTTATATATAAGCTCCAAGCTTGGCAGTGTTTCATTCTTCACCTGAAGACGGCTGCTTGCGTTGTGGCCGAAACGTCGTGAGAATTATTTTATTATGTTTTATTTTTATTATTTTATTACTTCCTTTCTACGTGACTTTACCGAAAGAACCAAGAAGATGAATCCCTGCAGTCACGAAAGCTTTAAATCCACCACCATCTCAGCATAATGATTAAGAGCGGCAGTTCAAAAAGAATGCTGACTGGCCTAGACACTTTTCTCAATATTAAAAGAAGGAAAAAAACCTCTAATTTCATTTGCCACGCTGATGGCTGCATGCTGATTATGATGGAGGCTCTAATGTAAATCAACTATACGAGCGAGGTTTTCCATTTCAAGCACCGTCTTCCACACCCATGGATGACAAACAAGAGTCAAAACTCGGCACACGACCAATTAAGCAAATGAACGGTAGCCCGTTAAAGTCTCCAGCCTTATCTAACCAGTATTCTCAATTTGAACGTACAAAACACATCCCTCCTTCTCCCTTTTCGAAACCCCACTATGTTCATAAGTCACCTTCTTTGGCATTTTATTCCAGGTACAATCTACGCTGACGAGTAATGCACTCTCACTTTAACTTCAGAACAACGTGATTGTTCCTAATTCCCACATTCTTTGAAGCCTACCCCTTATTGGTAACTTACATACGAGTGTTTTGCTTTACAGTCATTATGCCATACGTTTTCCATTCTCTCTACATGCATTCAGATCTTCACTCCAGGGTGTCCCATAAGTCTGGAATCATATGGAAAAATAACTATTTTTTTTATTTCTGCAGGCCAAAGATAGACATACCTGAGTAAGGAAGAACGAGTCCAGATAATTATACTTATAGGAAATCGGAGACGGAGGGGAGGTCGCTGTTCAATTTATCAGACTGCATTCAGACCGCGAGCCAATAGCAGAGCTGTGTTGGCAAACTTGTTGTAAAGTTTAGGGAAACGGGATCCATACAAGATAAGCTACGCAGTGTACGTTCGAGGGGTTGTGTATCAGGCCAAATGGTGGACACATTGAGGACATTTTGTGAATAAAAGCGTTCCTATTTCCTTTTTTGCATTATTTTTCCTATGATTCCAGACTTACGGGACGCCCTGTAAAAATCTCTGCAGATCCTGTGAATCGTTTAAATTGCGCAATCACGGCCCTTTTGTATAATTATAGCTGTAATACTGCCTTGATCGGTTCCTCGTATTTGTATTATTTAGCTTTGATCTCCGCTCACAAAAATGGAGGCTCCTATTTTACATCTAATTTATCAGTAACATTATATGTACTTCTGATAAAATTGCATCTTAGTGACATGTACTTTTTAGAGTCCATTCGTAAAGGGTATTCAAATGGCCTCCTCAGCTGACTTCACTCAGTCCACTGCTATAAAATTCCATTCTCACAGCGAGATGTCCAAAGCAGCCTCCCGATGATGCCGAAACGCACCATAAATTTAGACAAATAGTCACATTGGTTTTGTGAGCTTTTGGTACGCACTGTGATGTCGCACTCATTCACATCGACGTGCTCATTCGTCACGCACGCCACAGCATCACTGTGGCGTGCGTGACTCCCGTGCCGTTTCCTTGTTGCGTCCATGCATTGCATGTGGCACGCACACGCGTGGCCACCTCGCCCTTAAATTAAGACGACAGCCACTTCAGAGGACCCACCCAATAAACATCGCATTTAAGCCAAAAATATCTCATGCTGAAATAAACGTTTAGTCCAGTGTTCATCACCTTGGCATCCCTGTACGAGCGATGGAAATTTCACATCCATAAGAAACCAACCTGGCTCGATATCTATAATAGAGGTTTTTGGGTTAGATCGCGTAAAAATATAAATGCGTCGTTAAACCCGCCACCACCCAACAGCCAACTAGTAAGGATTGTCACGTAAACAGAACATGCCAATTCGTCACTAGTACAGCACACCGGTGTGTTGGAGAGTCAAGCCACAACATTTACAATCTGAGTACGACGTTTCGCCAGTAATTACAACTAGCTTCATCAGGCGACAGCCAGATTTGTGGAGAAGTCTTACTGTTTCGTTCCTTATATAGAGGCGTAGATGTGTTGACCACGCTTCTACACTCTTGTACAATGTACATAATGCATGCCCATTATGCGAGCCCTTTGAACTTGTCATTCCTGTCTATTGTGTTTATTAAAACAGCCCTACCAACGGTAATCCCTATTGAAGTACACTCCCCTTTGTAAGCATGTATTTAAATAAATATGATTCCAAGAACACAGGATGAGATGTTACTATCCTTTGTGCAAGCACTTCCAAGAGTTCATGAACAGTGAGCCTGGTGAAATTTGGGGAGCGCATCGTCAGTAGTGTACATTTGGTTCCTAGGGTGTTTCGGCCTTTCACACTATACACCCTCCCCAAAGGCGGCCAGCGACAGGGTGATCAATCCTATGCTTGCGTCCCATTCCCAATTAGTCATAGGAGTTGCCTTGTTGTTGATAGCCAACATCCCATGGGACTATGCATGGCAGGGGCGTCCTCCTCCCTGAGTCAAGCACTGTTGACCGCATACCTCTTGGCCCTCTCACTTATTATTTGATTATTCGCTTCCACGCAGCGCTAAGGCGGTAGCTATCTGAACGGTTAAAGTTATTTGGATTTCTTTCCATTTAAATATTCTCTAATTAGTCTTGGCCAGTAGTAGCTCGATATACAGCATTGGTTCTCAACATTGTTGGTATGGCAGCCCGCAAATCAAGACCATTTATCCCCCAATCACCCGATCAGACCAAAATTCACAACTCAGTTTACTTAGCCCACAATGCACAAGGAGATCGCATGTCCATGCCTCGAGTCAATGTGGTCGTATTAGCATTCGTTTCATATTAAGTAAGGCGTTTGTTTCACGTTGTGTATTAGTGTAGCTTGTTGCTGCAGCGTGGCGTTTACGTTCCGTGCACACCTTCGTTATTTCTCCTTCACGGTATCCATGCCGCAGCTTTCGACCCCACTGAAACCCGTGGGTTGAGAACCACTGATAATGAGCACGTGTATGTGTTTCATTATTCCATATGATTCGTGCTGCTCTGACAAAGTGTGCGGAATGCATGCGAGTTCAAATTTCAGAGGTTGAATTAACCCATCATCCCTCTTGGGATAATAATGTGGGCACATTTTTGTGGGAATCCAAGTGGTGTAACTACGAAGAGACATCCCCGCCATGGGATGATGGCATTTCGACTTCTCGATCAAGACTACCACTCAGCCAGGAGACACTGACTTTAGCTTGATATATATTATAAACACTGTCATATATTTTCTTGGAAGTAACTTTTTTGGGTAGTGCCAATGTTCACCTGTTCCAAATGGCAATATGCAGCTGTATCCTTCATACACGAAGGCCCTGTCTTCCCAGGGTAATACTTTAAGAGAATTGGACTCCCTATGCGGTTTAATCCACTTCTGTCAGTGCTCCCAGTGGTGGATGCGGTGGCTGTTGCTTTTTTCTCAGTGACATGAAGAATATCACACTGCCCGAGGGCCCAACCATCTGACATTCATACTTAATTCTTGAATATATTTGTACCTTCTCAGGGCCACAACAGTGCCAAGGGAGTCCGCTCTGCATGTGGAATGTCGCAATGAGTCCAGTGTCTCGATACTTTTTTACACAAACGATGCGGAGACATGCACTGTTGCTATAATTGTTTAGGACTAAATTAATTCCCTCAACTCTTGTACATACGATGTTACGCAATTTGTATTCGCATAGTCTCAAAATGCAATTATATCTTAAGGTGCTGCACAGAAATAGTGTTTATATATGTAAGGAGAGGAGTGGTAAATCACGGGAAAACATGAAAAGGAAACTCTTGAGTCTGGATTTGAAACAGGGATAAAAACAACACTACGGATGGCCAAAGGGAGAGCGTTCCAGGCAATGGGGACAGCAGAGCAGAATGAGCGACCTCCACCTGAGCGAATGTTGACTGGAATATAAAAAAAACTATGTTAAACTGGACGCTTTAACACAAAGCCTAGGTTGCTGGAGCTGAGAATGCATAGAGGTGGGTGGTGGGAGGGGAGATGTAGGCAGTGGCGAGTCCATGGAGGTTTTTAATGATCGGAAATTAACCTTGACATTGACCTGGGGTTGGCTTGAGAGCCAGTAGTGAGGGATTGGAGTTTGCAGTGATTTGGTCTCATTTGGGATAAGAAAATGGAGGATGTGGGTGACGTTGCACAAATTGGGGGTACGAGGTACTGCAGATTTGAGATACAGTCCGCGCGAAGACAAGAAGAGATAAGAATCAATGACAACTGCAAGGTTTCGCGCACTCTTTGCCAAGGTGATGTCAATGAAGCACACTCAAACCAAAGTATGGGTGGACGATTTTACTGATGGCTGCAAACATGAAATCATCCACAAACACGCGTGACTGTTCATTTCAATACATTTGCATGCTTCTTAACAAGGCTATGCATTCAACTTAGTATTTAAATGTTTCATAATGGTCTCGAAATGGATAGATCTACACCTTTGCAGCACAGCGTAAATCTCGCAGTCCTTTTTAAAATCAGTATTTATGTTTTTTAAGTTCTCAATTATTTACAGATTTATTTTTCAGAATTCAAAATACCCCTCTGCTGTGTCAGCAGAGAGAATTCAACATTTTCATGGCAGGGGCCACTTGTTCAATACAAATGTCATTTACACTATGAAACCTCCTTTACCAGTAGCAAAATATAGTAATAAGTTTTTACCCTTTCAACTGGTACAAAAACTGACACCTTTATACAAGGCATCATGTTTGCAATAACCACAACACAAGCAGTCAAAATGCAAAGAAAAAAGAAACAACTCTGATGATAATGATATGCACTGTCCTTGAAGTTGATTGGTCCACACCAAAGACAGCTTTTCTTAGAGCCTAGTCTCCATTGGTGTTGGACCAGATGTGTGGTTATTGCAAACATGATGCCTTGTATAAAGGTGTACCAGTTGAAAGGGTAAAAACCTATTACTACAAATGTCATTGTTAATGATATTCCATAATGCAGTGCTCATTTTAGCATGGATAGAGATGGGAGTACTTGCATTTTACCCCACCATACATGATCTGCTAATCAACTAATTGTAGTATATTTATTATTATACAGCTGGGTGGACAAAGACAGGAGAGATTTAAGAATCTCACAGCATTGTTTCAAGTGGACATCTGTGAAAAAGAGCTGTATAGCTCATCGGATTCCTCCAGTATAAATAAATATTCTAATTAATTATTAACTGCCACGCCAGGGGATTGAATCGAACTGGTTACTCCTGAATTGCAAATCCTGCGTGCTCGCCACATTACACCACCGCAGCACGTACAGTACTGTATTTCTCACTGTATTGCACGAGCACAGTTTTCAGCAATATACCATCACGGCTATCTGTTTTTATTGACCACATTTCAGGTAGCATTGCCAAGAGCCATTTATATTGTGCTACTTAAATGGACCCTGAACAAATAATTCTACAACTCATGTCATTGTGCTGGAGAAGAAAAATGGGACCCTAATAAAGTTACAGTACTTTGCGGTCGGGGTATTCCGTTGCACACATAGTGCTGAGGAAGCACAATAACAAACTATCAAATATACTGCCGTTTATTTCCTTTGGCAGGAGCTCCACGATTATGCAAGAAAAATATAAATAAGCACACGAGCGCAATACACATTTTAATAACCAAGCGTATAGGAAGGTCACATTTTTGGAGGATGGGATTTTATTAATAACACATGTATAGACTCACAATATTTTTTTTATTGTTTACATTTTGAAAGGTAGCGTGCTTGTGCAGCGGACAGTGCATTGCGCTGTGGACCTGAGGACCTGAGCTTGATTCCCGGCCACGGCTAACAGGGGACAAGTGATGTCTAAAACCGCTCCGCACCTCCCCCACTCCACTTCACCAACTTCCATTGACCAGCATAGTGAAGTATGGTCAAACAACCCTCTAACCTGACATCGTGGATAGGACCTTCACCTAGCAGTGGTTTGATCAAAAGCTGTAACATATTATATATATTTGGTATTGTTTATATGTATGTATGTTGAACTTCTTTCGCGACATACGTAACCAACCACGCTAATAAAAGGATTGACTATACTATCAGCCATAGTTAATTTACTGTTGGATGTAGGCCTCCCCAAGCTGCAGCTGCCACCTCTCACGATCCTCTGGTGGTAAAATCCACCTAGCAGCTGAACCTAAGCTGCTTTCACCACTCCATCTCCTCAGTGGACAGTTGTACGGTGCTAACCATCATCTTTTGTGTTTGCAAGACACGATGAAGCCAATATCCATTTCATTTCCTTGCTTTACGGCTATGTTTCTATTTAGGCACAGTAGGGTATTGACCCGTAATGCCAGCCCACAATGCATAATTTAGCACTTTTTTATGCATGCCAATTGCTCTTTTAATTTCCAGGCCAATTCATGTGCAGTGGTAATAATCCCCGCTGTGCAGCACATAATAAAATAAAATTAACTTTAACTGAAATTAAAACAGTGGAACTTCACATTAAACAGAAATGCTGCATTCATATATGCATGTGTATAATAGACACAAACAGAATTGTAAATTAAATTAAAGACATACATATATTTAAGCACAAAAGCTTAACGCTCAATGCTTGGTCATGTCTTGTTTTGGAACATTTTGCAATTGCTGTTTTGTGTTATTTTTCATCCAGCAGTGGGTTGAAATGGTTGACACTTATTTGAACGTGGGGGAAACAGCAGTAACCACACATTCACCTGCTTGTTTTACTGTATTCTAAGTGATAGGTATCCATAGATTTCATCCCTTTGTGGTCCATCACCTCTGCCTGAAACTAAATTACTGGCATATGCCACTATGATGTACACAAATCTATGACGTGTATAATTATGCTTATTTATACGCAATACACACGAGTTTTACAAAATGTGAAAGTATTGTTACCAGTTTATGTTTTTATGTAATAAGTGTTTGGACTTGCTTTAAATTCAAACTGACTAGATTTGAAGTACAACTTTCATCTTCCTCTGTTCTGCCTCACGGCAGGTGTCTTGCCTCACAGCAGATGTGGGGTGTATGTACACAGTTTTTGATGCTAAGTTTGGTCACGTGACCAAGAAGTTGCGATTTAAGATTCCCGCTCAACCACGCGGGCGTCGGCCATTACACACATAATTCAAGATGGCGGCACACATCGCCAGCTGTAATTGTCCATCGTGGGACTTTAAGAAGCATTGTCTGTAAGTTCGTTTATGTTCTTATAATATTGGCAATGCTGTTATAATGTTAGAATGACCGTTATAATGATGTAAATGTCTTTATAATGCTGTTAAATTGTTATGATAAATACGAGGCCTAGTGAACAACGAAGCCTGCAACTTGCCTTGTTGTGACTTGTTACCTGTAATCGAATAAGTCGAGTCAAACTTGTACCCAGGTAACTATTTTGCAATCTTGAGAGCAAGGATGACAAAATGTCTCAACCAGAATTTAGTGTTGTGTAACACTGTACATTTGGGGTCCAGTGTGATGAATACACGATGTGCCTTTATGTAACAGCAGCTTATGCTCTTGTATAGCTATTCAGTGGTAATGTAGGTGCCTTGTCCATCCAGGATCTATTGTTGAGAAACATGTTATCTAAGACAATGTTATGATGCTGTGGTGTTCATTCATTGTGTTGGTGTTTCCGGGTATTAACAGATGCTGTAACTGTGCTGTTTTCTTACCAGTTTTACTTCGTTAAATTCAATAAATGACGTTTGGAGTCGGACGTTCATCCTGGCTCTGAGGGTTTATTGGACGCGAGGTTAACTACTCAGCTAGCGGTGCAACGCAGCGCACAGCGAGGCCAAGACATCCTCCATAAATCATAAAACTCTCATTAAGTATTTGAAATACTCAATTCCAACCATTTAATCTTCGTGTTATATACTTTTTTCAACAATGCAAACATAAAAAAAACAGAATCAGTGTACAAGGCATCGCCCAACACCGATGCAGGTGAATGGATTTAGAAAATAACCTAGAGTTGTGATCCCAGGCGGGAGAGAGAAGCAGAGGAGAGATAAAAATTGAAATTCGACGATCAGAGGAGTGGGCCGACCCGGCCAGTATCGAGCTTCAAGCAGGTGAGCTCCTCACCTTCCCAGAGAGAGTGAGCGAGCGAGTTGGGAGAGATCCCCCACGGTGCCCTTGGCCTCACGCATCGCATTGAGCAAAATGTTCGACGTGAGTGTACCCAACTTTGAATCAGAGGTGTACAAAGGGCCCAGGTCACGTGTTGGCTAATGTCCACTTGTCCGTAACAGCGTTCTCGATGGAACGTGACCCATAGTTCCCTCCTTTTGCCACCACTTGCTACTGCCAATGGCGACTTCTTTCACACACAAAAACACCACAATCATCTATCGAGAAAGAGGGAGGGGGAACAAAAACCCTGATGATTTATGGAGGCATGAATTTTGCATGTTGTATTCACATGGAAACTGTTTTAAGGATGGATGTTTACGTTTAACATTTGTATATGTGTATTTGCTCTGGCGAAGTGCGGAAAAGTTGAATCCATTTGTTGTAACCTTCAGGATAACTACCTCATGGACACTGCAGTGCATCAAGGAGGGTGGGGGGGGGGTCAAGTGTAATTGTGTTGGAATGCATTGTATTCGTGATTTATGAGTCTAATTGAACGATTTATTTTCCAGGCACACAATGTGAATTAATAGGATGTGCAGTTGTAAGCTGTAATTTTGTATAAAGAGCACTTTTTAATCATTTTATTTTCAATCATTATTGTAGCGCGATCTTTCAAACCAAATTCTTCTCATTATTTTTTTAAAATATAATTTACTGACATTTTATTGCAGACCCCGAGTCAATAGTGGAAATTGTACATTCATATGGTGGAAACTAATATATACATGCTCAGAGTGGAAATGTTACACCAAGATGCAGCAGAATACATATTTGTTAAGCCTACATTAGGTTTTGTATCATTATCATCAGAAGCAGCCCCCGTCCGTCCACTGCTGGATGGAATATTTCCCATGTCCATGCTCACTTTTACACATGCCACACATCTCATTGCTCTATCTCCATGGTGAACATCCTCTTAATTGTCCTCACACCTTTGACTGCCATTGCATTACCAGTCTCATTCAATGGCTTGGCCAGGACACGTGTGGTACGTCCTGCTCAAGCCCCCTTACTTCCCGGTCTCATTTCCCTTTGTTCCTTGATCCACATGCTCGTTTACTCGTCTCTAAGTGTCACATCCATCGTTCATATCTCCGTTCTTCTCTGTACATTATTCATCTCTCATTCTATTCGTCTTTGTTATTGCCCCATGCACACGATCTCGATTCTAGATCAAGGGGTCAGCAACCTGCTGCTCCGGAGCCGCGTGAGGCTCTCGAAGGACTGCTTCGTGACGTCATTATCGTGCATTGCGGCTCTTGAAATATTGAGGGTTTTTTTTACCGAATTCGAAAAAAATGGCTCATGTTAGTTTGGTTGCTGACCCCTGATCTAGATTAGAGCTAATTGCTCTAGATATGTATATGTTGCTGTCTTTTCAAGTTGTGAACTTTACAGCAATTTGGGTAAACAAAATAAAAACCAAAATAGTTCGGTTCCTAACCGATTCTAAGTGTGCGAGCTTGAATAATTTCCACGTCGCTTAATATTCTCCTCAACTCTGCATTTGCTTACAATAAGCTCCTCGGCTGCAGTGTATGTTTATATGAGCAGGTGGTGAAAGACATGTAATTGCATAAACTGCATGCGTGGCAAACCGAAAACTGGAAGTGACCCATTAGCAATGCTCAAAAACAGGTAAAAGTAAGTTATTTCCTGCTCAATTGAGCATTGATACAGTGCTCATCTCCTGCTTGCAGCCTTGAACCAGTACTTACAAATGTCACAATATTGTGATCGGGACGAATCTATCCAGAGGACAACCATTGTTGACTTCCCCACAGAGTGGTACTTATGTTACTAACCCCAGAGGGATGTAGGGCTGAGTCAACACACCCAACCGGGATTTTAACTCACAATATTTCTGAATGAGAGTCACTCAATCGACGCCCAGCCACCTGGCCTAGCAAATTTACCGAGGGGTATTTGACAAATTGCTTGTTGAGTATTGTATTTAACCATAATAGAGGTTTTCGGGTTAGATCGCGTAAATATATAAATGTGTCGTTAAAACCCTACCAACGGTAATCCCTATTGAGGTACGCTGTCCTTTGTAGGCACGCATTTAAATAATGTATTATTTGATTATTCGCTTCCACGCAGCACTAAGACGGTAACTATCCGAACGGTTAAAGTTTTTTTGATTTATTTTAATTTCGATAGATTCTCTAATTAGTCTTGGCCAGTAGTATGCCTACAAAGGGCAGCGTGCTTCAATAGGGATTATCGTTGGTAGGGCTATTTTAATAAACACAATAGACAGGAAGGACATATTCAAAGGGCTCGCATAATGCACAGGCATAATGTACGTTGCCTCAGTAATCCCCCCCCCCCCCACATGTGCAAGAGTGCAGAAGCGTGGTCAACACATCTACGCCTCTATGTAAGGAACGAAACAGTAAGACTTCACAAATCTGGCTGATGCCTGATGAAGCTAGTTGTAATTACTGGCGAAACGTCGTACTCAGTTTGTAAATGTTGTGGCTTGGCTCTCTAACACCGGTGTTCTGTACTAGTGAATTTTTGGCATGTTCTGTTTACATGACAACCCTTACTAGTTGGCTGTGTCGGGTGGAGGAGGGTTTCAACGACACATTTATATATTTACGCTCTCTAACCCCAAAACCTCTTATGGATGATATTGGTCGCGAAAGCCTACGTGTTAAACTGACTAACCTCTATTGTATTTAATTTCATACGTTTTAATACAAGTACCCAGATTGGCATGTGCTGTTTTTACGTGTCAGTGTTGGAGAAATAAAGGGAAAAAAGCATTTAATTGATCACCTTTTTTTAACCACTCACCACAAACCAATGTTCCAAAACAGCCGTGAGCAAGTCTCAAGGTGGAATACAATCAACAGTTTGTTAACCTACATATCCCTGCTTTAAAAAATCCCTCCACAAATCAATAAGGTCATTGGGCATGGACCAATTCCACTTACCTCGTTCTGAAATATAACCAATTTCCCTTGTGGGAGGATGGGCATCCTTGTGAAAATAAAAAAAAACGTGGAGCCTTGACACTATATCTTAAACATTTTAAAACAACAACATATACTAATTATTTTATGACGAGGTATTGGAATAGCAAGCCATCTTTTTTTATATAACCGAATTAGACGCAAGGTGGCCATGCTATCTAGGTTATATTCATTTTCCTGCTTTAACGATAATAAAAGGAATGACAAAAATGAATTTATCAGGAATATAATGCCTTTCATGACAGTCTATAGAAATTATACGTAATATATTCGCTGTCCTTCGTAAAGACCTCGAATACTTGAATTGCTTGTAGTCTAGCTTTAATAATATAACTATTATACTCAACCACGTCGGTTTTCGCGACCAATATTATCCATAATAAATGTGGTACTCGAATTGTAAATGTTGTTGGTTTCCTCTCCAACGCACCGGTGTGCTGTACTAATAACGAATTGGCATGTTTTGTTCACGTGACAAACCTTACTAATTGGCTGTGTCGGGTAGTGGCGGTTTAAACGGCACATTTATATTTACGCGATCTAACCCGAAAAAGAATATGTATTACATATTATACAGAAAGTAAACATCTGCCCTAGAGTGGACAGCAACTGTTTCAAACCAGCTTCAGAATCAGAATATGTATTTATACTGGAGGAACCAAATGAGCTATAAAACTTTTTTCACAGATATCCAGTAGTCACAGATGTTCAGTAACTTAACAGCCAGTGAGGTTTGTCAAGTGCTATGAAGAAGGAACATTGCTCAAACCGTCTCCTATTATTTTTCATCTCTTTTAAAGCCATAGTGTTATTGACAAATGTGCTGCGCAATGTGCGATGTAAGGGAGGATGTGGAATAAAATATATTTTATTTTCAGGAAAGTAGTACGGTGACAATTTGAAGAATTGTTGCAATTCATCCATCCATCCGTATATGTGTAACTGCTGCCGCAGATACAGCTGTGTTTTATCTGCCCGATACTCCGCTCGTTGTTGTGAGTGTCTCTCCTCTGCCCTCCATTGTTGCTGGAGGGCAACTGCCTCCAACTGCCCAGTAGCAGCGTCCTTAACGAACCTCCTTCAGAGGCCGATCTTGACACCGCTGGTACCAGTCATCTGCAAGTCCACTCAGCTCCACATCGTCTTGTACCACACCACTCTATTGCTTCTCTAACCCGTGCCGCGCCCGTTTAGCCCCCTCTATCCGGCCGACCAAAATCTGTGTAGCCATGCGGTGGCTGGGCATGCGGGCTACATGACCTCGCCAACCAATCACTACGTCACACACAACTCTTGCCTTGGTCTTCAAGGCGATAACGCCACGTCTAAAAAAAAAGACACACGCATTATGGAAGGGGAATAAATGCATGTTTTTGCTCATCCTTGCACTCTATTGCATTAAATCTCGACTTCCAAGCGTAATGGGAAAAGATGAATCAATTAGTCGTAAGATAGATTTTTTTTATTGCAGTTGTAAATTTAGGCAGCGTGCCGTATTTGTTAATGAAAGTGCAGATAGATAAAAGTAATTTTTCTCTAAGGCCAAAATACAAACCTCAATGAGCTTAAATAACATCTTTTCAGGGGATACCGTCTTCTCGGGATTATGACACTTTTCCCCAGTACATGTACATGTAATGTAAAGCTAAAGTTGGGTGCCTATCTTATAATCTGGCAGATATGTGGCCAGATTGTAATAAATATTGACGACGGGCGCAAGTTTGGTGTGCGTTATTCTTTCCGGAGCATCTTATTATCTGGAGAATATGGCACCACATGAGTAAGCTATCAATTTGGCTGCTTGGATACGACCAATTGTGACTGAAACTATATAAGAATACAACTTCCTTTCCAACGGACGTATAATTATGTCGCATCACACCCAACACTCTAGAATAACAGGCTTGATTGATGTAACGATGATTGATGTGACAATAGCCCTAATTAATCAATTTGGGTCCTTGTTCCTGCATTGTCTACGCAGGCAGGCCTAATTGCTTGGAGGCCAATGATGAACTATGCAACAATCATTGCAAAGGTAAATCGATTGTAAATCAAGTCTTAATACGTATTTAGTCATGCGAGTCATTCCTAAATGTAAAATGTAAATGTACAACAAAACGAGGATCCCTCCTCGTAGCGCCTTCAACTTTACCACTTCGTCTCCCAGGAGCTGATGGTTACACACAACACCAGCTATTCATTCAAGGCCGAGTCGATCTAGTGGAGGTCCCGGACCTATTCAGATATTCGCCACTATCATCAATCGTGAGCGGGAATCGCGCTCGGATCGCCGGACTTTGCAGCGCTAACCACTGTGCCGACTGCTCTCCACAACAAACGACATATACCGCATACACCAATGCATTTATATGAAGACATGATTCATATAAACAAATCTTTACATTCAGGTTACGTGAAGCCTGCAAAAGTTAAATTTTCACCCGAGCAGCATGTTATCAGCATGTCGCATTTTCAAAACCATTTACAACTGTTTACCGCCGCAAAGTAATTTGTTCTGTAAGGGAACTGATCCACCTTGCTTAATGTGTGACCTCTGAAAGTGAATTATAAGAGACTGTGGCTAAGGTTAGGAAGTGTTCATATGCTAAATAAACATGTATAGCATTAACAGCGCAATCAATTAACATGTTTGCAACTAAAGGAGCAGTCGACACTGTGGGCGAATACATTGGTTGTGAAAATTGCACCTATACACTGAAGAAGAGATCGGAAATCTAGTATGAGAAGCGAGCATTATTCTCACGTGGCCTTGCCGAAGGAGATAACTAAGGGATGAACCTGCCATGACTGCATTAAGGTGACTACCGAGCGTAATGCAGGAATTCTCAACCACACGGATCTTCAGACACAGAGGGAACCACAGCCACATTACAGGGATCTGTGAAAGGTCAACAGGTCTGCAAAGTGCTCAGGGGTCCAATATATATATAAAAAAGCAGTCAAATTACAGATCTGTAAGCCAGCACTCGCCTCACTTCCAATCAAACAATACTCCGGATTCAACCAGAGGTGTGGTTGTAGCTGTGCTCCGTTTCTTTAGCTTTAGTTTGTTTCTCACGAGTAGCTTTGAGTGGCACATTTTGTTCCACCCTCACCAATGTGGACAGGTGACTGTGCACGCAGGGGGCGCATCCTTGTCACACTTTTGGATTTCGAGTTCGATCGATGAACAAACATTATCTCGATATCTCAATGATAGTTCAATGGCGATGGTGAAAACATCTTTCAACACGTCCAACACGTGGTAGGCTTTCGCGACCAAGATATTATCCATATAATAAAAGATGATTTTGGGTTAGATCGCGTAACGTGATGGTGATACGCGATCTAACCCACACACCTCTTTTGTTAGATTTGATTTGACAAGAGCCCGTTAAAGGGCACGAACCCTAACAAAGGATGGGAGGGTGTACAGAAATTTTGCGGACAGAAGCCCAAACTCAGTGCTCTCTGGGATCGGAGGAAGGGGAGGAGACAAGCAAAATAAAGTTAAAGGCGTAGCCCTGCAATATCCTTCTCACGCCACTGCTGCCAGAAGAGCCTCCACCAGAGAGAGCTCACCCAGAGGGCATTTTTGGCCTACTCTCTCATGATGGCTAGACATTTTTGAATAAGTAGGACAACCCACACAAACGCATCGTGGTGTGAAATATATTGTAACTGGGCCATCTTAATATGATTCTCTGTAGAACAATCACAAGCAACCAGTCATTCCCTTCAACCATTCGGCTTGACCTCCACGTCAGGTTACGCTCTCTCAAAAAACAAACTTGCGCCGTGGGAGCGAGAATGTTTTGATGCTTTTAGTGTGTACCGCTCATCCTTTTACTAGTCTTGGTTCTTGAGTTTCCAGTGCCATTACATAAATGAAGAGTAGTAATATGGCTGTTGTGTGTGGATGTGAAAGCCCAAAGAACTACGTACAAAAACGATCATATCCATTTCTGCCCAGCTTCTATCTGGGGTCTATGACTTGCCGAAGGACGTCACCATTAGTCCTATACAGAGACTGCCCCCTCCCATGGCAATATGAAGCGCTAACCACTGCCTCAGCAGCACCAATAGAGACGACTGCCAACCCATGTCTTATTTGAGCAGGAAAACACTTGGGACTATTTTTACTTTAAAAATACATCGTAGTATAATAGCTTTGTACGATGGCTTCCTCTAGGTAATAAACACTGTAATGATGCATCTCAAAAGCACTCGCACAAAGATTATAATTACATTCACTGTATCTACTCCACTTTATATTCATCTGCAGTCAAGTTTACAAAATGGTCTGTCAAAACCAGGCCCACATACTTGACGAGATCTTTTAAGCAGTCGTATAAACATGATTGTCAATTGTGATAATAAAATGCTCTCGGGTTGAAACGCCAAAGACCTTTCCCAGTGTCACATTCAACAAATGTCTTCTCCTTTCTCGGTAGAAAGGTACTACTTCCTGCGTAAAAATTATACGGTGATTAATTAATCGTGCATTCCATTTCATGTTTGACACCATTTGCTCCCGAGGAGTACACTATTTCATAATAGGTGAAGATAGTCATAAGCCTATGGCCAAATTATCCGGAATGCACCTGCTCTTATCAGCTCTTGGAAGATAAACATGTTTGAACCTGAATAGTGATCGAATGGATGCCCACCATTAAACATTAAAACACAGGCAAGTTGTTATAGGGTATCTGGCTACGTGGTGGTTAGCTAACGGCTGTGGAGTAAAATCAGTTATTGGATTGTGCTTCTACACTTCCATGATGACGCTCCCCACTTCCAACTAGCGCTGACCAGCAGGGTGAAGTATGGTCAAGGTGTGGTAGGGAGGCCCTCATCCAGCAGTGGATTGCTAAAAGGCTGCACGTGTACTTAATCATGAGGGAAACCAATGTTGTGCCGTGCAACGATTGGTGACTCTGGCTTGCAGACATCAAAGAATACTCATTTTCGCCTCTGCTGGTACCCCAGGGGCATGAACACAGGCTGCCAGAGACGCTGGCTGAGTACTCGTGATTATTACGCTTGTTTTACCCAGGAAGCCTGACAGACTCGCGTCTATTTGTCAGGAGGGTCCAGCCAAGTTTTTTTGCAGTAGGGGTCGATATCTGCTGTGTGTAATCCCAATTATGTAAAATGCAGTTTTTTTTTTACATTAGGATATTTGGGCAACGCCAGTGGCATTGCGTGTTTATTGTTTTCGCTATGGGAGGAAACCCGTGTAGAGAGCCATCAATCTTCACGCAGAAAGGTGGCCGAACCCAAAGCCAGAACATTCTTGCCGCAAGGCCCACGTGTTACCACTGCACCATCCCTGCGACCCAAATGGTGCCATTAGTCCCGCAAGCAGCAGATCCACCTCAGGTGCCCTCATATTGTAACTAAAAACCGCAATGAACCAGCAGCCAACTTCCTTTAATATGTAGTGCTGAGGTCGAACCACAGCTGCCATATTTGCAATTACGGTTTGACAAAAGCATTAATCTTATCTGAAGTCTTCGTGCCAAAAAAATGAGAAGAGAGGTCTTGGTGGTGTGAGTTGAAAGGAAATTTATTTATTTGAACCTGTGATCATTCCATATCGTTCAAGGAATTGGCTTTACATTGCAGCTCAACACTTGTTGTGTAGAGAAACAATTACACAGACTGATTTGGTGATTTTAATTTTTTTTAATATAATAAACATGTTTGACAATATGTGCATTTAGTCTTAAGAGTGCATTTACACAACCAAGTGCAAAAAACCCCGTAAATTTTACTAATGCCACAGCAATGTGCAATAAAAATATTCATTACCAATAATAAGAATTAAGCTTCAGTAAGAAAAATAGTATCCAGCCAGCACCCATTTAAAATGAAAAATACAAACTGTAGACATTTAAACACTAAAAGTCCACTCATTTGAATACATGGTACAGTGCATAATGCCTGTCTCCATATTATTATCACTATGAACACTACAAAAAATCCACAACAAAAATCATTTTAAATTTCAAAGTAATTAAAAACCAAAAAAATAAACGCATGATTAAGCGGTCAAAACAAAACCCCATATTGAAGTTATCGTGAGCATAAATCCTAGTCTCCTGCAGCAACGTCTATAACGGGAATGTATCCAATACAGTGGTGACATCTACTGCCTTGATTTAGTAACAAAAGCAGTGCTGTAAAACTGCAGCACAAATGGATATGGTAAATGTTTACCGATGTGGCCATCATGAATTACGCGGTATTGTCGTTAATTTCGTTATGAAGCCTTTTACCAAATCTGATTTGAAGCATCAACACAAGTGCTTAATCTGCAATGTTCGCGGTGTTACACCGTAGCACTCTGTGTATGGCCAAAAACGAGCACTTGGTACAACAGCGTACACTTTGTTTTCGTGTTTTGTGCCAGTGCAAGTGTCGTCAACTGGCAGTCGAAGTTAGCCTCGTGTGTAACATTCATTCCCAGCGAGTTGTAACAAAATCCACGGGTTAAACCATAAAATTCCACAAAAAGGCTCATTAGCAACACCGGTGAACATCATCAGGTTACCGTTCTGTGCCGTGAAATATATGATTAATCAATTATGAGGTCAATCATAATTGATTCATGAATCAATTATGTGCCCTTTATTTTCCAAAGGCGTGCCAAATTTTACATTAATCGCGTTTATTTGAGAAAATCTTCTTCAGTAGAGAATGGACATATTTTGCAAATGAGATTAAACGTCCAACTGGATGGTTCTACCCAAAATGTACATAGACTTGAAACTGCACCTTCCACAACAGCATATGCCATGGCAATTAACCTTGCCAACAAATTCTAAACTTTTCTTCAGTCAAGCCTTGGAATTCAGACTTATGTTCAGTAAACACCAAGTAAACTTTAAGTTTCTACTGGTTTCCCCAACTCTGGTTCATTCACAAATGAGATGGCACCGCCACCTTTGGATTCTTCGAACAGCACAATCTGCAACACAAATGTATGCATCATTTGGACGAAGGATAAATTCACCACTGACTCCATAGTCCACATTTTGTAGTTGGTACTCTAGATGGAGAAATAACAATACAGGAAGTCTTAGCTATCATACACAGCTTGTGTGTATAGGATAAAACATTCATCAGTGAGTGACTGGAGTGACTATTTATGACCACGAGCTTTTTTAGTCACGAACAATTCCTATGATATATAAAGTTTTTTTTATATTTTATGCACAAAAAATGTCTAGCCACATGGTGCTATAGTTGGAGTTCTTCCAATGGGAACGTTATGAGTTCAAATCCCGGTCTGGTATCACCTCAGCCCATCTTCTCTCCGAGGTCCGTAAAATGATCATTACTTTACATCAAGTCCACAATGATTTTCCCATGGTAACACAAGCTCCTGCCATGGAAATATGGAATTTCTTCCCCACTGACATTTTTTATGCATACATATTTCACTTATAAATTCACATTGTGCACATTAAGCATACACACATGCAAATAAAGGTCAGGTGACCTGACATTTATAGCGCTCGCATACTGGTCCAACATTTGCTGACTTCGCAGCAAGCATGCAATGCACATTAATATTAAATAACATTCTTAAATGAACACTCATTTCCATTTATGCTTGCGAGGGTTACGGTTCAGATTCACCCTGTCCACACACGGTAAGCCAATGGCGTACAAATTATGAGATGGCATGAGCACAATGATATACCAGAGCCTAGATTATCGCAGATACTGATTACAAGTGGTGTTATGATATATGGTGCAGAAACAAGGTCATTAACGAAACAAAAAACTGAAAAGTGGGAAAATAAGTGTCCAGAAATGCACTGAGAATTCCTAAAGAGGAGCACGTGTATGAAAGAACATATACGCAAGTAAATGTCACGGATAGAAGGGGCAATGACCATGGTCAAGAACAATAATGAATTGGCAGCCAAGCAATGGAATGCGTCTGAGTATGGCCACAGAGGAGATGGAGAGATTAAATCAGTTCATGTACAGTTAGTACATAGATTATTACATGGCAGGATTGTGAGAGTTGGAGGCCACTTGAGGCCTTCATCTAGCAGTGGACCTCCCATGGCTGATTATTATGATGCATTGCATGTATGTGTGTGTTGGGGTAATTCTCACAAACCTTATTGTCACCCTCCTTGAGCCATGGAGCAGGAAGGTATAGTGTTTTCTGGGGTCCCAGAATCCAGTATCTACCGAGGTTTTTGCCGTTGACAAATACAACACCTTTCTCAAATTCCTGCATTCACACACCGTATGCTGACATCAGAGCTGGGAGATTCTCGCAGGAATCACATTTGATTCCTACAAACACACCCTGAATGGTTCCAGCAGGAATTGGGATTTTTGTATTGATTGTTACAAAGAAAATATCTCCATTCAAATACATGAGAGCATTGTAGCGTGCGCATACGCATACATGCACTCGTAAGCAACTGTGTATATATGTCACGTGAGTGAGCATATCATTTGGTCGTATCAGCAGACCAAGTCCTACTGGACATCTGTGAAAAACAACTGCACAGCTCATCAGAATTCTCCAGGACATATAAAAGTTCTGAAAAAGATTCTGATTCTGAAGTGGTGGTCTCAGAGGTCCCAGTGGTATGGCCAGTAGTCTCATCGGTCTGAACACTACTTCCTGTAGTCACTGTTGTGGAAAGACCACATAATGCCATGTGAAGCTTAAAAAGTGCCTTAAACAGTATTTCGGCCAGATATTGTTTTTTTACCAGAAGCTTTATTGGCCTACCCTGAATTCTGGCTTGCTCGTGTCTATTTCGAAAGGCTATTCTGTACGTTTTAACGTAGATTTCACCGGGATGGCCGGGCCCCACAGTTCCTCTCATTGAGCGTCAACGAAGTGCCGGAATCGTGGTGAAATGAGGCTTTGGGCCCTTAAGTTTCAATGGCCATGCTGATCTAGTGGCTGGAATTGGCATTGATGCATAAGCCAGGCTGAATCTACCAGAATCACAATGAAAACATATAACCGAGACCAATGTACAATTTGGCACATCTGACAGTCAAATATCCGCCTATATCTCAGTTCCCAGTAGGTCGGATATGCGACGTTTCACTGAAGCATGTTAATCGTCACGAAGGTTGACGCTCACCAGCTGGGCTGAGTCCCAGCTGCTCTCGTAAGACCGTGATAAATGATTACGTCATGATGAAGAGGGCTTAATGCAGCTGTGGATAGGTCACGGCTGATTACGATGGTGTCAGGGATGTAGCGGCGGTAAACACTGTGCTATGAACCCTTGGCCATGCACAGCAGCTCAATGTGCTATCTGTTTCTGTCCTGGAGCTTTCCCGAGGTCAACTCCTCGTTAAATGAGTACTGAATAAGGATGAGATTTGGCTGAAAAAACGCTTTTTGAATTGTTCAAGACTATTTCTTATCTGTTATTGATCGCAAATATTATGTGATTAAAGAAAGCGTCGTCATGCTAAAGGCAGTGCCACATTACACCAATTTGTCAGGAAAAGCACAAAAGTAATGTCATAAAAGACATAACTTCCGGTTTTAGGATCATTTAAAAAAACTAACCACAACATCTGAAATTTCGTATTTAGGCCTGATTTTGAGATTTTTCAAATTTAACCGAAAGTCGAGAGTACATCTTTAGAATCTAGTATTGTGTATAAACATCTGCACCAGAGAGACAAAGGCAGCTGGAAATGGTATTGGCCACACAACCCCCCATGTGGAATGCCTGCTCCTCATAGGTGCTCACTAACAGCACATTCCTCCTTGTGCTCCATAAGACTGAATAGGGATCTTTTTTATTATCATTTGGGCATCAAAATAACAATTGTCAGGAACCTCACCACTGAGCAATTTTTATGGTCGGTAATAGTTTAATCCCAAAGGATACATAGACATTTTAGTGGGAAATTACCAGTGTGCCATCTGCTATAAAGTGACCATTTAATGCCCTCTCATATAATTCCCTGGCGTGAATCAGTAACAGAGTGGTTAGTGCAATGCATTATACTAATATCCTAGCAACCTGAGTTTGGTTCCCACCACTAACAAGTGGCAAGTGATGTCTGATCCAGTGCTGGCTATCCATGAACCAACAACTCACACTGGCCAAACAACTGTGACCAACACGAGATGGGGAGACTTTCCTCCAGCATTGCATTTACAAATGGCTGTACATTATTATTAGAATGTAGCCACCATCCTACCTTTGTCTTGCCAATGCCAATACGGACCACAAAACTCATTTTGGGATGAATCGACCGATGGAACATGTCGGCTTAGTTCATTGCCACTGATGTTATGGCCCATAACATATCCAGATATTGAACACAGGTCACAGGAGCAGAGCTCACTGTGATAACCACTATACCACCACTCCTAATTACGTACATAATTTAAATGCAAAGTCTCCTTTAATGGTCTCTTAGGGGCAATTGAGGCTCATGATTTACAGTCTTGAATGTGGATAGAATTTGCTGTTGAATCTACAGCTTTTGGCTAAACGTCGGTGATGCTCTCCAATAGCAGGGCGATTTTTTTTTATACGTTTATAAATTTTGGACACATTTTCATCGTATTTAAGTCATTTTGACACCGATAATGCAATTAAACGACACGTTTGAGAATGCCTTTGATATCCCAATCTTAGAGAGTACATTTTTGGGCGTACTTGAATTTTCAGCCATTTTTGTCAATCCACAAAGATGCCACCCTCACCGTGCAGTGGCGTTGTGGGGTTGTTTGACCACGCTTCACCCATGCCGGTCAGTGTGAGTTGGCGAAGGCAGGGTGTTATAGGCATTGGTGTACAATACATCTTGACGATCAACGTCTCTGCTTATAGCATAGCCCCGCAGAAGACAACACCTGGTTTACGCATGCTGGTTGCTCATCCAAGCACTCTGCTCAGCTTCTGAGATCTGATGAAATCGGGTGATTTCTGTGTTCTCACTACACACACATATATATGAGCTTCAAAAGCAACTAGCTATTAATACACTCTAAATGTACACTAAATTACTTCTCATCAGACCGTGTCAACATTCATTTCATTCTTTGACATCAACAATTACAAATTTTTTAAGTGTTAATTTCATCTCTTTTTATAACACACTTAAATTGGAAGAAAAACCCCAAAAAGCCCGAGGTTTAATTACAAATCACATTTCAACAAAGCAAGTAAAGCAAAGCTGATTGAAGGCATTCTGTGCAATAGCACATTGGAGCAGCCAGGGTCACTGTGCAATTTTGCTTCATAGCTCACCTTACGGCCTGCAGATGAATTGTATAAAGAGTCAGGGCTTAGGCAATTATCTGCACCGAGGTCTCAACTCCTGTTGTATGAAGTTGGGTATGCTAACGCGCATATCCAACAGAGCTACGGCATTGCACTCCGTGCATTGGACCCGGTCAGGTGGCTCAGCGGAGGAGTGAGCGGCTCACGATCGGAAGGCTGCGAGTTCAAATGTTGGTTCGCGGTTAACCTCAGCCCATCGTTCCTCGGCCGTCAATAAAATTATTGCGAGGAGGTTAACAGTGGCTATCCTTTATATATACTCCCCCTGCAATAGCAGAATGGAATTTGCACTTCTGGCTCAGTACTCACTTGAAAGCCAGAAATCTATGACTTTTCAACGTATTACACGCACGAACCACGTGTCCAGTTCTGAACATCAGCAAAGACATTGGTTTTTACATTTTGGGTCACGCGAATGTTCTAGAGGTGTACATTTTTTATGGTGCCTGCATGCAATGTGTTTCAATTTAAGCAAGGCCAATCATGACCGAGCAGCGTTGGTCTTACCACTGAAAAAACGAAACATATGCATGCATACACATGAAAGCTGTAAAACATATTCATAGTAAGAGCGCAAGAACACAAATTAAATCACAGTATTTAGGCATGGTTAGGGTACAATTTAAAATGCAAAACCACGTGCTATGTTTCTATTACACAATGGATAAAACAACTAACAAAAACGTCACTTGTTTTTTTGTTAATTCTTTTGGAATAACTTTGATAAATGACTATTCAAGATTACAAGCCTCTTTCCCACAACAGCATTTCAAGAATTGACGTAAAATATCACAGGATGTCAAGTAGAAATCGGAGTCTGTACAGACTCATCATCATCACCACTTCTCTCGCGTTGGTAACATTGGCACTAACTGACTATGTTTGACCACTTGGTGAGAGTTTACAGTGGTTGGAGTGTAGATATACTTGCTTCTGCCATTAAAATGTAGAATTTCCACTCCTGGCTCAAGACAACCGAAGGAGAGCAGTACCTTTTGTCCGTTAAGTATGAGACCACTTTCAAAACATAACTGGCTCGAAAATTATTCACATGTTTTGATGAAAACTGCTTGAACCCATGTATTTCCCAAGGTCTCCCACAACGAAGATATGTACTTCAAGCATCCCAGAGTCAGAAAGTTGATTATTAGATTAAAATAAAACTCAGCCTGGTCATTATTTTATTATAAAGCCAGCTCAGTATTCAGAATAGATATTAATAGACAAGCAGATGGGCTGATGGTTTATATCATTATCCAGGCAATGGGGAGTAAGAACTGACCCAACCACATCTGCTTCCCGACACCATGTGGTTAAAGAGCCATGCAAAGACACACGCTATTCCAATTGTGGCATATGTGCATCTACAGCACCCGGGAATTCATCATTATTCGTTGGTGATGAATACATGTCTAATCGTGCAGTATGCTATTTGCAAGAACTTGTGTTTGTTCTCAAACGTGTATATTACATGTTCTAAAGGCACTTTCAATGGCACAAGCTTGACAGTCGTTTAATAATTATTTTACAATTTAATCTGTTCCAGCCGTCCACTCGATCCTTTCTCTGTTTACGCAGCCTCCATTGCGGTCTCAAGATTTTCAGAGAAAGATAAGGGATGTGTGGTCATCCTGAAGCAATTCAAATGTCAGTTATAATTTGTGAAAAATCTATTCTTATAAAGAACTAAAATAACAATCCGAATCTGTTTCACGGAATCAGGAGACATCATTACATCGCAGGGGTGGTGTGCCGTGGTGATGATGATTACCCACTGCACCAGGTATTTATTCAAGGCCAAGTTGACCTACAGCAGCCCTAGGACCCCTTCAGATATGTTTGTAGCAGAGTGCACTAACCACCATGTGTGCATACAAAGACAAAGATGCCCTTTATAGCCTGAACAGACTTTTGGGGCAAGTGCTTTTAGAAAGCACTGATCAAGGCTGGCATGACACACCCGGCCGGCTTTGTCTCCCAAGTGGCCATGTTTACACACTACACCAGGTACTCATTTGAGGCTGAGTCGACCTAGGGGAGGCCTGGGATGGGTTAAGATAATCGCCACTGGTGTTGGTGGTCGTGAGCGGGATTAGAACTCGGGTCACCGGGTGCATAGCACAGTGGGATAACCACTACACTCATGTTGCCCACTACACGGCTGCATTTGTATGTGTATGTGTGTACACATACACATGCGTGTATGTACACACATACACATTTCCTGGTATATTACCACTCTCTTTTTTTACCAGTATTACCACTGGGAAGTCATTTGGGCCGAGGTCAAAATTTTGAATTTCTATTCATCTCAGAATGCACTCCAGAGGCATGAATTGTACATATACAAACAAATATCTTTACAAGGAACACTGCAGCCCACCTTTTATCTGGACAGATTGTAACATGCACTCATTCAAACCAAGGTCAACACACAGAGCGTCTCCTACAATCATCTTGTTTGAACTGGCATAACAGAATGACTTAAGAGCTCAGGAGGTTATGTTTATCACACACAGGGGCGACCTAGCCTTATTCTGTAGAGGCATAAAGAGACACTCTTCTGTATTCATAAGGGAGAGAAACCTGATCACACACCTGGTTGCCTTTGTCTCCCCATTTCAGATTTGTATGCACCACTCCCAGGTATTCACTTTAGACTCAGTCAACCTAATGGCAGGCCAGGTCCAGATTCAGGTTTCTGTTGCTGATGTTGTGTATGTCCGGGAATTAAACCTGAGCCAATCGGTCCATTGTAGAATATGTTGATTACTGCCACCACGTTGGGAGATATTAACTACCTCACCTGGTATACAGGATGTCATGGTTCGATCCCGACCCTGACGTCTGTATATTTGGAGTTTGCATATTCTCCCTGTGGTCGCGTAGATTTTTATCCGGGTCTTCCGGTTTTTCCCTCCACATTTAGAACCATGCGTTTAGAGTATTTAACTGATATAAATTTCTACATGGTAAGCCATTTCGTTGCGCTATCATTTGTGGTCAGGTCGCTCCTGAAAAAGAGCTATATACAGTGATGGAAAAAAGTATTTGATCCCCTGCTGATTTTGTACGTTTGCCCACTGACGAAGAAATGATCAGTTTATAATTTTAATGGTAGGTTTATTTGAACAGTGAGAGACAGAATAATAACAACAAAATCCAGAAAAACGCATGTCAAAAATGGTATAAATTGATTTGCATTTTAATGAGGGAAATAAGTATTTGACCCCTCTGCAAAACATGACTTAGTACTTGGTGGCAAAACCATTGTTGGCAATCACAGAGGTCAGACGTTTCTTGTAGTTGGCCACCAGATTTTCACACATCTCAGGAGGGATTTTGTCCCACTCCTCTTTGCAGATCTTCTCCAAGTCATTAAGGTTTCGAGGCTGACGTTTGGCAACTCGAACCTTCAGCTCGCTCCACAGATTTTCTATGGGATTAAGGTCTGGAGACTGGCTAGGCCACTCCAGGACCTTAATGTGCTTCTTCTTGAGCCACTCCTATGTTGCCTTGGCCGTGTGTCTTGCGTCATTGTCATGCGGGAATACCCATCCACGACCCATTTTCAATGCCCTGGCTGAGGGAAAGAGGTTTTCACCCAAGATTTGACGGTACATGGCCCCGTCCATCGTCCCTTTGATGCGGTGAAGTTGTCCTGTCCCCTTAGCAGAAAAACACCCCCAAAGCATAATGTTTCCACATCCATGTTTGACAGTGGGGATGGTGTTCTTGGGGTCAAAGGCAGCATTCCTCCTCCTCCAAACACGTCGAGTTGAGTTTATGCCAAAGAGCTCCATTTTGGTCTCATCTGACCACAACACTTTCACCCAGTTGTCCTCTGAATCATTCAGTTGTTCATTGGCAAACTTCAGACGGGCATGAATATGTGCTTTCTTCAGCTGGGGGACCTTGCGGGCGCTGCAGGATTTCAGTCCTTCACGGCGTAGTTGTTACCAACTGCTGCCTTGAGATCATTGACAAGATCCTCCCGTGTAGTTCTGGGCTGATTCCTCATCGTTCTCATGATCATTGCAACTCTACGAGGTGAGATATTGCATGGGGCCCCAGGCCGAGGGAGATTGACAGTTTTTTGTGTTTCTTCCATTTGCGAATAATCGCACCAACTGTTGTCACCGTCTCACCAAGCTGCTTGGCGATGGTCTTGTAGCCCATCCCAGCCTTGTGTAAGGTCTACAATCTTGTCCCTGACATCCTTGGAGAGCTCTTTGGTCTTGGCCATGGTGGAGAGTTAGGAATCTGATTGATTGATTGCTTCTGTGAACAGGTGTCTTTTATACAGGTAACAAGCTGAGATTAGGAGCACTCCCTTTAAGTGTGCTCCTAATCTCAGCTCGTTACCTGTATAAAAGACACCTGGGAGCCAGAAATCTTTCTGACTGAGAGGGGGTTAAATACTTATTTCCCTCAATAAAATGCAAATCAATTTATAACATTTTTGACATGTGTTTTTCTGGATTTTGTTGTTGTTATTCTGTCTCTCACTGTTCAAATAAACGTACCATTAAAATTATAGACTGATCATTTCTTTGTCAGTGGGCAAACGTACAAAATCAGCAGGGGATCAAATACTTTTTCCCTCACTGTAGCTCAGTGGGCCTTACCTGGTAAAATAAAAAATAGTTTAGTTTAGTAAATAAACCCATTGCATGCCGACTCACATTAACATATCTGAGGGTTTTTCAAAAAGGGACATTTATTTCATAAAAACACATCACAGACTAAGTGTCTACAAAAACATTGTATTAAAATGCACTTGTCCAAGCAGCCCACAAGCTTTCTAATGCCAGCAGCAAAAAAATACTTTATTTGGTTCTTAAGCAATGACTGTACTGTACTGCCTTTTTTAAAATCGAGATTGAAAACGAATTTATTTTTAACTGATGTTTTTGTTTAGTTTGTTGTCCTTCCCCCGTACCTTCGATTATCACGGTTGCCTACGTACGGTACTAAAGAAGTTCCCAAACATCCCATTCAAGTTTTCCCAATAATTATAGCATTGCATGTGCAGCATACGGTCATGCACTTCTGATGAACACAGCTGGCTCTGTATGGTTTGAAAGAATGCAAACATATTCCGATTTAAAGCTTTCGTGACTGCAGGGTTCTTTTCTTGGTTCTTTCGGTAAAGTCACGTTGGTCTCATGAGCAGACTCAGGCTTGTTAAATACATGTTGATATATTACCAGACGTCATTGGCACTAGCATTTCATATAAAATATGGGACCCTGTGCAGTATCGTACACAAATGGATTACGTGTTGTGGAGCATTGTGGGTAAGAGCAATGAGAAGGAGAATGAAATGTTGTGTCTTCACATATTATTTAACTATGTTTGTTCCATCAGCTTATTGTTTTACCTGCCCAATATCATTTACTCCTATAATGATCCAAGAATGCCTGTGTGTCCCGCGCATGACGTCACTCCACGTCGGCCAGCCTCCTCATTAATAGTCATGAGCAGGTGACATCCTCCAATGGACCCCCCCCCCCCCCATTAATAATAATTAGCGGGTGACGTCACTCCACATGGGGGGGCGAGGCACCTCCTCCCCCTTCCTCAGCGTCAACTTACAATCCTCACTACAAAGGCAAAACCTTCACGTCATGCGATGCATTGCCATCGCGGATACCCTGTATATGTGGGTGTAGTACCAGCCCTAGTGGGGGCTAGGTGAGCGCTGAGTCATAGCGCTGAGTGGCACCATGCGTGGCGTGCAGTGCCGACCCCTAGAGGATGGGGTGTGAGAGTGTCAGCCATGGAATGAGGTTACCCCAGGCCATGGCAATCTGCTTGACCCTGGAAGGCACGTCACGAGTAAGATCTACACAGGGGCCCCAAGTGGGGGCTGGGGGTGGTCACGTGCCAGGGCGAGATCCGGCTGGAGGGTATGAGAAGGTGGTCGTGGCCAAGGGCGGAGCCAGCCACGGCCAGTGAGCATATAAACCGGGTCCCCGAGAGGGACCGGGGTTCAGCGTTGCTGTTGTCATCTGAAAATCTACGTTCTACCTCCAAGAAGAAGTCACCAACACGTGGACGAGGACCCAAGCCGGAGTCATATCCGTTGTAACTACTCCCAGTGTAACTAGTGTAGTTCGCCTGGTATTCACCACCACAGGTTATTATCTGGTAAAGGGGCAGTTACCCATTTTGTGTTAATGTGTTGGTATTAATAAATGTGTCGCCTCATAAAAGTACGTGTGCGACTAAGTTGAATTTACTACACATGTATAACCAAACACTTGGTAGGGGCATCTCTAAACCACTTCTCACCCTACCCATTAATTTTCATTAATTAAATTGATATTGTTTTTGAAGTACAAAACACTATGTCAGCAAAAATGTAATCCAGGTAATTGCATAGAATGCACCATTGTTTAATGACTTCAATAATTACCACCGTGTTGAAATATAAATTACTTCTTCACGCCATTGGGAAAAATCTTTAAGTGGAAAGTATGTTTAAAGACAAAAAACACGAATTTGGATATATATATAAATGTGTATATGCAACACATTTTTTTAAAATAAAGGTGCAAACTGCACAATTAACAACATTAATTCACAGAGAATAATTTACTCCAAAATTAACGTCACTGATTTATACACTTTTGTCCTTGGAAAAACTATAATTTAATTGTAAACTAAATTTCAAGCACCTAATTACAAAAACAATGATGGAGGGCAGGGCATGCAAACTCGCAACAAAAAGCATTTGAGTCAATAAATGTTATAAGAAGGAAGACAGATTTGCATGTGTTTACTCCGCTCACTTGAAGTTTTGTGTTCAGATCTCACCCAGCATAATTGGGTCATCTAATAAAAAAGGACATTGTTTTATCCCATCGTATAATAACCTCTTTTTAAATAGCAGATGAGTTCAACTGATCGCAGACGTACTCTTGGAGGCAACACATTTATTTAACACCAACACACGGGGTAACTGCCCCTTAACAGAATAACAACCTATGGTGGTGACGACCAGGCGAACTACACTAATTACAATGTAACTAGCTAATACGGACTGGGACCACAGCTAGGGTCCAGGTCCACGTGTTGGAGACTCAGAGAACGTAGACGAAGGTTTCTTCAGGATGAACAAAAACGTCGGCCCCTCTGGGAGACCCGGCTTATATTCTCTGCAGCAATCAAATTCACCATGGAGGTAGAAACGGATGGCATGCTACCCTTCTTGGATGTCTTAATCAAAAGGAGACCAGATGGCTCAATGAGCCACTCTGTCTATAGGAAAGTAACCCATACTGACGCCTACCTAAAACCTGATTCCCACCACTATCCATCCCAGAAGAATTCCCGCATCAAAACGCTACACCAGAGCTCAATGAATCTCCGACCATGAGCACCTGACCAGTGAACTCAAACACGTACACAAGGCTCTCAAGGCGAATGGATATTCTGACTACACAATCCGCAAAGCCATCACCCCAACCGCGAGGAAGGAGCCATCTGAAGATTCAATCAAAACCATCACCCTACCTTACATAGCAGGGATAACCAAAAATATTTCCAAATACTTTAACAAACACAAGATCAAGGTCCGATTTAACACAGTGCATAAAATTCGTGACCTGATCCCATCTGTGAAGGACAAGATTCCTGACATGCAATATCCCGGCGTCTACAAACTAAGCTGTATCTGCAGCAGCAGTTACATTGGGGAAACCAAGCGACATGTCTCGGACCGTGTTTGTGAACATAAGGCAGATCTGAAACACGGCAGGACCAATACTTCTGCCGTGGCTGATCATTACTTTAATGTGGCTGGCTCACGTGAAATTGATTTCTCTAAGATGATGGTACTTTGCAAGCCGACTGGCTATCAACAAAGATTAGTTCACGAAGCCATCCATATATACAGACACATACACAATTTCAACCGAGAAGACGGTTTAAAACTCCGCAACCATTGGAAAGATGTCATCAACCACTTGAGTCATGACTTGATTTGTGTTTTCTTGTCCACCTCCACCGTCAGCGGTGTGGGTGTGTGGAGTGAAGTGCAATTCTTTGATTGGTGTAGACCTACTGCCGGTGTCGGAGACCTCTCCTACATTAACATTAGCTGCCCCGCCCATTACTAAACCTTTATAAACAGCCTGCCTCAGCAGCTTTCCCCCTCCTTTTTCTCCTGATGACGATTGCTCGTGTTGCGATCGAAACGTCGTGATACTTTTTATTATCTTTTATTCACTTTATTTTCATTTTTATTTGTATTATTTAATTGTTACTGTTTTTTCTATCTATGCGACTTTACCGAAAGAACCATAGAATATAATTTTTTTTAATTAATGTTCACATATACATACAGAAAAAGCTCTGTTATCCGGCACTTTACCATCCAGAATGCTCTATTAACCAGCATCTGTCAAAGGCGGGAATACAAATCTTCGTTCACGAATCCGGGAACTTCTTGACAGCCATCCTGCATCTTGCCATGTGCTTCTCATAGACCCGTTGTTTATGGGAGCTTCAAGACGTTACCGAGTGGTGGTGCTCGCGGAAGCCTGTACATACAGTACTACCGTATACCGTAATCTAAACGGCCCCACTGGTTCTCTACAATCAACTTAGAATGCTCTACAACTGACTGGCGAGTACTTCTGTAAAAAAAAAAACACTACGTTATTTCTCATATCATAGTTAAAAATGCAGGCTTAGTTTCTTTCTTGAAAGTTTGATGTACTTGGTACATTTGGTGAACCAAAAGTATAACTCCAGATACCGGCATATTTGATTAACCAACACCCTCCATTCCCCATGGATTGCCGGATAACAGAGCTTTTGCTGTAATGAGAAGCGGTGACATTAATCACGACCATTCCTTACGATTCAAAATAGCATTTCCTCATCTCCCACCCACTCATTCGGTACATACTAGGAGCTTGCCGCATCATCTTCTCCACATCATCTAACATCTCGGATGGTCGTTTCCTCTTTCTGTTAACATTAATCATTTATCTTCAGATAGTGTTATAGGAAGTGTCATCTAAACTGAACTGTATTGTAATTAAATGCCCCTGTGATTCAGGGCATTTTGTTTAGCTCAGAGAGCTCAACGTTCATGTCAGAGCACTGCTATACAGCCCTCACAGCCAGCTGTGCTTAAACCAGGTTCACAAGCAAAGTAAATTTCATTCCGCACCATGAATTATATATATTACAGGGCTTCATTTCTCACTCTCCATTCACCGCAACGCTGTTTGGCTTGCTTAAAAGAAGTGTTATCGGCGCAAGATACTACTACTAGAATGCAAGGTACCCCTATCCATAACAATCATACATAGTTGTACCCAATATTCCTATAAACACCACTGCAGTATAACGACAATAAAATATGGCACGTAATAATCATGGCACATAATAATTTCCAGAACAGTCTTGAACCCAGTCCCAGCTGAACTAAGGACTGGTTGTCCAATTAATCTGACGAGTCTGGATTGGGGTTGCCACCTGTACGGGTTTGACCTGGACAATCTGGGAATTTGCCATCTGTGTTTGGGTGGCAGGAATTTATTTGTACCGAGATTTTGGTTGGTATCATGTTAAACTCTATTACAGTAGCAATGCATGGTCTTGATCGACGTAGGCGGACTGTTCAATTTGTTGTAACGATGGCAACCACACCCAGGCTCTCAGGGCTAAAATAATTCGTAGGCAATTTCATGACTCACTAATGGCACCCCACTCTTTATGAAAAACTAGGGGGCAGCATATAAAGTTGCATATTATTCGAGGCCTATTGAAATGGTACCCAAAGTATTCTGGAACTTACACGTATGTGACTCCTGACTGAGTTCCCAAAGGATGCCTCTGACTTACAAAATGAATGCAAAAGGATATTAACAAGGGAGTTCATCTATTTGTCTATTAGCTAGGCACAGCATTTACTTGAGTATTATTCGTTTTTCAAAGTCCAGTGAGGGACCATTCTGGCTGCGAGACAGCAAACACCAATACTAATGATTATGACCTATGTATAATTTAAGTTACAGAATGCTGATTGCATTGAGCAGTGTGCCACCTGCTGCACAAACTACTTCAATGCACAGGGTAGAGTGACACCGCACATCAACTATACCTGGCATTACATTTTTCAGTCATAGGAAAGTGGTGTCCCATGTATGGTGAAGGTCAGGTCCAGTAAGTGTGAAGTTTAAGGTGAGTGTCTAGTGAGCGTCCGATGAGGGTCAGGTGAATGGTGAGTGTCTGGTGAGTGGTGTCAGGTGATTTGCAGGCGAGTGGCGAGTGGAAAGTGCCTGATAAGCAATGAGTGCGAGTGTCTGGTTGGTGGTGAGTTACAGATGACTTGTGACTGTCAGGTGAGTGTACGGTGATGTTCAGGTGCATGGTGAGTTGTGTGACCAAGAGGAAGAGGGGTGGGCCCATTTGGGGGTTGAGTAGGGTCTATGTGGTCATGGTGGGAAGAATCGGTTAGATTCACCCCATCAAGAGAATGGGCTGCCATTTAGTTCGTATATAATCGGTGACAAAATGCTAAATTATGCTTCGAAAGATATCCCTGGATGTCTATTTAATTGTATACATTAAAATGTATGCACTGTGTAAACTATTGAACAATTATTTAAAAAAACTGAATACAGAGGGAAAAAAATCTAATTAATTTTTTTATATAAATAAAATAAATCCGACTGTATACACAAATCTCAGTACTGCATACACATTGCATGAATTGAAATAGTCATTGAATGTGGCACACATCTTACGCACTTTATCATAACCGCAGTTGTGTGTTCTCGTACACACATGCAGAGAGCACTCTTTATCTTGAGCTCTATCCAGGCCCAATGTCCCCCGAGGATGTGTAGAATTCAGTGGAAATATTCCCTGTTATCTATTCTTTTCATTATTTTTCAAACCATCTATCTGCTCTAATCTTGTCTGTTCAGCCACACAGATGCCATTCCTTATGCCATGTGGATATGTTGTCTTTTATGTGCCTTGCACAAGGTGTTCCTTTTAAGAAGCTGAGAATGTAATTGCTGCTGTGCGAGGTAGAATAATCGTGTCTTTTATTAACACAGTCCAGTACTTTCATTTTGAAGTAAAATAATCCCACAATTGGATTAGGTGCTGGGGTCTCGCAATATTTTTTTAGAGGCGGATAGGAGCACAATTTTTTCCAAAGTCTTTTGGGCAAGGGTTTTCAGGTTATTAGCACATAAAATTTAACATTTATTGTCCAGGAAAGTGTCAATGAATATCCAAGTTCCAACGTTACCTCCGATATGTAAAATGCTCACTCATAGAGTTGGTCAAATGTCCCAGTGGTGAGCATTCTTGAAAATTAGGAATCACCATTGTCATGATAAAGTCGAAGTGAATTCCTGCTCAATCTCCCGTTTACAGCCCTGAAGCCAGTGGTGGAAACGTCCACTTTCCTATGGTGGGGGCTAGCCGATCCATGACAACCACTAATTTGGTTTTAGTTGTTATTCATTCATTCTAATATACTTCAGCATAAACTTAGAAAAAAAACTTCCCCACGATCAGCATGGGCTCTCAAGCTCTGGCCAACTCACTGCCCATTAGCGAAACAACTTGGTGACATTTCGTTGCTTACATTCTGAAGCGCGTGTGCCTCACCAGTGAGGCCAAAGCGTTATACGTTTACGCTCCCGCTTCTTGCCGTGCGAGATGAATAAACTTACGTCGAGCCGTACGAACGTGTCTTGTGGAGTGCCAGATATCTGCAGGGTCCCGCGGAAGAAAGCTGGGAGCCAGGGTTGCAAGGGGACTGTGCTCCACTTTGCCTTCTCCAGACTAAAAACCAGGAAATCAGGTACACACAATTTGAAATGAAACAAGGAAAATAAAAAAAAATATCAGCACACACACACACATCACTTTGGTGTTCAAATAGCGAGACTCAGTTGGCTTCAAACAAATGATCATTATCTGGCTAACTGATTAAACATTTACAAAGGAAGAAAATGGCCAATAAAGCTAAAAAGGGACACTTCAAAGGACATGCTTATAAATACAGTGATGTTCATGCACGACCAGTGCTCAATTTCAGCCAGAACAATCCAAAATGCAGCCACTGTTAAGTTAACAATTATAGTGCCATGATTTAGAGAGTGAAGTTTGATCTATTATGGATAAGTAATTCATGTTTGTTTTTTTCTTCCTAATCCAGATTCGATGATGCTACTGGAGTACTCGTTATCTGCAGCTGTGGTACCCATTAGCAGCCACAACAGTCTAGAACGCCGTTCCATGAGTTACTTTGGCACGCCACATCCATCTCACCTCATATTGTCCTCATGATAACGACATCATTGTATCAGATATTCCGATATAACTATGAACGTGATTATAGGATTATATTGTACAATAATGTAGGATTTTAATGGATAGGCGTGCCTTGTACTATAGCGGAAGTGCCAATGCCAATAACCCCTACTCCAAAGCCAAGCGTAGCAGCATTCTGGAGAATATCGAGTGATAAATTAAGCCCTGCCTCTGAGTCATATTATCTGCAGGACAGAAAGGATTTGTGAAAACTCTGAGAATGACCCTGTGGATAATGGGATCCACGAAGTTCCGCTCCACAAATCGCCGTGGATAACGTTCTAAACACGTCGTTGGCTGGGTTTATGTTCGCGATTTGATGCATGTCAGAACACATAACACTGCTGAGATCCGCAGTTTGATATTGAGCAGTCAACCAAAATTAAACCAGGTTCTCAAGTGGAGATAACTTAATTGTCTTAACTTAATAGCGAGATTTTTCCAAAATAAAAAAAATTACACTTTAGTTGACCTTATTTAGCTCCAAGTACTTCAATTTTACAATATCGAACGATTGATATTCGGCAAAGCACTGGTGGTACGTGCTTGGAACCTAACACTGTGGAGGCAGTGAGGGTTGGTGGATTACAAATTCGTTAAACTCCCTCCTCGTGGTCTTCGAGCTTGCCTTCTCCTGGCTTGCCAGGGTACCATGGCAGTACAGCAAGTAGATCACTACATTTCTATCTCTACGGGAAGTGCTACGCCGCTCACATGCGCTGGTTTCTCCGGGTTCTCCGGCTTCCTCCCATTTATATAAACACTCCATAATAGGGTTGGCCAAACATCCCCAATATAGAACCACAGAGTTTGGCAGATTATCGGTGCCAATATTGGCTGGTTTCCTCCGTTTTGAATAATTTTCTCTCTCCCGAGACTGAAAGAAGACCACCTAGTGTTGTGTAAGAGAGGCCCACAGAAGTGATCCCGTAAGTACTCTCGTTCAGTTTCGTATAATTCATGGGCTTCTCCTGTCTTACAAGGAACCCTCCTCAGAACGTGACTAATGATGACAACATTGGAGATATAACAAAATAAAAAACCTGTTGATGAAATCTTGTTTCATTTCCATCGGGTATATTTGAAACTCTTCCAGAGGCTTTTCATCCAGTGTTAAGTTTCCAGTCAATCCTGAAGCAAACATAGATACAATGTTAGGTCATATACACGAGTTTGCAAACCTTGCCAATGTAGTGACATAAGAAGGGAGGGGCTGCTGGGGGCTCTGGGTTCCCAGGTGGGTCCAGACGCTTAAGCCAGGCGTTGAGTTCCCAGGGGGTCCAGACGCTTAATCCCCTTGGCGCCGCCAAAGGGGGGGGCTGTGTGTGCTCTGTGGGATATCTGGGGGCGCACACGGCCCCACCCCTCGTTGTACCAGGCATAAAAGGAGAGCTCCCTGGACGATCGGGGCCCAGTTGTAACTCAAGACCCAAGACCCACGACCAGCCATCTGAAGACCCGGGGATGCTGTGAGAGCCAGCGCTGGGACTCTGGAACTCCCGACTCTACGACCTTGTGAGGGCGAGTTCCGGAGCGTAGCCAGAGTAGAGTATCTAGGCTGTGTAGCTAGGCTGTGTACCTAGGCTGTAACAGAGTATCAGGACTGTTGGACTGTTGGAGTGTTGTATTGTAATAAAGAAGTTACCTCTACAAGTGTCTCCGGAACCTGTTACACCAGCAATACATATTTTCACATAAGAATACAAAGACAAAGTCTCCCTTTGTTATAATAGACTAACATTGCGAGTGCATTTAGCGAGCACCTATTAAGGCAGGGCTACTGCATAAGGAGGTGGGTGAGGTCACCGATATCTTGCATGTACAGTCACTTTTGTATGGCCAGTACTGATGTTAGCAACGCTGAATCACAGCAGCGCATACCTAAATTTGTTGAAAGTCAACCAAAAACCAAGCTCAGGTTCATACTTTTTAAAAATGTTCCACTGGTGTTGTACGTCGTCAGGAATCAAACCCGTGTCACCAGGGTGGCAGTGCAGTAAGCCAACTATGTTATCTCCACTCTCTATAGAACTAATTAAAGTTGATGTTGTTTAAGAAACTAGGATAGTCTTTTCCTGATGACAAACGCTTGTGTTGCGATCGAAACGTCGTGGTTTTGTGTTATTTTTTGTATTTTCTTTTAACCTATCTGCGTGACTTTACCGAAAGACCCAAAGAATATGAATAGGATCGTCTCATTTTGCAGGGATGATCTGGACAGGCAGAGATATTCTAAAATGCACACATGCTGTCACGGTGTACAGGTTAGCACACTGGACTTGCATTTCATAGGTTTTCAGTGTCATTTGATCTCCCGGCATGGCAGTGGAAACGGTGCAAGATTCTTAACCCCCCTCCCCAACACCTATGTCCACCCAGCAGTTGAGATGAGCACACCGCAGTCAATCGGGAGGTTGCATGTGGTAGGGGTAACACGTGGGTATTCTCCCACTTCTCCCAAGACGTCTGGCCAATGTGAAAGAGTAGGCCAAGTGCACTGTAGAGAAACCCTCAAGAGAGTGGTCCCTCACAATGGAAGCCATTCCAGCAGTACTGGCATGAGCAAGCAATTGCAGAGCTGCCCCTTTACCTTTGTTTTACTATTAGAAAAGCTCAGCATCTAAGAGGCGCACATTTGGTATCCTTGAACACGATACCACCGGGTGTCATTGCCTTGTATTTACGCTGGATATACGACGATCTCACCGAAGGGGAATACACTCAAACATAGTGGCAGCTCACACTGATTTGTATGTTTAAATAAGCAGCGGTCACAAGGCTGCTCATGTACTTGCCGCACACACATTTACACGTAAAGGTTAATATGTGAGACAAATTAACCTGCAATTGAATGGAACAAAACAGCCAAGCAACCAGCGTTTTTGTCCCTCAGAGAGAGAGAGAAAGAAAATGCAACGTATTTAACGTGTATCCATGGCACAGAGGTCACAATGTATCGCCAACCCGCTCAAATGAGATGCACCATGTAATTATTTTAATCCCTCTTTATCTTACAAGGCTGTTTCCATCGCAACCAAATGCTCTGCACACTAATTTTTTAAGCTGAGACCGTTGCATATCACACTCGACATAATAAGCCATTCAAGGCAAATTTAAATCAGCAGTAATATTGTCTGCATAAAACTAGAATTTGCATTCATTTTTGGATTAAGCAACAGTTGCTTAGCATATTTTAATTTGGTTATTCATCATCTTTTACCACTTAGACTACCACTCTTAACTCCATAAACTATATTTTGTTGATGAACATCATCAACAGCCATGATAAATCCGCTCCTGAATAATATCTTCCTCACATCGTTGTTTTTCCCCCCCAATGGTCTTACAATTCCATAATCCATCTTCCCCCGGATCATGAGGTGATATCATCATCCCATGTCCGTGGTTGACATCCTATTGAGTGTGTTTCCCCCCTTTGGCTGCTATTCTATCACCAGTCTTGTCCAATCAGACGTCATCCCTTCTAGCGATGTGTCACTCCCAATCCCACTTACATTTATTAATATTCAAGATGTCGATATTGAGCTTGCTTTCTGATCCACTCTTCTTCCTGCCTCTCTGCGTAAATCCAAGCGTGCACCGCCCCATGTTTCTTTGCGTGTTTTCTGTCTTTTATTCCACTTCTTTTCTAAGTGTCCATGTTTCCGATCCACATATCATCGCAGGCAAACATGCCCGGATTAAAAATGTTATTTTTTTGGCATACTGATAGATCGATTTTTTTTTTCAATTAAATTTTGCAAAAGCACTTCAACCTGCAGTCACTCACCTCTTTATTTCCTCATTTTAATCCCGATCTGTCAGTTGATGAAGTTAACTTTAAAACAAACGTCTATGTTCAAACATGGTAATATGTACGTATGTTGAATTTCTTTTGCACCATACGTAGACAACCGTTCGAATCAGAGGTGTGTATCTTTATCTTATCTCCATTCCGCAGGATTAGAACTGAAACATAAGGTCCTTAATTGATCAACATTGGTTGTGAGAAATGTTCTTTAACTTAACAGAGAGCTGAGACAAGACAGTTATTTTGTGTTTCTTCCATTTGCAAATAATCGCACCAACTGTTGTCACCTTCTCACCAAGCTGCTTGGCGATGGTCTTGTAGCCCATTCCAGCCTTGTGTAGGTCTACAATCTTGTCCCTGACATCCTTGGATAGCTCTTTGGTCTTGGCCATGGTGGAGAGTTTGGAATATGATTGATTGCTTCTGTGAACAGGTGTCTTTTATAAAGGTAACAAGCTGAGATTAGGAGCACTCCCTTTAAGAGTGTGCTCCTAATGTCAGCTCGTTACCTGTATAAAAGACACCTGGGAGCCAGAAATCCTTCTGACTGAGAGGGGGTCAAATACGTATTTCCCTCATTAAAATGCAAATCAATTTATAACATTTTTGACATGCGTTTTTCTGGATTTTGTTGTTGTTATTTTGTCTCTCACTGTTCAAATAAACCTACCATTAAAATTATAGACTGATCATTTCTTTGTCAGTGGGCAAACGTACAAAATCAGCAGGGGATCAAATACTTTTTCCCTCACTGTAATCGTGGCTGTGAGACAACTACGTGCCAAGAACGAAACTAAATAAATTGATAAAGGTGGACCCAGAGAGGCTAGGAGAAAAGGAGCAATAAAATAAAGCTCAAAATATAAAATGGCATGAATGGACTACTGTGTGCTTGCTGTTTCAGAGATGCAGTGAGGAGACATCAGCAGCAGTCCTGTCCTGTCAGTCACACCCTCTGAAATAGTACTTTGCCACATAAAATGCCGCATTGCCAACAGGGAGATCTAGAATACATATGTTTACCATGTGACACAACTGGGAAATCATTGCTAATAAATTATAGTGTAAAAAATAATACTCTTCTTTGTTTTGGGCTGTCAAATAATTAGTTGATACACATAGGTTGTAATTAATGATTATATAACATTCCTTGATTAACGTTACATATATTATTGATATCATTATCGCGACTAACTTTTCATATTCTTGAACTTATTTTCACTTTTCATTGTCTAATGTGACTGAATTGGTTCTAAATTTCTACCTACTTGGCATATCACATGTATTGACATTTTGTATTACAAGTCTACATATTAAGAAAATAAAGTGTATATTGTGACACAGGAAAAAAATACGTGCAGTGTAATTACACCATAAAACGATTAAGACAAAGTAAGTGGGCTGGGGCATAACAAGTCAATGGGAGGGATGATCGTGGATCTTCTTAAAAAATAATGGAGCAATGATGTCAATTCAGGTCGTGTGCAGGTGCTAGATGGATTGCTAAGTCTCAGGATCAGAGAAGGTGCCTTGTGGAGGCTTTCATCGAGCAGTGGATTGACGATGGTTGATATAATGAAACTCTCATGGAATCATACTGTGCAACAGTGCAGTTGTGCATGGTTGGAATAAATCATTATGGTAACATTAAAAAGTTACAAGACCCTTGTTGAACACCTACCGCTATCATCGGATCAGACCTTCAAACAAATTGCATCTGAAATCCTTTAGCAGGGCACAAGAGGGGGCGTGAACGATGGGAGGGCAGATGAAAGACTTTTTCCAACGTTGCATGTAAAATGCAGACCTACCTTTCCTTTGGGTGTCAATGTTCAACCCATAGTTGACCCGGCCTCTGTTCTCCACCAAAAAACTCAGCGTCGACTTTTCCTGCCGTGAAAAAGGAGACTGTGAAAATGCAGTACTCGGCAGTGCCCCGTCAGGGGGTCGGTTTGCCTACATGAAATAACACGAGGAATAAGGATTCACATATACCCCAGCATCTCACATGTCAATCATTCCAATGCCCAACTATAATTTATTTCTTTAGCCTCGGGGACTACACTGATAAAAGCCGTGGCATGTGCGGCATAAGGTGATACTTGGAAGTGGGCATTAGGCTGTTATTGGTTATTCCAATTAACCCTTTACTGTTATGAGACGTCTGCAAGTTGCAGGGTAGGTCCCGTTCACCGTTGAATCTAGGAACGTGCAAGCGGTTAGCGTTAATTTCATTGAGAGGCATAGCGCTGTTGTTTTAAAAGACACTGTAGTCACCGCAGAGAATTGTAGTAACACGATCTCACTCTGTGATAGCTGTGCCACATCCCCCCCCCCCCCCGCATGGCCTTGTGGGAGCCTCGGTACTAAAAAAGTTATTTTATTTTAGTTTTTATTTCAGTTCTGTTCCGATGACCTATGTGACATCATCGGAATGGCTAAGCAATTTGCCTGTAATTTTCTAAAGTAGGACTGTAACACCGGTACACACAGCCTACTCTATTTTTATAATATCACATGTTTAATGTCCACTGTGATTCAGACGGTGCGTGACTTTGGTTAATACGCCCGAAGTATCAACTCAAGTGGCTAGGGGCTCTAAACGCAAACGTCTGCAACAAGCACTGTAGCAGCTGCTCGTGCTTACATGTACACCATTCTGTAAGCACATTACACCAGTGCTCTGAACTTTTCATTGGCTACCAGTCAAATTCCGCATAGATTTTAAGATCATGCTATTAACCTTTAAGGCTTTAAAAGGACTAACCCCACATTGCTTGCAGGAACTAATACATTTATATATTCCATCAAGGTCCTTAACATCTTCTGATCTACAACTACTCAGCAGTCCCAATTCTAGGTTGTACTCTTTTGATGATCAGGTTTTTGTTTGCGTGGCACCCAAACTATGGAACGCCTTGCCACTTGAAATCAGGCAATCAGAGTCGGTAGATATATTGAAGTCTGCTTTGAAAACCAATCTCTTTAAAGTGGCCCTGGTTCTGTTTTTTGTTTCCTGCTCATCATACATTGGACATTGGAATTCTAGAATGGAATGCACGTTATAAATTTCAATTATAATTATCAAGCGGCAAACAATGCTACCGCTCGTCTGTGCCACCACCTCATGGGAGAAGTGCGTTCGTTTAATCAGGATAAATTATAAGTAAAAAAATAGACTCATACCTTTACATTTGGGATAACTGCAGACACCCTCACGTCGTCAAGAAATCCTTCAGATTTTGAGTTCAAAAAAATCTGTGTGAGAAAACAAAAACAAACATGGAAATGTGAGTGTTTTCTTAAATAATTATCTTCACATTGTGACAGTGAAGAGCTACAAACCGATCTGTTGCGCTCCAAAATATCTTCGCACTGCAATGGGCGTCTAGTTCAAGTTCATTCAAGTTCATGTATTAGGTATAGCCCTGTGAGCCATTCGGCTCTTGAATCGGGTGCAACCGCAACAAACAAAAAACAAAAACATGAACAAGAAAACATCTTAAAGTGACTATGTGCAAACAGAAAATCCAAGAAAAGACAGCAACATATTGCAGAAAAAGCACCGTACACCAACGCTGTGTGCAAAAATCCCTGTGGGATGCAAGTCAAACGACAACAACCACAAGACAACTTAGATTAAGGCCATCAGTCTAACTCCCTACTACAACAAACAAACATGGCCAAACCAAAAAACTTTTCGAAAATCACCAAAATAAAGCCATAAAATCAATGTAACAGTGATCATAGAAACTGTGACCGAATTTCCACAATAAACAACGTAAACAACATGTACTACCAAACTCTGCAGCCATCGCTGGCTGCATGAGTCACTCCACAACAGCAGGAGCATCAGTTGGAGTATCAACATCTTTCAATGCACCTTTAAGATCAGCACACAAAATCAAAACACAGATCATACTTTGCAGCAATCATCCGGAGTGAAACATTGTATTTTAGGCCACTGAATAGCAGTGGCAGCTAGGGGTGTACAACTCCTCTAGAGCAGTTTTGAGTGAAGATCTCATAGGTAGTGATTCAAGTTGCAGTTTATTGGCAATAGCATTCCAGACCCTGGGGGCATCAATAGCAAAGGCCCTTCAGTATTTGTACGGCAATAGGGAATGTGAAGCTGGTAAATGAGCGAAGACCTTAGGTCAAATTTGTTCTTTGAAACAGAGAGGAGATCCAGCAGGTAAGCTGCGGATTTTTTTGTAAGTACATCATGAATAAATAAGATCTGATGCACAAGCCGTCGAACATTGAGAGATGTTAAGTTTGACTCAATGTAGAGATCACAGTGGTGAGTCTTATATGGGCAGTTCAATGCAAATCTCAAGCTTCTTCAGTACAGTACTTGGGGCTTATTTATACACGATGTCACAGTAATCAAGTAGAGGCAGTATAGTAGCTTTTATCAATTACCAATATAATCAATGTGATCTTCAAAATTCAGTTTTGAATCAAGAATGACCCCAAGATACTTATAGATCTTGACTTGCTCTATTCGATAATTATTTAAGGAATGTAATTGGGGGAAAATAACTTCCTGCTTTAGTCCTGGTGAGAAGCATAGCACCTTGGTTTTGGAGGTATTCAGGACTAGTTTAAGAGCAACTAGCTGATGTTGTAGTTTGTTGAAATCACCCTGGAGCTTAGCAATCACGTCATCCGGAGAGCGGCCAGCAGTAATCAGTATCGTGTCATCTGCAAAACGATTTACCCTGGAATGATCCAGGTCAATGCCCAATTCATTGACATAAAGAGAGAACAAGAGAGGGCCGAGGATTGAACCCTGTGGAAACCCTTTTGTTATCTTAACACTGTTTGACCTCCAACCATCTGTGAATACAGTTTGGGTGCGAAAAGAGAGGTAATTTTTTAACCATTCTACTGCGTGTTTGGAGAACCGGAGGCAACTTAGTTTACTAAACAGGGTGTTGTGGTCGACTGTATCAAAGGCTTTGGATAAGTCAATAAAAAGACTGGCGCAGTACTGCTTATTATCAAGGCTACCGTAAATGTGATACAGAGTCAAAAGCAGCAGATGTGGTGCTGTATTTTTTTCGGAACCCAGATTGTTTTCGATGTAATAGATTGTTGTCTGACAGGAAACTGCTAATTTGGTAGTTCAATAATTTTTCAAAAAATTTCATCAACGGGGACAAAATTGAGATAGGTCGGTGGTTATTTGGATCATCGTTAGGGCCCCATTTGTGAAATGGACGAACATAGGCATGTTTCCATTCTAGAGGTATTGATGCTTCTTTGATGGACAGGTTGAACATATGGGCTATAGGTTTGTATGTTAGGTGACCAACAGTGAGCAGAGCCAAAAGTCTAAGGGTCATACAAGGCACAGCAAGTTCTATAACACACACACATTCCTTTCTAGAGCACTTATTTTCCAAGAGAGATTACTCTTTTGCTTGTCTTTTTTTTAAGGTCATGTGCTGCTTTTTTTAAATATCGGCCACTGCATCGTGGAATCATAACCCAAATCCCAAATATTTTCCAACAACCACATTGAGAAATGCCACCAACTGACCATTCTTACGAATGTCAACATTGCAAGCAGCTCATCTCACTGGGCTCATATACACTGCCATCCTTTTGTAAATATGTTGGAGGAGGGCCTCTGCACCCCTCTGTGGGTCGTCAGGGTTAACTGAGCATGCTTCACCACACGAGTCAGGGCGGGCTGAAGTCAAATAACAAACAAAACATTACAATACAATGCTATCCAATTCGGTCCACAACTCTGCAGTAACATAAGTTATACTAAGATATATTCGTTTTGCATTCAAACAAATAAATTAAACTTAAAGATACAAAAAGTGAACTGCGCAGATGAGAGAACATATGCAAGTTAATAAAAGCGTAAGCATCCAAACATAAGAAATTTAAGTAGGGTCCGGCAGAACACGTCACTATAAGGGAAGAGGGCTCATGGTGAGGAATAATAATGGAGTGGCAGCCAAAGAACAGAAGGCATCTGAGAGGATGTCAACCAGAGAGGTGCAGTGATGATATCGGCTCATGTGCAGATGCTAGGGAGATTATGAAAAAGGCACGATAATGAAAAGTGGCAGCGGTTAAGGCGGCTTTCACCCAGCAGAGGATTAACCATGGCCGATGATCATGTTGACTTTACTGTATTCCCTCGTTATTCACGACCTTGCTATCCGCGATTTTGGCTATCCGCTAATCGCATCTGGAACTCTACACGACTGCATCGATATAGAGAGAAAGAACGTGTTGAGATAAAGTGATGAAAGAGAATGTGATGAGATAAAGTGGATAAAGTAATGACAGCGAAAGTGGTAAGAGATGCGAGAGAGAGACTTCTCGAAGCTTTAGAAGCATCTGCAAACATTGTGCGTACGATGTTCGTAGGTCGATATAATCCACAAAATTTGCTGTTCACGAGCATCTCCGGAACATACCCCTCGTGAATAGCGAGGGAATACCGTATGGAAAAATATGCACACAAGTGTTCCCCAAATACAAACTAGGCAGTCCCACCAAATACGTAAATGAATTGACATGCAGATGTATGAGGAAATAGTGTACTTCACTTTACCCACCACTGACCCTGCAGTCAAACAACTGGTTGAATGCATATGATGGGGTAAAGTAGAGGTGTTACTACTGTTTATATTGCTTGATGTATCTAGAAATTAAAGGTGGAATTACTTATACTGTACTGAACTAATTTTGGAGTGCGGCTTTTCTAACTGATCCTATCTTTACTCTTTGGGTTTTTTCGGTAAAGTCACGTAGGTAAAAAATAAAATAATTTAAATTAAATCACGAGGTTTCGGAGGCAACACAAGCTTCCGTCTTCAGGTGGAACCGTTACAGCAAAATTACTGTATCAAGTGAAGAGAGTTCTAAGAGACACGAGATTATATACAGGTTAAGGGGGGGGGATGAGCCAGAATGGGCCGTGGGGGGGGGGGCTAAGTTAAGCCGCCTTTTGTTATGCTGCAGGGGTTCATATTCTTAGGTTTTTTCGGTAAAGTCACGTAGGTAAAACATTAAAATTAATAATAAAATAAAATAAATGTTTTTATTTTATTAATTTTAATGTTTTACCTACGTGACTTTACCGAAAAAACCTAAGAATATGAATCCTTGCAGTCACGAAAGCTTCCAATCTAGAATTATGCTGCAGGGGGTTAGGGGATGGAGAGAGCACCGTGTGCAGGCGATGGCAAGTGGTTAGAAAAAACGAGACACATAAACAGGAGGCAGTATTTAAGCTGACAAACTGGTTGCCTTGCAGTATACTGCAGTAAACTATAAGACTGCTAAAGTTTAACTTAGGTTTGACTTGCTTAAAAAGGGAGGCTAATCAAGCTGGAAATAGGTTGGCTCCTCCCCCCCCCCCTTAACCTGTATATAATCTCGTGTCTCTTAGAGCTCTCTTCACTTAATACATTCATTGTGCTGTAACGGTTCCACCTGAAGATGGAAGCTTGTGTTGCCTCCGAAACGTCGTGATTAAAACAACATTTTTACCTACGTGACTTTACCGAAAAAAACAAAGAGTATGGACTCTTGCAGTCACAAAAACTTCAAATCTAGAATAAATGATCCTATCTTTTCCACATTGCAGAGAGATGAGCTCAACATGAGAAAACACTTCTTCTTCTTCTGTTGTATTGGCTTATGAAGAACAACTCTTAGAGGTTCACTAGAAATGGATTTATCCATTATATTGGTTTATCTGAAAATGGGTGAATTGTAGATACACGACCACCTTCAAGTTTATATTTGGGGCAATGCGAAGTTACGCGGTCCATGGCTTGGAGTTCATAGCTGCAGTTGTGCACAAGAGTCCCTTTGATTTTCTATTTGTGCACTATATCCGAATATTCCGTGGTTTGTGTGGATACAGAACACAAACCGACTTTCTAAATAATGTACTGATTAATACGAAATATATCGTTGCATAATGTATAGGAGGAGCTTTTGATCCCACAAACAAAGAAGCCATCTCATTTAATATGTCCTCAAATGCTAAGAGCACTCTCTAAGCACAAGGCACCCTCCTCCACATTGTGTCCATACCAGAGTCTGGGTCACTGCAATGTGCTCCTATACGAGACCAATTAGGATGCCCAAATGAGTAATGCAATAAACTTTAGAATGTAAGAAATAAATAGGTAATTCGCAATCTTACATAGATGCGGATGTGGACAAACAAAAGATTATGATAAAAAAAGGCCACTATAAAAATTGAAAATGGATTATTTTCTCCATTTTAAGTGCACATGAATGTGTGTATGTGTGCATGTGTTGTCGGGAATGATGGCAGTGGTCAGCGTAATGTGCTATGAACCAAGCAACCCGAGTTTGATGTTCAACCACGGAAAACAATAATGATTACACAACCGGGTCTGGGCTTGCTCCTAGGCCGACTCAGCCTTAATAAATACCTGGTGCAGTATATAAATAACATGGTGGTGGCTATCCCAACCCATCGTGCACCATTCCGGATTGAACTGGTGCTTGCTAACAGAACTTTCTCCAAAGGTCTATGTAGGCCGTATCGGTGTCCTTTTGAATACACTTGTGTGCGCATGTATGCGTAAATGTGTGTGCTTGTGTGTATGAGGAGCTGTCGTTTAGTGGTTATCGCATTGTGTTATGAACCCAGCGACCAAAGTTCGATTCCTGATCTTGGTCAACATTGGTGAAGTATACCTGAACCAGTCCTGGGCCTCCCCTAGGTCAAGTCAGCCTCAAAGACTTGGTGCAATGTGTAAACATCACCACTAGGGAGACAAAGGCAGCCGAACATGGTGCTGGCCACCACCCCCTTGTGTTCCATGCAGGCCTTCATCGGTGCTCGCCTACAGCACTTGCCCAACAATCTGTTAAGGCTAAAGGGAGGATATTTGTCTTTGTGCATACATGTAAAAAAATACTCACTGAGTTTCAGTATTCTTTTCTTTATGGACCTGCTTTGAATATTTTATCAATTGCTGAAGGGATATCTTTTGACATTGAATATAACTAGACAGCTTGGAGAAACCAAAACTCATGGGGGGATAACAAAGAAATACGTAGCCTTAGGTCAGCAACATCGTTTCTGTACTACCTCCTCCTGGAACTTTACTGACCTGCGGGTAGATCTCACGCATATGAATCCATGTCCAATTCAGCAACCACATTTTAAATGCAATGAGCTACAGGTGTCTGCCACCACAACCAGAAAACCTATTTCATTTTCACTTGCATACAACTGACAGCCACAAATGGCTTTCAAATAGATATTTTAACTGTATAAAATTGTTTATTTTCACGTTTAACTTTATAATGGCACTTTGGGTGGCAAATCTGTGCCAGAAAATTGCCACACGTTGACACGAAAATATTGTACTTGACATGACCATCTGAACCCTGCGTAATTTTTAATTTTAGTTTACAGATGATGACGAGACAATGCTCACCTGTGCCCGATCATGCACGTTCAAGTTGGACTTGAGTAAGCCTCCGTGACGGATTTTCGTCTCGTAGAGCGCATATCCATAGGACTGGCCATTCCCATCATTGATTGGGAATTTCTCCATGTTCATCGGAAGAGCAGAGTGTATCGGCTGGAGACATCACATGCACACAATACGGCATTATAATTATGCATTAGTCACTGGGTAGCAATGCAATTACAGTCCTCGACTCAAATGAAAAAGGTTGCGAGTTCAAATCCGGTCGAGGGTCGACTCTGCTCATCATCCCTGTAGGGTTGATAATATCCGTACCACTTGTGTCTCACATATACGAGTCTCTTCCATAGCAATGTGTCTGTTCTACCACAGGCTCAGCACCACCAATGGATTTGAACCCTCGCCCCACGTTCAGTTTGCATGCACTGCATCGTAGCATATCACGGCCTGTAGATTAAAAACTATTATCATACGTGTAAAGGTGCGATTTGCCCTGACATGTCGCACTCGTGCCACTCCTGGCAGAAGGCCCTCTGCTAGAGGGGGTTCTAGAGAGACCCTCTCAAGGGTATTTATAGCTCAGTCGTTCTCAACACTTTTTGGGCCACTCTACCCCCTTGTTGAATTTTGTTTCAACTGAATACGCCCCCCCTCCCTTTGCCTGGCCCACCATAGTTCTGTGAAATACATGTGAAGTATTGGAAAATGACGGCAGGAAACTCCTTGACGGGAACACACTTCTTTTATTAAATCTTGACTTGTAACGATACAACGCGTGGCCTCTCTTCTTCACAATGCGGTCACCATACAACGGTACAACTCGTGACCTCTTCTCTCCACCCTACGCTTCTCTTGACTCTCTTAGATTCTGTGCTGCTGGCTCTCTGTGCCTCGTGTAGACTCCGCGCCTCGGCTACACTCTTCTCTCGTCTCGTGTAGACTCTGCGCCTCTGCTACACTCTCCACTCGCCTCGTGTAGACTTTGCATCTCTCTCTCTGGCTACACCGTATGCATACTCGGCTCGTGTAGACCTTTCTCTCTCTCTGGCTACACCGTATGCATACTCGGCTCGTGTAGACCTTTCTCTCTCTCTGGCTACACACTATACATTACTCAGCTCGTGTAGACCGTTCTCTCTCTCTGGCTACACACTATACATTACTCAGCTCGTGTAGACCGTTCTCTCTCTCCGGCTACACACCTATACCTTCCTCTCCTCTACTCTCCATTACTCTCCTTTACTCTCCTCTCCGGGCTCTATCTCTGCACCTTCGTCTTCATTCTTAGATGGTTCCACTTCTGCCCCCCTACTCCTCTGTGCATCACCTTATATATCTCTTCTTCCCGGGAGACGGAGCGGATGCGGATCTCAACGTCGGCACCGCTCCTCAGTTACCCAATCACCACGCGCTATCTCTACGATCCGTTTCCGCCCAGCGCGTGTTTCCACTCCCCGACCAATCACACCGCGCTGCCACCCGATCACTCCCTCTCAGCGCGTCACCGGCACACAGCCAATCAGCAGCACTACCCCCACCCGCGCACTGACGCCTGCTCCTCCCCGTCAGCGCGCGTCACCACACACACACCCGTACATACGCGCTGGCACACGACGTATACACCCAGCGCGTATCACCACTACACATGTATAAATAATTAACATCAATATTTTAACCAATTTCCCATTTTGTGAGGTATCCTAACTAGCGAGTGACTGCAAGCGAATAAAAATAAAATGTCAACGGACGCTCAGCATGCGTGACGCAATTTGTCTGTGCTCGCTGGTTATTCTAGGAAACCACATTGTTTACGATCATTACGTTGAGAGAGGTCTTTTATATCATTCTCGTTTACCTTATGGATAAAAATGTATCGTAGTTATTTTATATAGGCAGATTTATATATGATTTCTTCACCAAATGACTCTCATGTATGATATAATTTCACACATTTGAAATCACCTCACATACCCCCCTGGGACATTGCCACGTACCCCCAGAGGTCCACGTATCCCAGGTTGAGAACCACTGTTTAAGTTTACTCTTCCGCGCTGAGCAGATAACTTGGAAGAGGTGGGAGTATCTATACTTTACCACACCACACACAACTTGCCAATCGACTGTGGTGTGTATACCCAAGTATACTGATGGGGGAACAGAGGTGGAGGGATTTTAGAAACCTGGGACATTGTTTTAATTGCCACGCTGAAAAATCTAATCAAATCAGAGACCTCTGGATTGCAAGTACAGAGTGTGCTAACCATTACACCACTGCGACATCCAATAACCTTACAGAGAACACCAAAATTACCTGAACAGGTTCATCTAAGATTCTGTCATTTTGTCGTGACTTTTAAATTATTTTGTGAAAGGCTTAATCTTCAGCAGGTGTTTTGCGAGGATTCATCCTTTATTGGACTACATTCCCCATCCCACCCTTGTTTTTACCCAGCGTTTTCTCTCTTTGCCTCTCACTTACCAGGGACGCTCATTCTCAATAAAGCCTCAAATGTCACGAAATTCCATGAAATGTCAGAGAGCTCATATCAAACACAATCCATCATTTCACAAAAGATCCAGAATCAGATGTAAGCGCTAGAAGCGTCTGAAATATGTATCCATGGTACAGATACGGGGCTCTGTGCGTGTGTGCTTGGGTGTTAATTTGAATCTGAAGCTCACAACTATAAAACTGCTAGTATGCCCTTGCACCAGATGGAAGTAGTAGCCTTACTACATATTGTTAACGTTCGTTTTCACATTTTCTAGAGTGGCATGATGGATCATTTTGCTATTTTATTGTTGTCATTATTTCCGGCAATGTCAAAGAGGTTAACTAATTGGCAGAGGCCAGCAATGAGAACCAAAAAAATGAAATGATCCCCAAGCACTTGGGAACACTCAGCATCGAATTTTTTAAATGGGCTCTACTCCCATCAAGAGGTTCCACCTGCACGAACTGATTCAATCAAAGGATCAAACAGGAATCCTGTGTGTCCTGCGGGGCTGAGACCATCATTACCGGGAGCATTTGCATTTTGCCCGGCAACCGTTTGTATATCAACACCATCACAGCACTGCTTCTGAGAGTGATGCTGTGCTTTGTAAGAGTTATTCTGGGTTTTTTCAAAGTCCACTAATTTCACTCCATTATTCATCTTACACCAAAGGCAATTGTGATATTTGTTTTCCCCTTTAACTTGCATTGCTTTGATTGGCAATCTGAGATACATTTTAGCTTCAGGTGTTGAATGCAACTTAACCAATTGTGCAACCCCACTATGTGCATATAATGCGATCACAATCTCATTCCAGTGTTTCCGTAAAATGAGTCGTGTCCTAACGGTCAAACTAAATGCCATCGTTTGTATACAATGTTGCACGCAACAGTGATTATATTCACATTTGTTTTTTACTAAGTAGAAATAAATGTCATTTTAGGTTTACAGTACACTTTTAGGAATTATTTATTAAATGTATTCACGTCACGCATGCCATATCGCTGCGATTGGCTGAAATGAGGTCGTGTGGGTTTGACGGAATTGTCAATGTCTCTGCAGTGAAAGAAATTGCTCCGTCCATTTGTTTTTAGTGGAAACACAGCATGCGCTGAGATTTAAACCCAAAAAGGGTTTTCGATTGAAATATGTTTTAAATGACTGTATGTGTATAGTAACAAACTACTTCATGGATTTCATTTATAAAAAAAATAATGCCATAATTGTCCAGGGGATTTCAGTTTTTTCAAGGGGAGACTATTATTTTCTTAATCGTCTATGTCCAGTTTGAGGAGGCTCTCAGCTGGAACACCTAGGAAAGAGGGCAGTGCCAGCGATACGGTCTTGGGCCAATCTCTTATCAAATTGGAATTTAAGTAGGCAACAACACTTGCATTCTCAGCAATGTTACAAAAAAGACAAAAAGTGTATTCCAATGTTCACATTCAACATAAAGAGTTAAGCAACATTTTTAGACAACACAAATAAGTCTCTGTCGTTATGCTAATGAAGCCCAGCAGACCCTTAGTTAACAAGCGATCAGGACAGTACATTAAAGCAGCCGCCATTTTGTGACTTCAAATCCTGGTTGGAGGTTGACATCCCATCATCCATCCGGGTCGATACAATGAGTACCACAGGAATGTGGAATTTCCACCACTGGCTCAGAACTATAAACAGCAGATTAACACTGCCTCAATGGCTATTTCAGCAAGAAATCACCTCAACTCTTTTTTTTACATGTTGGACAAAGAAAATATTCTTCCGGGCACAGCAATGAGTAGTCCATCAGCTTCATTAATAATACTCAATGAATGTAAGCTCTGCACAGATTGCTACTGTGTGTGTTTCACCTTTCCAACGAACTCCAAGGAGCTCCACAGAGGCAAGTATTCATTCATGGTGACTATTCCGTAGGCAGCCTTGTGTGTAGGTGGCGGAGGGTCGATGAGTTTCAGTTCTGTGAACAACAACGTCCGGTTACAAGTGAAGCACTGCCGATAGAATGATGATGATGATGATGAAGACCATGATCAGAAAATACATTTGCTATTGCGTTCGTGTTTCCATTTGCGATGCGCCAGCAGCCTCCGTTACCTCCATCGAGGTGCGAACAACAGCGGTCTCAAAAAGACATAATGTACTCATCAGGATGGTTTAAAACCAACAATAGGGCCCAAGTTGATTACTCGAAGGGCAAGCAGGGCTCTCTATTAAGAACGTGGAGGTCAATTTATAATTAGACTGACACTTTCCATCGATGATGCTTTTTGTTCAGCTAAAAGAGCATCTTATATGCTCAAGGATCCAAATTTCACCATGTGTGTCACAAACTTTATGAGGCCATTAGATTTTCACTACTCTGCGATGCTCACCTACCACAGGCGCATGCTGACAATCAGTCTCAATTCATTTGTAATTGAAGATGTATACGGTTTGTGAGAACGTGGGCTGTTCCCTCGAGATGACGATGAACATAAATTGTGGAGAACGGTTGTGGTTGATGGCGTTTCTTGCACCACATGGGATGCTGCTTGTGATGCCGAGTCTCTTCTCCGAATCGCTCACAACAGTTGTCAAGGGTTTCAAACCTTTCCCCTCCACTGCCACCAGCAGCAATGGGGACAAACACAGCAACGGAGGCAGATTTTTTTTTTAACCGGGCTACATTTGCCAGCTTTGACATCTGCTTGAAGACATTTAAGATCCCATGACAGTTTTTCCAACAGTATGCCATTGCATTTGGGTATCGGGGCCAAATTAGCCACCTGTCACGAAGTTACGTTCCAACACCCCAAAAATATAATTGTAAGCATGGTGTATAATTGAGCCGAACTATACTTTGAACACATATTTTGGAGAATGCAAATCTGTCAATGAAAACTGGTTACGATACGTAATTCAGTTAGGAAGTTTATGTTTAAAAGTCAATTACTGTACTGTATTACCATGTTCAAACTAGCATGCAGGGGTGCTCGTCTTTGTTGGTGGCTCTAAGCGAATAGTGAAGATTTAAATTCCGATTGTGGCCGGCCAGTCTTTCCACGCAAAAAAATCGCTCTCGATTCATAGTTAATTGCTGGGTTTGGCCACGAAACGATCTGGCCAAATTTGCGTTGAAAAACCCTGCACGAATTAAACAGTTTTCTTGTACAAGTGCTTAACGTGCCAAATATTAGTGTTTAAGCCAAGTTCTCACATACAAATCTAGCAATTAGATACGGTGGTTTGCTTGCAAATGCGTCAAGCATCATCCGGTAAATCCAGGAAGTCAGAGTAATTGTCACCTGAAACGGCTTCTTAAATAGGTGTCATGATATCGTAAGAGCAATACATCTAATTTAAACTACATGTTAACGATTAATGTACGATAACATATATGGGTACATCGATTATTAATCTTAATTATGGTTGGGAAAACCTACATGCTAAGTGAATCGAGTTGTTCTCATTTTATAACACGAGAGGCAAGTTGGGCCAAGCTGACCCATGACAAGGAGTTGAACTCGTACCACCTTGAATTGAACCTGGTGCACTAGGCCTCAGCACCATCCAGACAGATGGCCTTATCTGGATATACCCTTAACCCCTAACTTCTAAGGATGGTGGAACCTGCCATAGTCAGCTCGAAATATAGTTCAGTTGTCTGACATATAAACTGTTATGTTTTATTTTTAAATATATGTCAAATCATGATTGATTAGCACAGCACCAATGGCACAAAACACCAAGTGGCCAACAAAAATATCCAGCACTATTGAAGGTGCAATAGACAACAGATCAGGGGCGGTTTCTTCATTAGGGCGATTGGGCGACGCACCACCAATGTCATTCAACCACAGAGTCACGCTAGCCGTCACTGTCAGCCTCTGGATATAGTCCAATCAGCGTCATGTCACGTTCTGTGGAGTACCGCCTCTTTTTGGGCGATTTCGCTACGGCTGAGAATCGCCCCGAGTGGCCCCATAGACTTACATTCAAAGATCTTTTTTTTCGAACGGGGGCGCTGCAATGCATTCTCTATGGCTTCCGGGAGGGCATGCACTAACGTGCTTACGTCATCATACGTGCTAACGTCATCATACGTAAGCACGTTTCATCCAACAATATAATTTATCGCCACCTAGTGGAATCTTTAATAAAATAAACTTGAGTGGTTTGTTTTAATAGTGAGTATATAAACAAACAAGATGTATTGTAAGAGTCACTTTATTTTTCATTAATATTAAAGAAGTGAAGTTGCCTTTACATGCTTAAGCTGTTAATTTATTCATTGCATGGGTGGACCTTATCAATCATCCAGACATTTGCCCCCCCCTGAGAGATTTTGCAGGAGCCGCCACTGCAACAGATAAAACATTTCTTGAATTGAGCAAGAACGGAAATTGTGTACAATCTCCCCAAAAGGCATGCCGTATTCACAGAGCACTGATTCCAGAAACGCAGCAAAGTCATTGCAAGCAACAAATGTACAGCAGATGTTGGCACTCCGCAGGGATATTCTATCAGCCAACTTCAAGGCACTCGGGCTGAAACTTTTGTTACAAAAGCATAGGGTCAAAATGTTCTGCTGCAGAATATCTAATATTTTCATATGAAGGTCTGTCTCGTGTTCCTAATACCCCAAACTGCTGTGAAACTTTAAATTGTGTTTCTGTCCATTCTGAAGAGAACAGGTTTTTTGCGCAAGCAAATTACACGTCACGAGCAGCCATATACTTTTTTGAGTCCTAATATAATGCACATGTACAGAATTTGAACACGCCAGTGAAATCGTATGCAAATAACAAAGTAACCAAAGGAGGACAGATGTAAAATTGCTACTAACTTGCATGTACCAGTGCCCTGTCACTGAACACAGCCAATAATGAGAATGGTGGTGCAACATCAGCTTAATCCAGGATGAGCACAATAAAGCAGATGGGGTTTGAGTGCTTTTTAAATGTGTGTAAAGTCTCATAGGACTGAACGCTTGCTGGGAAGAAATTCCACAATGGACAGATCATAATCGGGGAACTGCCAACATATTTTATGCTGGTGGGTGGGACAACGAGCCCATTTCTTGACGATCAAAGAAACCATCTGCGTGTGTATAATGGGATAAGCACAATTTTTTTCCCTTTTAGAGCGTAATAATAATTAAAAGTCTGCATAACGGGAGTATTTAAAAATATATATATTTTTTCACAGACATTAAGGGACTGCATGTGGTTTTAAGTTTAACGGAACTCTACAGCCCACCAAATGCAATTTGTTAAACTGTGTGCAGTGACATCAGGGATGTCAATGTAAAGGTGCTGGCCTGAGAGGGCCGTGGCGTGCGATGTAATATCATTGCGTACACCCCGTGGGCGGGTGTAGTACCATCCCTAGCGGGGCTTGGTGAGCGCTGGGATAGCGCGGGCACCACGCATAGTGTGTAGTGCGAGCTCCCACCAGGGAGAGCGGGAGAGTGTCAGCCCAGGGACATGGAACTCTGGTTGACCCCGTAGACACGTGATCCGGAGTGTCCACAGAGAGGCCCCCAGGTGGGGGGGCTCAGGGGTGATCACGTGTCCGGGGAGAGCTCTCAAGAGGGATGGAGAGGGAGCTGGAACGCTCGAGAAGGCGGGTGGGGCCAAGGGCAGAGCGGCCCCGACCCGGGGGGGGGGGGATATAAGGCGGGTCGCTAAGAGGGACCGGGGTCGCTGCATTCTACAAGCTGAAGGTCCACGTCTACAAGCTGGAAGCTCTACGTCCTACAAGGCATCAACACGTGGTCGGGGACCCGAGTGAGGGTCCGACCCTTCGTAGCTGTAACTCCTACATGTAGTGTCGTTAGCTGGGTGGTCACCACCCTACGCTGGATCTGGTGAAGGGGCAGTTACCCCTTTGTGTTAGTGAGTTGATGTTACAATAAAAGTGTTGCCTCTAATGAACAACATTTGCGACTCAGTTGGACTCACTACATGTGTATTAATGAATGTACATTTTATTTAAATATTAGACGTTAACATTTTTTTCATTTCAAATGTATTACTTGTGGAGATTATCAACAGCTAATAATTTCTGCTTTGCTAACCACTTATCCTTCCTCTCCTTAAAAAAAAACATTTTAATCATCCCATATTTATTGCAGTAATTTTTCGTTTTATGTTTGGCAATTTCCAAACATGACACTAGAACATAATGGCCCACTTTCAAAATACACCTCAGGGTATTTGATGAGATGATACACACTGGTCAATGCCTCGTCTCATGAAAACTGTAGCAGACCACACTGGCGTGTCATATAAATAGAGAAACTAAACAAAGTTACACTTACTGAACTGAGTCATCAGTAGTTGCCTTATCTTTTTGTACTTGGGTGTATAGTCTCCAGCTTCTGACAGTGGTGCATCGTAATCTGCAATGGCAAATGGAACAAGGCATTGCGTTACATTCGTTTGATGTTTTTGTTAGAATTGGTGATAGTTTTTAAGGAAATAAACAAAATAACTTTGGGTCAAAGGATATGTGTGCCATAGCACAGCAAGGTATTTCATAACATAAGAGATATTTGGAATGCTTTATATTGACAACGTGAGCATTTTACAGAATGAATATCAAACAGACAATTTCAATACATTGGCACATGTTAAATGTATGAATACAGTGAGATTAATTGAAGTGTTTTTCTGCTCATGCAAATCATTCAGGTGGTACTAATCTCTGTTAAACATCCTAGCCAATGATGGAAATTACACATTCCATGGGTAGGAGCAAGTCTTCACATAGGAAAAAAACGTTTGAGTATTTCAGCGGGACTAAACAGTGGTAGACAACAAATATTGACATTACGTCCTCAGAGAAGCAGCAAACAATATAATTATTTAACACGTAGGCTTTCGCGACCAATATTGTTCATAATCAACGATTTTTGGGTTTAGATCGCGTTATTTATAAATGTGTCGTAACCCTCCACCACCCGACACGGCCAATCAGTAAAAAAGTGTCACGTTGACAAAAGCAGTGAACTATTTGTCTTTTGTCAACGTGACACTTTTTTACTGATTGGCCGTGTCGGGTGGTGGAGGGTTACGACACATTTATAAATAACGCGATCTAAACCCAAAAATCGTTGATTATGAATATAATTATTGACCTGCCAATCGAAAAGAAACAAAAAATGTGTGCAATCAGGCTACAAGGCCTCACGAGAAATTACGTAAATTGGGAACAACACAAAGGGAGCATCAACCAACATTTAAAATGTTTCCATGCACATTTTAAAATGTATTTGTTTGTGGGGCTTTTATCCCTCCCAGTTACATTCCGATGCTATGGACACCATCTCATTATACGAAGACGTTCAAGTGTGGAACGCTCGCAGTGAGCAGTGCATAACTCTGCTAGAGAACCGCACATAGAGGACCATGTCACTTGACTAGTGTGCACCTACGAAACACCTTCAATTGCGACCTTCCCACATGCCCTGCAATAGAGTTTCATGGCAAACAAGAGCTGGAATATTCCACATTTTAAGGGACAGTATTTATTTCTTATTTCTATTATCGTCTTCTGTGAGGGATTTTATATGTATTAAAGAATGAGACAATGCACTCACAATAACATTGTGCCTGGCCTTTGTTAACTATTAAGAAACATTCGACTGGGTGAAATTTGATGCAGTCAGAAAGCAAGGTGCAATTTGAACATTTTTGGAAATAATAAAATGTACAATTTACAATGGGGATCGTGTGGGTCACAGGACATAAATCACAAGACAATGTATCTCAGTGGGCTCTTGCCTGGATAAATTGTCAACCACAAGACAATGAACGCCAATGGGATCTCAGCGAGTTAAAGTGAAGGATGTGAATCACATGACATGGTTAATCTCAATGAGTCACATGGAGGATCCTGGTGCAATGTGTAAGCATCAGTTTTGTCTTGGGCAGATGCCTGCGATCTAATCATAAATGTAACAGGGCCACCTCAATGATCTGAGATGGAATTAGCCATCTAAGACACCCAGTCACCTCTGGTTTCATCAAGGTTATTCTGAATTCAGTATTGAATTCTGAGTAAAACAGGTTTTTTTTCTATCTCTCTCAGCAGATTGACATTATTTTGTTAGAGAGACAGCCTTTCCTCTGCAGTGTATTATCAAATGCTATCCTAGTCTGAAATACAGATCTAAATAACAGTAACAATATCTCTCTTTAAACTGTAATAAATAAAGCATTTAAAAAACAATAATCGTGCACGCGTCTTTCTCGTACGTTTTTCAAATGAAAAGTACTGTATGTGCCCAATGTCATGAATACGCTCTGGCAAGTGTTTGCACTTCTCCGTGAAAATAGTTTGTGGAAATAATAAGAAACTAAACATACTGCTTTTTCCTGTTTTACCGTGTAATGAAAGTATGAAAATAAAAACCACAGCACATGTTTCAACCAGCGAATTCAGGGATCATTACACAAGTGCACCCACTAAATAGATGCCCCATTTAATATTGCAGACCGTTAAAGCTAGTGCGGTTAGCGAGCGCCGAATTCGGGCAGCACAGCACACCTGGAGTTCAAGTGGCTCGGACCACACCTTGGCAGCTTTGTCTCTCCAGTGGTGATGCTCACACACTGCTCCGGGTAATAATGCAAGGCTGAGTTGAATGAAAGGAAGTCCAGGAAAGAGGCAGATGTAACTTGCCTCAGATATTTTGGCAGTCATGGATTGAAAACAATAACATACACACTGCAGCTGAGTGTGAAAACCATTCTATATCACTGGTTCCCAAACAACGGCTGCCGTTTTCCACAAAGTGACGGTAACGGCAAAGATGTATACCCCCTACAGCCATACACAGTTAGGACAAGTGCTGTAAGCGAGCATCTATGAAGGCAGGCATGGCACATGAGGGGGTGGTGTAGCCAATGCCCCACCCAGTCATTTGTCTCCACCAGTGCTAACGTTTACACATCGCATGAAGTTTAGTCAATTAAGGCTGAGTATACCTAGGGGAGGCTTAGGACCGGTTCAAATAATACCACTGATGTGAGCCGTGACTGCGAATCGATCTTAGGACATGGAGTTTGCAGCGCAGTGGGATAACAAATATGCGACTGCAAACACACAAACACGGCCAGTCGCACCGATAGTTATTTTCTGTCCAGTTAACTTAGAAGGGGCCCAGGCCAAGTTCAAATACCAGTTGGCACTGCTGTAATGCATCATGGCCAGAAACCTGGAAAGCCAGGCTTACCAGACTGTACCAACCCTACACCACCGTGACAAAGACAAAGATCCCCTTTGCAGCCTACACAGGCTGTTGGAGTAAGTGCTGTTCGTGAGTATTGATGAAAACCAGCACCGCGCCCTGCCGCATTTGCCTCAACGGTGCTGTTTACACACCGCACCAGGTACTCATTTAATGCTGAGTCGACATAGCAGAGGTGCAGATATTCACCACTGATGGAGCCATGGCCAGCAATCGAACTTGGGTCACTGGGTTCGTAGCGCAGTGCACTCAACACTAAACAACGCTGCTCGCATACACTACACATACACACCGGCATGGCTCTACACACAAGCCGATAAGCTCATACAAACCATGTGTGCATCATATATCTACAGATAAATTATGTCCCAGTAATCCTCTTTAAACAAAGGTTGCATACAGAATGCAGACATTTGTTCATTAAGATGTATAAAGCACCACACTGCATGGTAATAGCATGGGATGAGTTGAAAATCAACCCTGTGGAGCAGTGCAGTGAATGTATTACATCTATAGCGATAGCTTGTGCTGCACAATAATTTTTTTAGCATGGATGGGCGCTCCTTTGATTTCCACGGTAATGTCTGAGCAGAGGTATTAATGTTGTAAAACAAAATAATCACTAAAAGACAATCTTGTGGACCACACATAAAATTGATAAATGAAAGGCCTCCCCAAAAAACAGGCAAATGGATTTTTTTATGAGCTTATTCAGCACATCTGATTAGTTGGTTTAACGAGGACCCTTTTATAGCTTAAATACAATTTGGCCAATGTTGGTTGTCAAGCACGGCCCATCAATCAAAATGTAACTGGGCGAGGGCCCATTGAGACTCCACTTGCCTTTTGCATAATGGACCAAAGTAACCGTAGATATATTATTATGTCTTTACCCAAATTGCAGGCCCTTTCCAAATTTGTGAATTGTGCAATGCCACTAGCACACAATGGGCAACTTTTGATAAAGATGTCACAAGTTAAGAGAAGGAATCCACTATTCAAATCTCTCTTCTGGTTCCCAATTCAAACTGGATCAATTACATGATGACCATCAACATATTTTGAAGGTCTTCCATGGATTATCTCCTGCCTCCATCACCTTTGCATCCATCCTCCATCACTCTACTTTCCCCGACAAGCTCTCCAGCAGCCGCCAATAGTCAATGGGCCGGAGCAAAGTGGTAAGACCTCTTTGGCAGCAAAAGATCAGTTGTGCCAATTCATTTTGCCGCTGCTAGGAGCATGTTATTTGATAACTCATAAATTTCAAACGGTTATCACACTGTTGTTGGCCACTAATGTGACGCCACCTCAGGTGGGTGGTACTGACACGTGGAATATTTGGTCTGGGCTTGTGGCCTAATGACATCCTGACAAAATCCTCAGTTAACCTCAGCTCGATGAAAGGTCTCTCCCTCTCTGCTGCTCTTGCTGTCTGGAATTCCTACCCCTTGATTTCTCCACTGCTAACTCTATCTCCCTGATCCAAGTTCAGACTTAAGACCGTCTTTCTCTTCTCCTCCGCCTAAGCTGTATGCTCATCAATAAGTCCTTAATTCAATAATCAATCCCTCTTTCCCAGAGCCCCGTACATTCCCATGTATCTCCACCCTCAAATGAGGTCACTTTTTCCCCAGTGCGCATCGTACACTACACTGCAATGTCTTTAGACGGCTTTGTAAATACATATTGTATTGTATTAAAAAAAAATGCAATGTTGACGGGCGGGTGGCTCAGAGGGATAATACTCACATAAGATTATGGAGGCAGCAACGCAAATATCCTGAATATGTATGGGGGGGGGGGGAAATGTGCCTGTGTGTAGCAAAACCAGCTTACATGTCTGTACTGGGGCAATGGTCTCGTGATTCAAGACTCCACAAAATGCTGTTAGATTCAGTCAATGTACCTACTCTTTTGTACCTTATCTTTGCATCTTTGCAGCTCTCCAACCAAAACATTTTAAAATCACTTATTCAGCAGATGTGCACAGCCAACAGCAAAGGGGATGTATATTTATAATGATGATGATGGTTGTGATGATGTGAACAATGTTTATATTTGGGATGATCATGTTCATGGTTATGGTGGAGTCATTGATATTCATTACTATAATTATTGTGGTGGTACTGATCATAATGGTTGTGTGGGTGATGATGACAATTATGATGACGATATTGGTGGTAGTAATGATGCGAATGTTGAGTATGATAATGAGCAAGATGAGAATGATGGTGGAAGTGATGTAACGATGAGATTCATCGCTCACCATAACTGGTGATATCTGGTTGATATGATGGCAACTCCACAGCCCCATTCATGAATCCAAAGTTTGTTCCTCCATGAAACATGTAGAGGTTGATGGATGCTTTCTGGTCCAGTATCTTCTTCATGTTGTCAATCAGTGCTGCAATAGGACAAGCATGAACATATTAACAAGATGGCAGTGGTTTCTTGTATAGTGACAATACCAGGATATTGGTGTTGTGATGATGTTGAAGTTAGAGTCAGCACACACAGTATTCAGAATCAAGAATTATTATTTATCTTGGAGAAATCCAATGAGTTATGAAGCTAATTTTTTTTTACAGATGTCCAGTAGGGGCAGGTCAGAAAGTTACAACAAAACAAAGCAAATCACTAAAATTAATTAAACTAAACTGTTTTTTTTAACTAGGTAAAGCCCACTTAGCTATTAGTTATTTTTCAGAAGTGATCTCGTTACAATTGATAGCTCAACGAAGAGGCTTATCATGTGGAAATGTATAGCAGCCAAATGATCTCCATGGATGTTTCTGGAAAGTTTCCAAAATAAATATGTCAAAGTACAATGCTGTAGTATTTTTTTCAAATTAGTGATAAATGTGTTTTCCTAGTATATTGGTTATTTAAAAAATGAATGCATTTTTTTCGTAATAAGTCTACAGCCCAATGCTATATACTAGGTATGACACAACACTAACCCCTTTACACTGCGATTTGATGAACTGTCAGAATGAAGAATCATTACTGTTTCCTTATTACCGCCTCGTGGTTTTTTATGTTTTTGTCTTACTTGTAATTTTCTTCACTACACTAGCTTGAATGTAACATGAGCATATTGTTTGTATATAACTTCCATACATCTAAAATGATCAACTCTCACATCAACAATTCAATGTTTGCATCATGAGCACAATAACTAATTTTTGTTGATTAATTGGTGCATCATTACATACCGAAGACTGCATATAATAATAAAGGTGGCAGGATAATATAACTTTTTATTGACAAATGTAAGTTGCAAGCAATTCATACCCACAGTATGGACACATGTATGAACCTATGGTATGAATGTCTATACACTGCACCGACGTAAAGCAACGTGGATTTAATTCCCCTGATAAGTTCACCAGTAGAAATTGGTATCTGATTTTGGGTTGCGTGTCCCTTAGGTTGACTGAGCATAAAATGATCAATTGGAACATGATGGATATGGTCCTGATGTAAGAGCCCCTTCATGTGTTGTCAGACTTAATGTTTGCAAAGCAAATCCATATATAAAGGCCAATACTGTACAGTGATGCAAGAAATATCGTACGCAGCATACGTGCACATGTTTGCAAACACAATGTATATATTAAATATATATATACCGTCAGCATTGAACACCATGTGGTAGTTCCCCCAGCTGTCAAACCATCCCGTCCAGAACTCCATGACCATTTTAGGAAGGTTTGGCTGCATTCATAAAATGCACAAAGACAAATGCACGAAGCCAAATACATAGATCCCCCGTGTAGCCATACAGACTGTTGGAGCAAAGTGCTGTTAGCGAGCACACATTAAGGTCAACATTGCACACAATATGGATGGCGTTGGCCAGCACCATGCCTGCCCACCTATGCTGACCTCACCTATCAGAGGCCCAGAAGTGCAGATGTTCATCACATCTGTTGGCTGCGTGCAGGAATTGAACTCAGATTGCCAGCTTTGCCACAGTGAGTTAAACACGTTCCTTCGGAGTGGGCAGGTAGGAACTTGGTTGGACAGCGCATTCGTGCACGACAGAAAGCTCGCGGTCACGTGACGCACTTCAACCAATCCGGCAGCGTACATGTTTGGGAGGGGCTATGCACGACAGACAAATAAACCCTGGTGGGCAGTGTGGAACTGTTGTTCCTACCTGTACCACTACACTAACCACTCCCCAAACACACACCTGCATGATTCTGTCAGTCCTTTGCATGGACGATGTAGAAGGGCCATTCCCCAAAATGACGATAGTCCTGTATATTTTTTCCTCAATTATAATAGTATTTGCTTATTGATGATTTAAAGTACATGATGATGATGATGGAAAGTACAGGTAAAACATGTTTCTGAACAACACGCAAGGTGATCAACAAAGAAAATACGGTAGAACTGGAGTTATAAGCGACAAAAACATCACTGGAATGCTGCACATGAAAACAAATGTACAAAATGTAAAACAACGCATCAAAATACCAGACATCCCAGACACTCTTTGCATTAAATTGTATTTATACTGCTCAGTAAAAAAGGTCAAAATGGTCAAAGGTATTGACAGATCAGTGGCCAAAAGAGAGAACATGCTGAATGAAGGGATCAAATTGAGCATGGTACATCAAAACAGATGTGGCATAAATGAAGTTTTACAGAGCTGCATACAGATGCGGTAAGAGTACTACAAATGTGTGGGTCTATCGGGAAATTATTACAAGATGTTATTTGATGATAACCAATAACAGAATAAACAAAATATTTGTTTGTTAATTGACAAACTTCGAGGACCATACCAACCTGAACTGAATCAAGATGCTCAAAGTAGCTCCTTTGAAAATGCTTGAAATTCATAGTTGACAGAGCTGAAACACAGTTATCAAAAGTTTTTCTTGTTGTGACTGTGTGTGTGTGTATATATAATGGTGAAATTTGGGCACATGCCACTGAATTGATTCACATTTACATTAATGATTGGCAAAGCCACCACTCTCTAACTCATAACAAATGTAGCACCCCCCTACCAGATGCGAATACTGCAGGTATTTATAGGAAAATAACATATGGCACATTGAAAATGACTGATGATGCATTTATAATGAACCCTGTGTTAAACGTTTTGAGTAAAAAGCATGATTAATTCCAAAATTACTTACTTGAGCATTCGGGCACTGACTTTTTACAATTCTAGCATTTAATAACCACACCTGCATCAATGTGTTCCATATAAATACAAAAGAAAATAGTCATCCTGGCTGGCGGTATTTGACAATACATGTTCCAGCAAAGATCGCATTTCGTGTACCAGCTGAGCCACACACAATCACAACCAACCCAAATGATACAGAACCCACTGCCCAAAGAGGGCAACTCAGTTTGCCTCTCCAGTGTTTGCCAATTGTGTTAGAATAAACGTACATGTTCTAAATTAACATATGGCAATTACAGAAGCATATCCCGTTGTGCCAGACGAATTAATTTACCAAAGGATGTACTGTATTTACTAACAGGTCTATGGAATTGTACGATGATTCTTTATACCAGCATCTCGAGCATATTAATATCTGTACGTTACATAAGTCAGCATTGTCTTGTGGGATGGAGCTCAGCTTCATTGGCAGCCCTGAACCCGACCTGGGAGTTCCGAATCCTGCCAGTGCCAACTAGTGGAATAAATAAATCAATAAATAAATGTACGTGAACAGTTACAACAACGTATATGTAGGTGTAGATATACAAGTACCTCCATCCAGTGCTCCTTGGCTTAGCCCATCTTTGTTGTCCGATGTCATCAGGAACTCGATGATCCCATGTTTCAGCAAAACCTGCAAACACATTCACAAGACAGCCCATAAAGTTGGGACACACGTGGTTAGTATTGTTAGTATTAGGGTAGTTAAAGGTAACTGGTAACCAGTAACATATTCCAGGTAACCCTTGCAAAAGAGGAAATGTTTCATGATCTCAATGGGGTTATTTCATTCCCTGGTTAATTACAGAATACAAAAGTAGAATTTTAGGAAATGAATGCACCAATTTTAAAATAATTGCCACGCAGGGAGATGGAAAACAACTGGCAACTTCTGTACGGCAAGTGCCAGTGTGCTAACCATTACATCAAGGCAGTTCCCTACCTTAGGCCGAATACTGAACATGCTAAGATTATTGCTGTAGATGTTGCTGTGTGTGGCAAATTGGTTTTGTGACAATGTTTTTGTTGTGTCCAGTTACGAGTAGATTTAATTTAAAAAAGAATATTTTAACAAACATCTTTAACATCTGCTGCTGCTGCACTCATTGCTGTTAGTGTCGTTGTGCATCTTGATGCCCACATTGGCTGTCACTTTATCAGCAGCCGCCATGGCTGCATATTTGCTGTGGCTGTTTACCTGCTTTACGGATTCCATGTAGCCAGTGTCCTTGGCATAAGCTCCATACTCATTCTCCACTTGCACTGCAATGATGGGGCCACCGTAAGTGTACTGCAAACATTAAAGAAGAACAAAACACCATTAGGTTACGGATACACGTGCATTAAAACTAGCCATCTAAACGATATGAACTGCTTATATAAACATGCAAGGAGAGAGTGGATAAACATAGCTAAGCAGTCTAATATTTGGCATGCTTGCAGGAGAGACCATAAAAGTTGGTCTGCACGATCAAAACATTTCATCATGCTGTAAAGTAATACATGAAACAATACTTGAAACAGGAGACCATTATGTGCACACTTATGAATGCATTATCTCATCCTCTTTATTTCAATGGTTTAATTTGGCTCGCAATCAATCACTATCCGAGGTTCCAATTGTGTCCCTGCCAGACATCTCTTAATTGTTGAGCGAAGGTCTGGACATGACCTGGGTTTTGCTCACATTAATTCCCAGGCCCAAGTTTGCAGCCTCTTCAATGACGTTTTTCCAATGGTTCTTGCATTTAATAATAATGGTACAAGTACCTACTGAAAAAAATGTCTTCAGTTTAATTAACAATCTAATTATTATGACTATACACTGTATTTAAAAATAATCATCGCAAGTAATATAACTCTTGCCAGAATTTTAATCTTCTAAAAACATTTCCAACCAATGCACATGCTCCACAATTCTAACTTAAACAAAGACAAAGATCCCCCTGAATAGCCTTAACAGCGTTGGGGCAAACGCTGTTCGCCATCACCTATGAAGGCCGGCACGGCACACAAGGGGGTGTGTGGCCAACACCACGCCCGACCGCCTTTGTCTTCCCATTGGCGATGTTTTTACACACCGCACCAGGTACTCATTTGAGGCTGAGTCGACCTAGGTGAGACCCAGGACTTGATCAGATAATCGTCACTGGTGTTGACCATGAGCGGGAATCGAACTCGGGTCGCCAGGTTTGTAGCGCAGCGCGCTAACCGCGACACTACCACTCCCCCAAATCTAAACACAGCCCAAAAGATGATGAAGTGCATTTATTTAAAATATTTCAATCGGAATAACACACAGCAGCAATCATCGCCCCATCCGGGCATATTGATGCCTGCTTGCAGACCAGGTGCCAAGACACCTTGTGCCATACAGGGACAACTGCCATTGGTGGTGTGCTTTCAACATTTTTTAGATGAAAAGTGACGTAAGTCACTTATTGCAGTTCTGAGATGCCCCAGCATGAAAGACGCCCTTTCAAAAACAAAGCATAATTGAAACGCAGGATTTAAAGTGTTACTGTTAAGCAGTTTACAAACATCACTCACTTGTAGAGGAGCCACACTTGGCATGAGCTTCTCAAAAAAGTTATCGACTGCATCTATAAATCCTGAATAAGTTGTCCGTAATTTCATATCTGGGTCTGCCAGAAGCCAGCTGTAACACAACAAAGAAGAAACAAATATATCGGTGTTAAATTAGTAACCATCACTGTTCTTTCAAACCACTGCCTGAAAACCAGTTTAGCTTTGTAAGTGTGTAAATTGGAAGGATGCGAGTTCAAATTCCCACATCCCAGTCAGAAGCCAATTTGGCTGTTCAGCCCTCCACCAATATGAAACTAAATCCCACTCTCGATTTAAAGCTTTCGTGACTGCAGGGATTCATCTTCTTGGTTCTTTCGGTAAAGTCACGTAGAAGGGAAATAATTAAATAATAAAAATACAACATAATAAAATACTATTCTCACGACGTTTCGGCCACAATGCAAGCAGCCGTCCTCAGGTGAAGAACAGGTCTGTCGGAAAGACAGACGCTGTCTTTCCGACAGACCTGTTTCATTTTTAGAATTGTATTATTTCCCTTCTACGTGAATTTACCGAAAGAACCAAGAAGATAAATCCCACTCTGTGGAAAGTCAACTTTAGTTGTCTTTTGAGCTGTCTGTCCCCGATATAGAAATCTGGAATGTCCAACGCTTACGCTAAACGCAATGATCATTGCATGATATCGTCATGTGCTGCGCTGGTTTGAATATGTGCTTGATGTTAGCACATACACAAACAGGGGCGGTTTCTTCATTAGGGCGATTGGGCGACGCACCACCAATGTCATTCAACCACAGAGTCACGCTAGCCGTCACTGTGCCTCTGGATATAGTCCAATCAGCGTCATGCTACGTTCTGTGGAGTACCGCCTCTTTTTGGGCGATTTCCCTCCGGCTGAGAATCGCCCCGAGTGGTCCCATAGACTTACATTCAAAGATGTTTTTTTTCGAACGGGGGGCGCTGCAATGCATTCTCTATGGCTTCCGGGAGGGCTCGCACTAACGTGCTTACGTCATCATACGTAAGCACGTTTCATCCAACAAAATTATTTGTCGCCACCTAGTGGAATCTTTAATAAAAGAAACATGAGTGGATTGTATTAATAGTGAGTATAGAAACAAACAAGATGTATTGTAAGAGTCACCTTATTTTTCATTAATATTAAAGAAGTGAAGTTGCCTTTACATGCTTAAGCTGTTAATTTATCCTTTGCATGGGTGGACCTTATCCTTATCAATCATCCAGACATTTTCCCCCCCTGAGAGATTTTGCAGGAGCCGCCACTGTACACAAACAATCTATGCACGGTACAATTTGTGCCTGAGTTTGTGTCTTCCAAGCCTGGATTGGGAATACCCTTGGTTGACCGCCTAAACAGATAGGAGGTGTGATACATTAAAATCAGCACTAGCCACACTATTCTACATGTATTGTACAGGAAGTCCTCATTTAACGTGGTAGATGCGTTCCTGAAACGTGCTGCGTGAAGCGAAAAATGTGTTGAGCGAAAACAATTTCCCCATAATTAATTTAACAATCAAGTTGGGCGAGATACGATGTACGCTCACACAGTAAGATGTTGGCACAAGTAAGGGTACAACGCCGTATTTATCATTCCGCATACTGTAACATACCGCTCAGTCGCGCAGCTCAAGAAAGCAGTTCGTTGTCGACCACTAGGAAACCGCGTTACAACAGGGCGTGATCTGCATTATAACGGGTGCATTGTACGAAAAGTGTTCCCCAAACGGAAGGAACACGTGATAGCGAAAGCGCGTTGTGTGAACACATGTGAAGCGAGGACTTACCTCACGGATCTGAATGGATATTTACTCTTAGCACTTGCCTCAACAGTCTGTCAAGCTAAACAACGGGGTGTGAGTGTGTGTGTGCGGCTGATATGTGAAATACCTTGGCAAACCTCCCAGATCCCACTCGGCGCAGATGTACGGTCCAGGCCTCAGGATCACATGCAAGTCCAACTCTTTAGCCAGCTGAATAAATGCCCTTAAAACATTTACAAACATTGACGAGTGTTTAATCAAACATGCAAAGAGCAACTATAACTTGTAAAACACGCTACCTAATTGTGAGAGTAATGTATTTTTACTTGAAGGAAATATAACATTTCAGATGTGCTTTATCTCAAGAGCACACACACGCTTACTTCTGTAGAGAATATCACAGGGTCTTTAACATCCACTTAACAGCTATAGCAGACATGTATGAAGCACCAGAATAATTACTGGGTGGCTGATGGAATTAAACTCGTGGAATTGAAAATAAGGAATGTTGAGCTTGTACAAAAAATCCAGTTTCTTTTTAGGAAATAAAAAGATCGATGTTTGGGTTAGACTATTTAGTGGCATGACCAAATCTGCGTCATGAAGCCCCATCACCACCGGACTCAGTCACATGAATTGTTATGTGTGCAAGCGTGTTACGCGCCAATTATTATAATTTCAGCTCACTGATGAGTTGAAGAATCGTCACAGCCAAATTTAGCAGATGCAGATGAATTGTATTGGCTGTGAAAAGCATTCACGTTAAATAAACAAGTTATCGGGGTTAGTTTAGAACATGAACTTAGTGAAAAAATATTCTTAGGTTTTTTCGGTAAAGTCACGTAGGTAAAAAATTTAAATTAATAAAAGTAAAATAAAATTAAAATCACGACGTTTCGGAGGCAACACAAGCTTCCGTCTTCAGGTGGAACCGTCACAGCCACGACAGCTGTATCAAGTAAATGAGAGATTACAAGAGCTACCACTCCGTATATATAACCATTACAAAAGCTACCACTCCGTATATATAACCATTATATATACGGAGTGGTAGCTCTTGTAATCTCTCATTTACTTGATACAGCTGTCGTGGCTGTGACGGTTCCACCTGAAGACGGAAGCTTGTGTTGCCTTCGAAACGTTGTGATTTTAATTTTATTTTACTTTTATTAATTTTAATTTACCTACGTGACTTTACCGACAAAACCTAAGAATATGAATCCTTGCAGTCACGAAAGCTTCAAATCTAGAATTAGTGAAAAAATACACACTAGATTCAATTGAAGCTGTACGTTTTAGTTCATCTGAGTGCAACCAGCAGACAGCCGTCTACTCTAGACAAAATAAGTCGCGGTGAGATGAATACACTTCAACACAGCACGGAGCTTAGTCAATCATTGTTTGTTGCACATCACTATGGGTAGTGTGTAGACTTTAACACCCACATTCCCTGTTCTTTTGACTCGAACTTCTAATGGATAATCCTCCCCGAGTGTGATGTATTTGTACACAGCAGGTTACGTCCTGCAGCACAAAGTGTGAGGTAAACGTGCAAAGGTTTCAAGATAATGAATTCATAAGCCTAGGCATTATAAATTCATACATTTTTCCAAAGCAGCCAACATTTGACCCATTTCACATCATAGACATATACTGCACACATTTAAACCTTTCAATGACTCAATTAGCATTGTGTATACACATTCACGAGTGGTGTTCTTTGCATAGCTTTATAGCTAAAAATGTGGCTGTGGATAGGGAGGTAACCAGTTCGGTAGGTGGATATGTGGATAGATAGCTATAAAGCATATTTCTATCAATCTTATCAACATTTAAAATCAGACGCGTTATATGCACCATGGGATCATCATAGTCTACTGTGATTGCATCTCCATGCTTTATAAATGTTCGTATTCTTTTATACTTTTCCTTTAATGTTCATATTTGCTATGTTCTCTACCCAGGCAGGTTAAGCTACAAAAAATGCTCCATAAGAAGAGAGGAGCACATCGACTGGGGATTTGAACATGTGAACGAGGCAGCCCTTTACTGTGGCATACTAAAGTGAATAAATGCATAATAAACATTAAACACATAAATAAATGAGTAGCAGTTGGGTAATGCATTCACTGTGACAGTACCCAATATCCAGAGACCCGCTGAAGTCAAACACTCCCCGCTGCGGCTCATGCAGGTTCCACGCCACATATCTGTGTGCAGACATGGAGGGAGAGATATGCATGTGTAAGTGTACAGGGGTGTGTATGGGAAGTGGTAGTGTAGTGATTAGCGCATTGCACAACAAACACAGCTATCCGAGTTTGATTCCTGCTCACAACCAAAATGCGAGGTTAACTAAGCCTTAAATCGGTACGTTGTATGTACGTATGTTTAACTTCTTGCACGCCGTACATAGCCAACCGTGCTAATCGGAGGTGTGGGGAATGGACAACAAACTCAACACAAAAAGCAGTTTTAAAGAAATGAGTTTTAAATCTAGATTTAAAAGTGCATAGCTCGAAGTGGCTTCCTAATATCGGAAGGAAGATCGTTCCAGACGGCCGCAGAAGCGCTTCCGAAAGCGCACAATGCAGTGATCGTGTTTGTTCGATGGCTAGCCAAATTGTGCAGTGTGTAAAATATCAGCACTGGGGAGACAAAAGGTGGGGCCGCATATGGTGCTTGCCACACCACCTCCTCATGCGCCGTTCCGGCCTTCACTGGTGATCGATATTAGCACTTGCCCCAAAAGTGTGTTAAGGCTATAATAGGGATCTGTCTTGTCCATGTGAGTGCTTGTGAGAAGACGTATATGGGTGAGCGCACGTATACGTGTGTGTGCACATGTGTATGCGTTAAAGTGGGCAAAATGTCCTCACAGGATATACTGTCATGTGCTTGTGTGCGGAAGTCTACGTGTGCATGTGTGCCACGTGCCAAATGGACTGTGGTGTGGTGGGTGTGGTAGATGTGTGCTGGTTTACACGTGGGTGTGTAAATGGCACTATATATCCACTGTTACATTTGCAAAAGAATCATGACTATGTTATTTCATGATGATTTCCCAACACAACCCCTTGTTTGAGCATAATTGGTACAACGAAATAATGCATTTACAGCAATACTTTTATTCTAATAATTTCCTCGATATTCCTTATATGCAGGAATACATGATATATGTACCAAGATTATACTGCATTTTATGCAAAATTCTCATCTCATGCAGCATCAATTTGTGAACATCTCATTTTTTATCTTGTGTATTTTAAAATCAACATCATAGCCTGCACAGCTCTAAATAGCACATGTAGCCACAAGCATGTGGCCAGACTGCCATCTACTGAAGTCGATTCATTTGAACATTACACACACATTTTAAGCAATACAGTGCAACATTTGCAGTTTCACATTATTTTTACATCTACATGTCAATGTGTAGAGGTCTTTAACAGTCCACTGCTGGATGACCGCTTCCCCACGCCATGTCTGTTGTGTGGATTATTTGACCATACTTCACCACACGAGTGAGTTCCAGTTGGCAAAGGCGGCGCCCAGCACTGGTTCATATCACAAACCACTGATATTAGCCTTGACCAGGAATCAAACTCAGGTTCTCAGGTTAATTGTGCAGCGTGCTGACCAGTGGGCCACTGATACACCACAATATAAATCAAGAATTCTAGATTTGAAGCTTTCGTGACTGCAATGATTCATATTCTCAGGTTTTTTCGGTAAAGTCACGTAGGTAAAACATTAAAAGTAATGAAAGTAAAATAAAACAAAACAAAAATAAAAATAAAATTCACGACGTTTCGGAGGCAACACAAGTCTCCGTCATCAGGTGGGACCGTCACAGCCAGATTAGCTGCATCAAGTGAAGCAATGATTCAAAATGTAATCCCTTATAAGCAAGTTTAATTTACTTCACCGAGTGTTAACATCCCCAGTTATTTTTAACAGTACTCTCTTCATTTTTCAGCCTGCATTGGTATAAACATGGGCATTTTCGTTCCTTTGTTCTATCATGTGTATCAGACCTCCCCTCCCCCCTTTCTGCCCATTGTGTTGGCGTGCGCAGCAGCCGCGTCCAAGCCGTCGCCAAATGTTTTGTTGGCTCCCTCCCCCTCCCACCCCCCCTCCCTCCCGATACGTTCCATTCATTGGCTACCACATTCTGATGAACTCCCCCCCCCTCTCCTCCCCCCCTTCAACTTGCTTATAAGGGATTACATTTTGAATCATTGCTTCACTTGATGCAGCTAATCTGGCTGTGACGGTCCCACCTGATGACGGAGACTTGTGTTGCCTCCGAAACGTCGTGAATTTTATTTTTATTTTTGTTTTGTTTTATTTTACTTTCATTACTTTTAATGTTTTACCTACGTGACTTTACCGAAAAAACCTGAGAATATAAATCAAGAAATTAACTTGCAACAATTTAATAAATACTAAAACCGCATATATCTATCAGTGTATTGCTTAGAAAATGTTTGCTTTTGTAAGAATTACAGACTAATCAATTGCACGTTCTCAGACTCGTGTCATTATGAAACAAAAATGTTCTTATGCAACTCCCACATTCAGCAAAACATCACAATGTCAAGGGCTGTCCCATAAGACGATGCCTGCCTAACAATACTTCTGTAAAGAGTGATTCACTGCGTGTTACTTATTGACTGTACTGTACTTACACATTTAATCCCTCAGAACTGCGCTAGGCTTGAGCAAGATAAAGTTGCGTGGGACAAGATTGATGATTTTGGCTGTCTGGATTTGAGGTGCCCTACCTAAGTATTCTGACAGAAATGATGAGGTGAATGAACTATGGAGTCACCTCCAACAAAGGTATCTGTGAATAGTTTTACTTTTACAAGGTGCAATGCTTTTAATTTGGGACAAGCTGGTGACAACAGATAAACCCTTGAATAACGTCGTAGTCTTTACCATCAATTTTATAATGAACGTCACAGAGTGACGACACCGATGAATAGCTAAAATTGACTGCATGATGTCTGGCACAGTGGCAAGTGAGCACACGGTGAAGGTCAGAGGGTAACCTTGGTCAATACCAGTGACAGCCCCATAACTCGCCATCATTATTTCCTTCTCCTCGATGTCTTAACATCGTATCATGGTGGCGAGATGTTAATTCCCTCACCTGGTATACAGGAGGTGGTGGGTTTGATCCCGACCCTTACACCTGTAAATTTGGAGTTTTCATGTCTCACTCCTTGTGGTTGCGTACATTTTTCTCCGTTTTTTCCCTCTACATTTAGAAACATGCATTTAGAGTATTTGGCTGCTATACATTTCCATGTGATAAGCCACTTCGTTGAGCTATCATTTCTGTTCAGGTCGCTTATAAAAAAAATAGCTATATAGCTCAGTAGACCTTAACTGGTAAAATAAAAAAATAGTTTATAGTTTTATTCTAGTGTTTGCCAGCACGATCAACAGCCAGCCTCAAAGATCTGCTTTTCTAGTTCTCCACCATCTGGCTGTAGGGTCCCGAAGTGAGGAGAGCATCATAGACGTTAGGGAATGGTCCAAGAGAAGGACACCACTCAACTACTTCCAGTGTCAATTTTTAGCGAACCACTAATGGTGACAATGATTATTTTCAATCACAGTTGCTGAGCGCAGACTCAAAGGCCCAGATACCAAGTAGCCAGCAACAGGTAAGCATGCCTAAAGATTATTTGGCTCTATCGGTAAAGTCACGTAGAAAGGTCAATGAAAATAACAAAAAAATAACAAAAAACTACCACGTTTCGATCACAACACAAGCGATCGTCATCAGGATAAAAAAGAGGGGGAAAGCTGCTTAGGCAGACTGTTTTAAAGGGTTAAAATGGGTGTAGCCCAAGGGTCATAAACAAAGTGGGCGGGCTAGTGATGTTAATGTGAGAAATTAGCATATCCCAGATTTGAAGCTTTCGTGACTGCAAGGATTCATATTGTTAGGTTTTTTCGGTAAAGTCACGTAAGTAAAAAATTTAAATTAATAAAAGTAAAATAAAAATAAAATAAAAATCACGACGTTTCGGAGGCAACACAAGCTTCCGTCTTCAGGTGGAACCGTCACATCACGATAGCCGTGACGGTTCCACCTGAAGAAGAAAGCTTGTGTTGCCTGCGAAACGTCGTGATTTTTTTTTATTTTTTATTTTACTTTTATTAATTTTAATTTTTTACCTACGTGACTTCACCGAAAAAACCTAAGAAATTAGCATGTTAATGTATGATCGGAGAGCGGCCTCCACGATGAGGGCGCTGAGGTGGCTATGTTAATGTAAGAGATTAGCATGTTAATGTGAGAGATGAACATGTTGATGAAAGATCGCAGAGCAGCAACGTCGAGCTCGGCGAGCGAGGTGGCTGTGTTAGTGTAGGAAATTTTACCTGTTAATGTAAAATCATAGAGCCAAAAATAACAACTAACATCGGAAGGTGGTAAGATGGGAACATCACAGCCAGTTATGACTTAAACTGGTTGACATCGTCCTTCCAATGATTGCTCAGTTTGTACCCATCTTCTCGATTGAAGTTGTGTCTGTGTCTGAACATGAGGATGGCTTCATGAACGAATCTTTGTTGGTAGCCAGTGGGTTTGCAAAGTACCTTCGTCTTAGAGAAATACATTTCGTGTGAGCCCACCACATTAAAACAATGATTAGCCACGACCAAGGTATTGGTCCTGCCGTGTTTCAGATCTGCCTTATGTTCACGAACACGGTCCGAGACATGTCGCTTAGTTTCCCCAATGTAACGACTGCCGTAGACGCCGGGGTATTGCATGTCAGGGATCACATCCTTCATAGATGAGATCAGATCACAAATTTTATGTACTGTGTTAAATCGAACCTGGATCCTGTATTTGCTCATGATTTTGGAGATCTTTTTGGTGACCTCTGCTATTTATGGCAAGGTGATGGTTTTGATTGGGTCCTCAGATGGTTCTTTCCCAATGGTTGAGGTGCGTGTGTGAGTCGGTGTACGTGTGTGTAAGTCGATGTGTGTGCGTGGGTCCATGTGTGTTTGTAAGTCCATGTGTGTGTGTCAGTCAATATGTGTGTGTGTGTAAGTCCATTGTACACCCCTAGCTGCCACTGCAATTCAGTGGCCTAAAATACAATGTTTCAGTCCGGATGATCGCTGCAAAGTATGATCTGTGTTTTGATTTAGTGTTCTGATCTTAAAGGTGCATTGAAAAATGTTGATACTCTGACTGATGCTCCTGCTGTTGTGGAGTGACTCATGCAGCCAGCTATGGCTGCAGAGTTTGGTAGTACATGTTGTTTACGTCGTTTATTGTGAAAATTCGGTCACAGTTCCTATGATCACTGTTTCATTGCTTTTATGGCTTTATTTTGGTGATTTTCGAAAAGTTTTTTGGTTTGGCCATGTTTGTTTGTTGTAGTACAGAGTTAGACTGATGGCCTTAATCTAAGTTGTCTTGTGGTTGTTGTTGACTTGCATCCTACTGGGATTTTTGCACACAGTGTTGGTGTACGGTGCTTTTTCTGCAATATTTTGCTGTCTTTTCTTGGATTTTCTGTTTGCACATAGTCACTTTAAGATGTTTTCTTGTTCATGTTTTTGTTTTTTGTTTGTTGCGGTTGTGCCCGATTCAAGAGCCGAATGGCTCACAGGGCTATACCTAATAAATGAACTTGAAGTGTGTGTAGGTCGATGTGTGTGTGAGTCTATGTGTGTGAGTTCATGTGTGTGTGTGTGGGTCGATGTGTTTGTGTGCGTGGGTCAATGTCTGTGTGTGTGTAAGTCGACATGTGTGTGTCTTTTTCGCCCAGGCAAAGCCGGGTACTTCCCACTAGTGTTTCTTAAATTGAACAATGTTACAAGAACTTGGATAAAATAAACGATGGCGCGTGAATTACAAAGTTAAGCAATGCAACTAAAGCAGCACAAAGATAAGTGTTTTGAACGGCACTGTGGTGGTTGAACACAGTATGGATGAAATGAAACAGTCAAGTCTGGTAGCCTAAACCCTCTCCATGGATGGAGGAATGAACAAGTGAAGTTCATGGCAACAGTCACCATGGTAGTTGCAATCGAAAGGGGATGAGGCACCTGACCACCAGCAAAGGAAGTAAATGTAATTAATCCATGAGCGAATTCACAGAAATAGTAACCACGGTAGCAGCGACAGAAGAGTCCTAAGTAGGTGACCGACGCCTCCAGAAAGTAGCTACACTGAAAAAGCGAGTGCTGGATCATGAGTGATGCATGGAAGCATCAAGCCCCGGTCCTCACGTGGTGAGCGTGTTGAGGCCGCACGCCTTTAGCTTGAGCAGGCGGTCGCGCCAGTACTCCCGGGGTACGCGGAAGTAGTGCACCGATCCTCCCAGGATGTGCAGCGCCTCTCCGTCAAGCGTGAACTCCTGACCATGTGTCTTCAGTGAGCCTGACTTTTTGAGGTCGGCTTTCAGGATTTCTTCATCCATGTCCAACTGAACCTCGCTCTGCAGGTTTCTGCAGCACAGGGTGGGGTGTGAAGATGCATAGCTGAGGTTATGCCCTGCTGGGAGTATGGTATGTTTAAAAATCATGATGCGTTGTTGTGGAAAATTCAGAAAAAAACATATATAAGCAGAACTATGGTCTGTCTCAATGTATATAAAGTGTAGCACATCTGCGTATTGGTTTTCCAGACCAATTATTGTCAAACAGCATTTGTTCAAGTAAGCAAACTCTGGCCTGGTTTTGATCTTCCAGGTCTCATCAGGCTTGTTATGTATGTATGTATATTGAAGTTCTTTTCACCGTATATCGCCAACCGTGATAATCGGAGGTGCAGGGGAAGGACAACAAACTAAACACAAAAAGCAGTTCTAACAAATGTTGCCAAGTTACCAGATGTTATTGTCTTTACTAAGAGTTCTGTCAAAATTAGGCAAATTTTTTCAATCACCATCTTTACAGGAAAAGCATTTCTGCAAATTACTTTAGTTTGGACCAAGTGAATGTTCTTATTTTACTGCATCTAGGCAAGAGCAGATTGCACTAAACACGTCTCCTGCAGTGTGTGCATTAATAGCACATCAGGTGTGGCCAATTGCTAACTGCATAACTTTTGTTTTCAATTTCAGAGTCCATTTTAAAATCCAAACATGCCATGAGTTAATGTAATACAGTAACCACAGAGTGATACACAAAAGATGCATGCACAGTAGGGGGTAGAACTTTTGGGATGGTCAAAGAGCTCAGAATAGATTAATTAATTAATTTACCATATTGTGCTTAGTTATCCTTGCACTTTTATTTCATGTTAATACAGGACTCATCATAATGTGCTCTCACTGGATTTAAATAACAGATACAGAGCAAGTAAGTGTATTTTTTTACATCACAATTCTGTTCAAATAGAAAAGGTAGTACTGAGTGACTTGACAATGACAGTCTTTGCTTTACCAATTTGAATGAGTATAAAGAGTCTGCAAAATCAATGGGTCAGCTGAAATAAAGTATCCCTCCTTTAAAATAACATCTAAATCAAGTGCACTATTTATTTTATTATATAAAAACCAGTTAGAACGACGATGTGAACAAAATTTGTTTGTTATCTAGTGGATTCATATATCTTGCCTCCATTGGAGATGATGCTTGTGCTGCCAAGACTTTCTAGTTTAGTGCCAGATGTCGTTCTGGAAACGTTCTCACCGGGGTTAAAAGATGTGTACCTTACACACCGGTGGGCAACTCACCCGCTCTATGGACTTGCGTGACATGGCAATCGCACCACAATCACCTGTCGCTATCACATACTGACCTCTCACCTCTCACCTGAGACCGACCACTCACTAGTTTATTCCATACCATACACATTAGAGAGCAGATGATAAAATACACTATCGCCAAAGCCGTTGACAGCAAGATTAATATGAATTTTCGGAAAATTGGATTGAGAAATAAATGCATGAAGATAAACGGAGGTCTTCTATTTTAATTACAACACAGTTATACAAACCAATGGAAACAAATTACAGAAAATTCAAAGATCTTAACAAAGATGTTCATTTCGGCTCAATAAACATGGGTAAAACAAAAGCCTCCTACAGTTCCTGTACAAGTAAGAAAAAGAGATACAAACTATATATATTTAAGCGACACAACTGGAAAACAGTGAAAAATTTAGAAACCCTGGGCAAATTATTCAATGTGGACCATAATCTAAATGATGAAACAGGCACACAAGATCAGGTTGGAGTGCTTTTGGAAAACTGAACTTCACAATGAAAAGCAAGATACCAATGTGCCCGAAGAGGAAAGTGTTTATTCGATGTATATTACCTGCTATGACATGGACCAGAACCACATGAAGGCATGGAGAAGCCTTAATCCAGCACTAAAGAGACCATGGCTGACAATGATTATGCTAATTACAGGAATATAATTAACAGCGCCATATAACATATGGCATTTCGAGCCTGTTGTAAAATATAGCACAGTACTAAATACGGACAGTGAACACGATGAAAATGAATTTTAAAAAAGGTTTAAATGGCTGAATTTAGCCAAATGGAGTTAATTTATTTGGTGACATACTCTTTGGTTCTTTCGGTAAAGTCACGTAGATGAAAAAAAAGAATGAAAATAACTAAATTAAATCACAACGTTTCGAAGGCAACACAAGCTTCCGTCATCAGGTCACGAAAACTTCAAATCTAGAATTATTTGGTGACAATGAGAGCTTAATAACTGGCACTTACCTCTCAAAAATACGTTGCCTTTTCTGTGCCCGATTCCGCACAGACACTGGCTGTGTGGACTTTGATTGGCACCTTAAGTACGGTACTGCATTCTGTGTAACACATCCCTTGGTTCAAAGTATCTATACGCACTCTCCCATTATTGGAGGGAGAACTCAAAGGTCAAACGTAAGGTTTTCTACGTTTATAGCAATGCACTTTGGCCCAAAACCCACAAGGGTTGTGCAATGTTGCCGATTCAACAATATGTTAACAAGCTTTGCTCCTTCACGCAAGCTGTCAATGAATACCTTTGTTGCGAATGTGCAGGATTCGGTATTGCAATAGCGTTCAGTGCTGGGAGTTTAGTGGGTTCATATAAGTCAATAAGAACAGTGCAATATTGTAAGTAGACTGCAGAAATATGCCACGTAGTAAAATTGGCGTTTATTTAATTTGGCTGTACCCAGCCATAAAGGTTGAATAAGTGGTCAGAAAAACTGTTTCAAATTGTATTTATCAGCAATGCACTCTATGGTACAGTATAGGGAAAAGGTCATTTCAGTTACTGGAAAAAATACTGTAATAGATGTATTGAGTCTGCTAAGTGCAGCATAAAAGTAATTCCAGCCATTCTCAATCCACCAATGAATGGCATTCCCTTAATCATGTCTGTTATGGTTTTTTTTTACCATACTTCACTGCGCAGGTCAGTGCGAGTTGGCGAAGGGGTAGAGGGCATGTCCGGTTCTGATACTGAAGTTATCCAAGGCTGGGAATCGAACGTTGGTCGCAGAGTTAAAAACTGAACAAGCTAACCACTTAAAACGAACATATTACTTGCCAGGCCAAAGTGGAAGCAAGCACATAATTGCGTACAACAATGAAATATGTTGACAAGCCTATAAAATACTGTGCAGCATTCTAATAAATGTCTTAGCATGTAAAGTAACCTTTTGTGATACCAAATGATGTAGTTAAAAGGAGGTACTTTCTCACCAGTGGAAAGACGTGTATTCTAATTAATGTATGTACTGTATGTTGAACTTCTTGCAGCACGTGGCCAACCGTGCTATGTTTTTTGCCTATGGGCAGTTTAAACCAATGTTTTCCAGAATAATTTAAGCGGGAAAATTCTGGTCTGGTTTCGAGTCTCATCAGCAGAACCAGACCTTTTATGCAAATTTTGCTGAGTTGAATGAAGCGGACCAACATTGTCGGCAAAATGCTTCGCATAAGCACTACCGGACAGGCCGCTTCAGCACAAATAACCATAATACAGTATTCAACTAATGAATACTGCACAATTTCTGTCATGTCTATGTGGCAAAATAGGCCATTGTTTATTTATTACAGTATAACTCTTCTCATCCGTGGTGATGTAGAGGACGAACATCAGGGATCATTAAAAGGTGGTTGTGAGCTTATGTGGGAGCCTGGGATTCTGTGCCACGATTTAATGCAATGTTGCTGGCTCAATTCTCCAAAACAGGCACAATAAAATACTGTTGTGCATCATTCAGCGCCTAGAGCCACCCATTAAATACAACTCTTGAGCTGAACATTAACGATTTACATAAACAGCAGCACAGGGCTGGGACATGTACTTGTATTATGTACTCGCGAGCCACAAATTAAATGCCAGCTGAAGCAGAGACAGCAGTGGTCGGGCTGGACTGCAAGTCCATATGCCAAGCAGACCCAACTTGCAGTGCCTAAGAGCCCCCTTGGCAGAGTGGCACGTGCCACATCCACCACCAAGTCTGATCCAAGACAAGATATTGCGGTGTGATTAAACCAGTGGTAGTCACGGCAGTCAGATTAAGTCGGAGTGCACCGGTTTGGTGGCAGAGCACATCTTATTTGACCGTCATGGCAGTGGAGTAGAAATTCTACATTTCCATGTAATGTCCCGACTCAACAACCAATAAGGACTGAACCTTGCAATATCTCTGGAGTGGATGTTCAAGTAATACTCTGGTTAAATTAAAATACAGTCCTGTAGACTTAAACCACAACGTACTTTTTTTCATATACATGTCCTTTAGATATATCCTGTAACAATAATATTTAAATGATTTTCTTAAGTATGGCATTGTACTGTGCAATAATTCGATTATGGTAGTCACACGTTTTGAAATATACCTGAACACTCAACTGCAAAGCGCATACAACAGCCGACATACAGCTCACATACATACACCTCGCTAACACACACCTAACCTAACCTCCACCACTGAATTTGTACGCTCACCTGGAATCCACATACACACACCTGTGAAAATACACCTCTTCAAAGACGCACCCATCTCTGCACCTCCACACACACTCACCTGTAGAGATATCTGAAAGACACAGATCCCCCGTATAGCCCTAACACGAGGGGGCGTGTGATCAGAACCACGCCCGGCCGCCTTTGTCTCCCCAATGGCGATGTTTACTACACACCGCACCAGGCACTCATGAGCTGAGTTGACATAAGAGAGGCTCGTGGCCGGTTCTGATAATCGTCACGCGTGTACACTCACCTATGCACACTCTCACCTGTGCATTCATATCTGTCCACTCACCAGTTTACACGCCCTGCCTCCATGCAACTTCATCTACAGTGTGCACATACCTAAACGTTGAAGCTCGACGCGCAATTACCTACATTGCACACTCACTCACCTGCACACACTCGCACACTCACTCACCTGCACACACTCGCACACTAACTCATCTGTACCCTCAAGACACTCACCTGCACTTGGAAACTCAATTGCACACTCACCTACACACAAACTCACTGACCAGCACATTTCGACGCACTCACCTGCACACGTTCACCTGTACTCACTCACTCACCTGCACACACACCCCCCTGCACTTAGTCGCACACTCACCTGAACTTAAGACACACAATGACCTGCACGCACAAACTCAATCATCTGCGCACACACACTCACCTGCACGCCACTCACCTGAGCATGTAGATGATCACCAAAACGAACAGCACGATCAATAAACAGTAAACGCGGTTCTTCTGCGACTTTCGCATGGTGACGCTTGCCATGGTTGTAATCCACCCACCTGCACTTCTCTGTCGCTGTATTTGCGGCACGGCAAACGTGAGCCAAACGCGGAAACTCACAACAACGCACGTGGGTGGCTATCTGTGGCCGTGTGGCGCTTAGCTTATAACGTCAGTGGACTTCACTAAAACTTCACGGAGCAATGGCAATGGAACTCATTCGGTCCAAAGTTGTTTTTGGGGGGGTGAGGGGTTGGTCTCAGCATGCACAAACTTTCTATATCTTTTCTGGATTTTTCCCCAACTTTCTCTATCAAGCACAAACTTTCTGTATTTTTTCTGGATTTTTCCCCAACTTTCTCAATCAAGCACAAACTTTCTGGATATTTTCTGAATTTTCCCCCAACTCTCTCAATCAAGCACAAACTTTCTGGATATTTTCTGGATTTCCCCCCAACTTTCTCTATCAAGCACAAACTTTCTGTCCCAAGTTCTCAACCTGTTCGTCGCGGCTCGGGAGATGAAACAAGAATGAGAGTGATAAACTAGAACATACGATGATGATGATGGTGGTGGTACACTGAAAAGCGACACGCCGCTGCAGGAAAGTTTACGTACAGCTGACTGCAACAGGTGTGACGCAGTGGTGTGTCGATGTATGGGGTGTGTGTGTGTCGATGTAGGGGGGGGGGGTGTGCACCGTGTGCAATGATAACAATACGCAGTCTCTATGCAGCGTGGCTTAGTGTGCGTGCTGTCTCCAGTGAAGTCGCCACCCTGCCCCGCTGTGTACACAGCTTTTGTTTTGCATCGCCATTGACGGCGGGGTCGTGGGTTTGGGGCCCACCGTGGTCACGTCTGTTGCACGTGCACGGTGTGTTCATGTCGCGGTGTGCCACGTCTCGTGTGTTGCTTTGACCTAAGATCACCTGCCGGTGCTTTTAACAGTCAGGGAGTGAATGCAGCGTGCAAAGGCCTAGAACTATGTCCGTCGTGTGTTTGTGTATGCACATTCGGTGTGTCAGTTAAACTACATTCAGTGCGGTTCAACGAAATTGTGTGCTGCGTATAGCGCGTACACACACGCAGCGTTCGATAAAGTGTCTACAAATATACGCTAAACATATCGCTATTCACTCTCGCTTAGAATACAGTGGCGTGTGTGCGTGAGCTGGTATGTACTGCTAAGTGTGCTGGCTACCATCGGTGTTCGTGCTGTGCCGATCACGGCCCCTATGTACCGTACAACAATGTAGAACTTGTACGTTGTGCGTACGTTGCAACACAGTCTGTAGTTTAAACGTAAGATGCAAGTACTGTATATGTGTCTGTGCAGTGTGTGCAGTGTGTGGTTTACATACAGTGCGGAACTGTGTGACACACGACTTTCTCTTGCGTGTGTTTCGAGAGAGATGATTATTCAATTGTTTGTAGCGTGTGTGTGCATTCTATATATATAAAACGTGCTCGGACTGGTTTGGCCAGCTCACACCCCCCTTTGGCGCGATGGCTGAGGCTCTGTTGTTTCCCTATCGCCGCCCCGAATCGTTTTCACGACGACGACGATGCCGTCCCACCCACTCTGCGAGTGATTCCGGTGCGAGGAGAGACCGAGCGGCAACAACAACAAAAAACCGGTGACTTCTTCCGCAAGGAATCGAGTCACTGTAACTGCATTCACCACGCACAGCGCCTTGTGGTGAACACGCAAAACGCATGCACTGACGATATATTTTAACATTTTTTTTACTGATTGGCCTGGCCAAGTCTCGTTAGTGTCAGAGCAGAGAACGCCAAAAGGCGAGCAGTCCAATGACAATGCACTACCAGGGTATTTATAGCTCGGGGTGAGTAGCTACAAAATGGGTTACCTTTTTGCTAGTATCAAAGTATGAATAAGTAATAATAGATGTTAACCTTTCTGGCAGTAAAACGGGTATTGGGATGTTCAAACATCAATTCGAAACCTTTTGCAAGGAATGAAGTTTGCATTAAGCACACGTACGTGTGGTGAACATGCAAAACACAAAACGTGCTCTGACAATATATTTGCATTGTCTTTGAAACTAATTGGTATACACCAGAGACAGCCTTCTGTAGGGTCTAGTCTCACTGTCGTGACGACGCGTGGCGCCAGTTGCAGTTCCAAGGAGAACCAGGGTGTAAATGTCCCTGTCAGCGGCGTGTGCTGCTGGGGCACAAAGGAGAGTCCATGAGGGACATGGCTCTGGTGAATGCAGAGAGGGGCGCATGGGAGGATATAATAGTCTGGGTGAACACGAGAGGGCACGTGACCGTACAGAAGAGGTAACGGGACACGTGGTGTCGGGTCCTCGTTCTTCTGATAAGATTGAGAAGGGGGCGTGGCCGAGGGCGGAGCCAGGCCACGCTGAGGAGCATAAGAGACGAGTCCCGAGAGTCGATCTGGGCTGTCTTCTGGGAATCAACTCGCCGTCTACATCTCTTCGGTCTCCGGGGCTTGTTAGTCGTGAAGCATACTGTGTTAACGGACCTGGTCCGGTTATATAGTTACCCCGTGGTGGTTACCGCTATATAGTATCCCGTTGTATGGTTAGGTAGTGGACCAGAGTACAGAGTTAACTATGTTGTACGTTATGTAGTGACCCCGTTGGGGTCTAGTTAGCTACGTTGTACGTTTAGGGAGTTACCTTGTTGGGATTGTTAAATAAACGTGTTGCCTCCAAGAACAAGTGTGTGTCTCAGTGAAACCACTACATCACTACCAGTGTCAGACCAGAGAATGCCAAAAGGCAAGCAGTGCAAGGACAATGCCCTATCAGAGCATTTGTAGTGTAATAGCGCCGTCTGTTGTCCAGCAACGGCAACTGCAGTGGACGAGCAGTACACACACACCGGTGAGCATATACACGGGTGTGTCGGCAGGGCGGAAGAACTGGGGCAAGGGTCATAGAAGACCCCGTCTAGAAGCCCCTGGAACCCGCAAGTGGGTTCGAGAAGGGAGGCGCGGCTAGGGCGGAGCCAGGCCGCACCGGGTAGCATAAAAGCAGCGGAGAGCTCGTGGCTGCCGGTTCTGGGAAGTGGACTCGCTTGTCGTCACTGTCGTCTTCGCCGCTTTCGTCGCTGTCGTCGGCCGGATAGCTCTTGGCTGTCTTGGTCGGCGCCGTCGGTGTAACACGGTCAGGGTTGTGTTAAGGCTCGGCTAGACGACTCGGGAGAAGCGAGGATGAACCTGTGGACCTGATAGTGTTGAATAAAGAAGGTGCCTCTTCAAGAACCTTGTCTCCCGCTCTGCTCACACTACACATAGCTTGGGGTGAGCAGCTACAAAATGGGACCTTTTTTGCCAGTATCAAATTATGAACCAAGAATAGGTTTTACCCTTTCTGGCAATAAAACAAGAGGTGTTAAGACGTTCAAACACCAAATATCAACCTTTTGCAAGGAATCAAGTACTGAATTTACCACACGTACTTGTGGTGAACATGCAAAACACAAAACATGCTCCGATAATATGGGTGTGGTTAATGCAGACTTGATTCCTTGCAAAATGTTTCTATTTGGTGTTTGAACATCTTGACACCTGTTTTTTTTCCAGAAAGGGCAAACCCTATTCTTACTTTTTGATATTTTGGTACTGGGAAAAAGGTCCCATTTTAAAGTAACTTCCCTCTGCTGTTTTTTTTATCAACATAATGAATCCCCGCTGTCAAGCATGACGTGTGTGTGTATGTCTTGAGGCGGCCCTGGGTCTCCCCTAGGTCGACTCGGCCTTAAATGAGTACCTGGCATCAGTGTAAACATCGCCACTGGGGAGACAAAGGTGGTCGGCGTGGTGCTGGCCACCCACCCCCTCGTGTACTGTTCCGGCCTTCATCGGCGCTACTTGTTAAAAGCACTTACCACCAGCAGTCTGCATACTTGTTACCTCCTTGTCAGTGCCTACCTTATTACAGACCAATTCAGACCGTATTGGTCACCCCGTGCCCCTTATAAATCTCAACGTTCATCTTACAAAGTCCCATCACAAGGGAGAAACATGCAAATAGACATTTGTTTTGCCCGTATTGAAATGGCTATATGCCGCACGGACCTGAAAACTCAATTTACCTGTACAAGAATATGGGTAAACCGTATGGGTTGACAGGTATGCATGTGAGGCAAGGCCATTTCCACTCATGTGCAGTCAAACCATTAACTACTGTGCAGAACTCCTCTTGTCCGCAACCATACTACGTAGTACGTACCCACAACTTATATTGTCCACGAAAGATGTAAAGTCCACTGAGTCTTCGATTCCCAGCGTACCAATAAGTTCCTATTATTCGCCGGCATTTGGAAGTGTTCCCATTAAGTGGATGAGAACGGCATCCAATTATATACCGTACAGTACTCTCAAACATTGTTTGTAAATAAGAGGGTAAATTCGTAAATAGACTGTACGAAATTCGTATCCCACAACTACATGAACACTCTGCTTTGCGTACATTACGTTACATATATATTTTTGGCACGTATTGTTTTTTAGCCTTGGTTTTTAATGTGCTCGTTGTACCATGTTGATGCAGACCTTGCCATTTGAAACTTGGCCATGTACAGTTGTTTTTTGATTGTTTTGTTCAGGTTTTTTTTGTAATCACGTTTTTGTGAGCATGTCCCCATTGAAAAATAATATATTGCTCAATGGATTTTTATTTTTTTTACTTGTACCAATATAAAGCCTAAACCTATTCAACTAAAATTATTGAAACTTCAAGAAACCACTACAATACATTTCCCTACTGATTAGTGTTCGTTTTAAAACTTTACTTCACATTAATGGTTTCAAATGAATGGAGGCAATCTGGGAAATAAGTAATATTGAAATGACTTATTGCCGTCAGTTAATGTAATATTTCGTCAAAATGTGCTTGTGTGCTACATTGTTGCATCTCAAACTCTGAATGCACATACACTCATCCTTAGCTGGATGTATAATTTAGTGGCTTAGCCAATGTGCAATTGTTAATTTGTTTCAACCCCACCTCCACCTGAAATTCCTACCGTGCTGTAAAGTACAGCAAGTGCTTAAAACCCTGGTCACGTGGCACACAGGAGTAAGCGATTGAATGCCGAACAAATGCATGGCAAAGTGTTACATTAATACTGGTACTGTATGAAGCCATATTCTCAAAAATAAGCCCTTGTTATTGTACCTAAGCGAACCCCATTCCACAGATGTCACAACAGGCTTCTACCTAGTTATGAAAGCAATATACACATGTTCAGGGCATATGCAAGTACATGCAGTAATACAAATATACTAGAAACGGGTATCCTTTTTGTTCACAGATTCTGTTGTATAATTTTGCAGTATTAGCTTGAGCGAAACTACAGTACAGTAGGTATAGTGATTTCATAAGCTTTAATTAATTATTGACACAACACATACATTGTGTGGGTTTCATGTTTATTAATACAGTATTTTCAAAACAGTCAGAATGTGTGAACAGCTTTCTTAAATATGTACTGGATATCCGTTACAACTTAACATTGGACAATGAACAGTATCCGCAAGCTAGCTACTTTAAATTAGTATACACGGTTATCTGTGTAGGTGTACTATCCAGATGTAGACCATTCACCTTTCGTGTAACGTTTCTAAGAAACTTTTACTCACTAGCACATTTCACCTACACAATATCACCATGTCATCTCCAAACGTAAAATACACTTACCTAGAATATATGCTTATACTGCATGATTGTTAATGCTGCAAAAATGTATGAAGTAACAATAGGAATTACACACGGTCGAACATGTATTCGCCCTGTGCAGCGAGCTGTACACGTTGGCGAGTAACATAACCAAGCCCCCCCCCCGCCCCGGGTCAAAGTAATCCAATTACGTGAATTGCAGAAAATTAATTAAAATTTTCAAAGGCTAAGGAAAACATGCTACATACAGAATATCGTGCCAATATTATGCTGAGTCTATACACGATAGCAAAACAATCCTACTCTTTAAAGATGTAATTTAACATGCATGCTCTGAATAAAAAAAAAAGTTATTCGAATTAGTATTTATGTTTTACATTTCACATTTAAATATTATGACAGTTTAATTAAACCAAAACTGTAAAACACGACCACAGTATGATTATACGTACATTTACAAACCCGAAAGATTACTGTGCAAGAAGGCATTGGCTTGGTACACAGTACGTATTAAACAAAGCATGTTATTAAACGAGTATAAATATATGGCGCAAGATATGGAAGCTAATTCTTTTTAAATTGATGAAGACCTCGAACAGATTAAATCAAGTCACATCATATGTAAACGGCCATATGGGTACAGCCTGAATGAGTCCAAGGTACACTTTGACCTTCAGTGGCTAACAAGTTCTGAGATGCATCCAAGAAACTGGAAAATTTATTCATTTAATAGAGCGTGTCTGAAAGACAGTATTGTATTGTGCTAGACGCTCCAAATGTAAGTAAGAGATGGACATGCTCACAACAGATATAAAGGGCCCTCGTAAAATGTGACTTTCTTCAACTGAAACGAATGCAGTCCCAGCTGTACTGTGATATCTCTGGGAATTTGCCAAAGATATCCGTGCAATAACCACAATTTTGTTAACTGAAATAAAACAATATTGAACACTGCACTATACTGCAATTTATAATTGAGGAATCTAGTAAGCCTTATCTAGACCGATAATTAAATCACAGTTCCTGAGCACATGGCCAAAGTCCCAAAATGCAAAGCGATAAGCAACAAACGCCACAATTAAAGTTGTCACATGTAACAGTGTAACACATTTAATGAAATTGAGCAAGGTAATTACATATTTGGAAAAGAGTTGATGGGAGCCAATGTTACAGTTAGCGCAGTTTAAGGGAAGAAGCAGAAATGTAAGTGTTGTGATCTGCAGTGGAGTGGTTGAATACAGAATGAATGAAACAGTCAGTCTGGCAGAGAGAGTCCTCAACATGGATCAAGGAGCCAATGAGTCTAAAGTTCACGGTGACATTCCCCCTTTAGTAGTAATGATGCAATGAAGGTAGCAGAGAAGGCACTTCTGGATGGCTTCACAAACAAAGCATGACCCACTTTAAGCAGCCTTTTAGATACCTTCAAAATTGACTCCGTTTAAAAGTTTAAAGTCCACGTTACTAAAATATGTTGCTGTAGTTTCAAACGATCCTGTGACAGTAATTATGGCCTCAGGCTAATGCCATGGACAAATGTGTCAATAAAGTCAGCCATAAAAACTAAATATTTGCAGAGGAAGATGAAAAAAACTAGATAGATGCAGATCATAATAATCCATAATATAGTTTTTTTTTTATTAGATCGCGTAAATATAAATGTGTTGTTATACCCGCCACCACCCGACACAGCCAATTGGTAAGGTTTGTCACGTAAATAGAACATGCCAAATATGTGACTAGTGCAGCACACTGGTGTGTTGGAGAGCAAATCCACAACATTTGCAATCTAACCTAACCTAAAAAAACAATTTAACCCAACAAACCTATATTATGGATATTGGTCGCGAAAGCCGACGTGTTAAGCAGCTCATGATGTCGAGCTCCTGTATATTTTAGAAATATAAGAAGACACAAAGGTCCATTTCAGGACAGTATTTTTCACTCTTGTTTGGAGAGGTCATTGTCACTGCTGATGCCGATGAGATAGGCTTGTGGGGCCAGGCCATAAATCTTCTTCACCTGCAACAGAATGGCAGAGAAAATATTGCAAAGAACAATGTACAATAATATTCACTTATTTACAACATGACACTGTGTTTATGTAAAAACGTGAATTTAAAACCGAGTGTACTGTCACATAATTGTACTGGGTACTTTTTTGTTTCCTTTGATAGTGAAGACAAGTGTTGATGTTGGCCTAAAAGCGTCCTTTTCGAAGATGAGCCACGCTCTTTCATCTTCAAGGGCAATCCCACAGATTCGAGGAAACACAACGCGTGGGAAATGAAAAATACGTTTTTTTGTTGGGTTACATAACAGTGATATGAGTATTCGTAAGTATAAAGGAACTGCTTAGCATGACATTTTATTTGCCTATATGTCTACATGTTTACAAAAAAGTAATTATAAAACTCCATCAATCCAGGTTAAGGCAATGATGTCATGAAATTGTTAATTACCATATGAGGCTATAGTCTGGATAGAACATGTATATGAATTCTAGATTTGAAGCTTTCGTGACTGCAAGGAATCATCTTCTTAGGTTTTTTCGGTAAAGTCACGTAGAAAGTAAAATAAAATAAAAACAAAAATCACGACGTTTCGGAGGCAACACAAGTCTCCGTCATCAGGTGGGACCGTCACAGCCAGATTAGCTGTATCAAGTGAGGCAATGATTCAAGATGTAATCCCTTAAAAGCGAGTTGAGGGGGGAGGGAGAGGGAGGGGGGAGCTCATCAGACTATGGTAGCCAATGAAAGGAACGTATCGGGAGGGAGGGGGGGCGAGGCCAAAAGGGTGGGCGATGGACGTGGAAGCGCTTGTGCGCAAGCGGCCAATTACTGCACACGCCAACACAATGGAGCGATTGTTCGCAAGCGGCCAGCCACTGCACCCGCCAACACAATGGGCAGAGAGGAGGAGGGGAGGTCTAATACACATGATAGACAAAAGAACGAAAATGATGATGGGTACAAACTTAGGGGGAGCTCATCAGACTATGGTAGCCAATGAATGGAAAACCTAAGAAGATGTATATGAATCTTTATCACAAATACACCGAAAACTTTTAAATTTGTATAACACTTGGAAATATACATCATATATAAGGTGAAACTTTAATATAGTCATAATATCATGCCAAAATTTTATGGTCACAGAATTTTGTATAAATCAGTCAGTCATGCGTGCGTGTGTGAGTGATACACATGTTAATACTATTGTAGGGGTGTTAGAGAGAGAGCCCGTTATGCATGGCAGCCTATGGTAAACAAACACAGTAGGCGGGGCTACATGTGTGCACAAGCAGGTGCCCTCTGCGACGTCCGCGCCAGACACCCTGGGGGGTCGATTCGGTCGTTATGATCCCCCGGGGCCCCACCCCTCAGGGAGGGGTTGGGTATAAAAGGGGAATGTATCGAAGGGCTCGGGAGTGATGTTTAGCTAAAGAAGAGGAGGCGGAAGACGTCTGAGATAGAGCCCTGGACTCCCCCTGGTACGCCGTCCTTATCAGGACCGCGCAGGCTCGAGCCAGTGGCGTGGTACCAGAGCCAGAGCCAGTGCTGGTCTGGACTCTGGGTACCGGGCCCGACTGACCAGTGTCGGGCCAAGATAGCCTCCCCTAGCCCATTAGTGGAGGACTCAGAGGCAGGCTAGGGTTAGCTAGAGAGGTGTGTCCTCAGATAGACGGGTGAGGGGGCCGATACCCCCTCAAATGTGTATGTCACAACGTTGGTGTTAAATAAACAAGTGTGCCTCCAACTCCGGTGTGAACGAGTCGTGAGCGTTACTACATCTGGCGTCAGAAGTGAAACAAAGTACGAACATGGATACACGTCGGACGACTCGAGTCGGGGTACCAGAGGCAGAAGACACCACTGCAGTCGGAGGGCCCGAGACGGCTGAAGATGCCATCGACCAGCCGGGGCTGGGCGCATCCACGCCACAGCAGCTGGAGGAAGGGGAGCCGTCGATGGAGGGGCTGAGGGAGGCGCACGCGAAGCTGACCGAGCTGCTGTACGCCGCAGCCGCCATGCTCGACACCATCACGCAGCTGGGGGCTGCGGGACCGCCACGGGGCAACGGCAGCCGACGATCACAGCGCCTTCCCGCCATTTCCACGGAGCAACATTTTGAAACTCCCGCCATCGCTGCAGCTGCTGTTGAGGGCGTGGCCGCTCTAAGCATCGCGTCCAACGGCGGGAGTACAGTACCTGCCGCGTCACCACCAACGGGCGGAACGTCACCACGGGTGCGACCGGCGATGCCATCGCTGGTTCGTGCCGACGCTGAGTTGAGTGAGGCGGACGAGGGAGTGCGTTCTTCCTCTGCAGCCGCTGCCTTACATCAGCGGCTACCTCCACTCAAGGAATTTGTGGGCGAGGATGGCGACTGGGGCGGCTTCCAGCGGCGCTTCCTCGCTCACCAGGAGATGGCACAGTGGACAGACGCCGAGGCTCTCCGCGCGCTGCCAGCACTTCTCGACAGCGACGCCCTCGCCACTCTAACATCGGCTTCGAAGGAGAGGCGCTCCACGCTGCGGAAGGCGATGCAGGTGCTGTCGGCGGTATATGGTCCACCATCGGACTGTCGCCAACTCTTTTACGATCGCCAGCGGGGGACGAAGGAGTCGCCCCTGGCGTACCGCACAAGCCTCCTGGCACTGGCGAAGGAGGCCTTTCCACGAATGGATGACGAGGGTGTCGACGCCATGGTGACAGAGAAGATACTTTTGCTGGCGGACGACTTAGACATCGTCATTGTCGCACAGGACGATGCAGAGATGTGCTCCCTCCAAGCGGCCCGTCTTCTCCACGCAAACCTGTCCTCTCAACGACGGAAGGCCAGCAAGGCGGCGAGCGGGCGTGCCGTCGCTGCAGCCACCCTCCCGGCGGAAGAGGTTTGCGCCATCGACCATCAACGGCAGCATGGAGCGGGAGTACGGGAGGACCGGGCCGGTTCAAGCCGTCTACAACATCCATCGTCGTCACCAGCGCTTCCACGCTGTTACAACTGCGGCATCCGGGGCCACGTCGCCTCGGGGTGCCGCTCTCCTGGGCAGCGCAGGACGACACCTCAACGGGACGCCGGCCCTCGTCACAAGCTCCACCATCATAATCCGGCGAGTCGCGGCACCCCTCACGTTTGGCCCACGCACACGCCCGTCGCACACTTAAACACCGCAGCGAAGGGGGGGCCAATATCGCGTACCATGGCACCAACACGCACCGCTCTGGGTACTCAGATTGAACCCAGCCAGTGGTCCGTGTTGGCCCATCGGGTTGTAGCCGCGTCGTCAGGGTCGTCGGCCGTTGTGGGTCACATCGATGGGGTCGAGGTGCGCATCCTGGTCGATACAGGAGCATCGGCGACCATTATTTCGGAGTTGATTTATAACATTCTCCCTGCCCAAAGCCGTCCTTTGATGCCTGTTAACGTGCCATTCTTTGCTGCTAACGGGGGTTCACTTGGCATCATCGGACAAATTCGAGCCCAAATTTGTGTCGGGGATATTAAATTATCTGGGCCGATTTTTGTTTCCTCCTCGCTGGCGGTTCCGTGCCTGCTGGGGACGGATTTCCTGGCCAAAATGCCGATTAGGATATTAATCGACCAGGGATGCATTGAGCTCCCATCGGGCCGACGCATGGCGTTTTTGCCATCCCCCGCTACGAGCCGGACGGCGTTCGCGACGGTGCCGGCGTTCGTAGATAGAACGGTGCGCGTTCCTCCGGGGGCGCAAATGTTAATTCCTTTGAGACTTCGGCGGCCCTTCGCTAAGGGCATTGGGGCTCAAGGGGTTTTGCTGGGACCGTCTAGGGCCGGGGTCAGTGGACCTAATTTACTCCCGGCCCAGACCATAGTGAGAGGGGATGGAGAACCCTTCATCGCGGTCCTCAATGTGGGCTCGCAGACGGTGGTGGTCCCACAGGGGACCGTGCTTGCTCACGCAACGCCGGTGCCCTGTGAGGAACCCGTCGCGAGTCATGTCGGCGCTGCCCCTGCACCGCGACCACATTCAGACAGCGATGAAGGGTGGCTCGAGGCGCTTTGCGCGGGATCGACGGACCTGTCAAATTTAGAGCGCCAACGTCTTAAGACACTACTGAGGGAATTTTCCGACGTTTTCAGTCGGGATAAATACGATTTGGGCTGCACTCATCTGCTGCGTCACCATATTGATACGGGTGACAGCGCGCCAATACGCCTAAATCCTTTTCGGTTGAGTCCCGCCGAAAAGGACCATGTCAAATCGGCTGTTGATGACATGCTAGCCGCCGACATAATTTCTCCCTCCAACAGCCCTTGGGGAGCGCCGATCGTCCTGGTTAAGAAGCAGGACGGTTCGTTGCGGTTTTGCGTTGACTTTCGGCGCCTTAATAAAATTACGGTTGCCGACGCATACCCGCTCCCACGGATGGACGAATCGCTTGACGCCTTGGCGGGAGCGCGATTCTTCTCCACATTGGACTTACTTTCGGGATTCTGGCAGCTTCCTCTGGACGATGATTCAAAGCCTAAAACTGCTTTCCGTACTCCGCACGGCCTGTTTCAATTCAACCGGTTGCCGATGGGCTTACACTCAGCGCCGGCAACTTTCCAGCGGTTGATGGAATTGGTTTTGGCTGGATTGCAATGGGAGTCGTGCCTGATTTATTTGGATGACGTCATTGTCTTTGGCAAAACTTTTGAGGAACATCTCCAGAGGTTGCGGGCGGTTTTCCTAAAGATGCGGGCTGCTAATTTGAAATTTAAGCCCCAAAAATGCCATTTGTTACGCGAGTCGGTGCGTTATTTGGGGCACATCGTGGGGCGCTCAGGTATTTCTACCGATCCCGCCAAAACGCAGTGTGTAAGCTCCTGGCCGACTCCCACCTCAGTGGGAGAGGTTAGGAGTTTTATTGGGTTTGCGTCGTATTATAGACGCTTCGTCGCTAATTTTGCGACTATCGCCAAACCCCTACATGCTTTAACATCTAAAGGGGTTCGGTTTTGCTGGGGTCAGGAGGAGGAGGCTGCTTTTTGCTCCCTTCGGGATGCTTTGGTAAACGCTCCTCCCCTGATTTACCCTGATTTTTCAAAACCGTTCTTGCTCGACACCGATGCGAGCAACACGGGTATTGGGGGCGTGCTCTCCCAGGTGGTTGACGGCGTGGAACATGTGGTTGCGTACGGCAGTCGGGTGTTGTCTCCAGCGGAGCAACGATATTGTGTCACCCGTAGGGAACTGTTGGCAATTGTCCATTTCATCCAACAGTATCGCCCATATCTGTACGGTCGGCGTTTCACCGTCCGCACAGATCATGCGGCACTGCAGTACGCCCTGAGGGTTCAACAGCCATCGGGACAATTGTCCCGATGGTTGGAGGTCCTCCAGGATTACGATTTCCAAACCACATACCGTAAGGGCGTTCGCCACACCAACGCGGACGCTCTGTCACGCTTGCCAACCGCCTCCGAGTGTGCATGCCTCCTGGGGTCTGGACGTTGCAGGCCTCCAGGGGACACATCGCTACCTGTCTTGGCGGCCGCCAACGACGACGATGCAGTGGTTCCTAATTCGATCGAACAACAGGGCAAAGATTCCCTGTTGGGGTTGCCCGTCATTGAATGGGGGCGCCTCCAGATGGAGGATGTCTCCCTCCTCGGGTGGCGACGTCGCGTTGGCGGTGCGGCGGGGGGAAAAAGAGGTGGTTCCGACGCATGGGAAATGTGCCAAGGTCTGCTGATGCATTGGGACGGGAAGTCACGCCGACATCGGCTGGTGGTCCCTACTGGGTTGCGGGGTAGGGTGGTATGGGCCGCTCATGAGCGCCTCCTACACCTGGGGACCCAAAAGACTCTCGCCTTGTTGCAACTTGATTTTTATTGGCCTGGCATGACGAGGGATGTTGGGGATTTGTTGGGATCATGCCCTCAATGTGCACAACGCAAACCGCCGGCACGGGAGTCTAACCCGCCTTTGCAATCGATCAAAGTGTCCAGGATAAACGAGCTGGTCGCTCTGGACATTTTGGGACCATTCCCCGCCACCCCCAGGGGGAATAGATATTTGTTGACTGGTGTCGAGTATTTTACACGCTGGCCTATGGCCTGGCCTCTGGCCAACCAGTCGGCAGCAGCCATCGTGGAGGCCTTTGTTCAGGGTTATGTCCTGGACAAAGGTGCTCCGGAGAGGTTGCTGACCGACCAGGGCAGAAATTTTTCCGGTAAACTACTCAGACAAGTCTGCGATCTCCTGGGCACAAAGAAAATTCGGACCTCCCCATATCACCCACAAACTGACGGGATGGTCGAACGTTTGCATCGCACCATCTCGTCCATGTTATCACAACAAGTTTCGGACTCGCAAACGGATTGGGACCTACAAATTCAGGGGGTCTTGGCGGCGTACCGGATGGCACCCCATGCAGCTACGGGGTTTTCTCCCTTTTACCTCATGTACGGCCGAGAACCAGACCCGCCTGTTCGTGCCCAGTTGCGGATCCCCGTGCCGCAGGGAAAAACTAATCTGGCTGACCATGTTAAATTTAATCTGGACAAATTGACCGAGGCACGGGATGCTGCAATGCAAAACTCTGACCTCCGTCAGAAGGCGAATGAGCGCCTCAGATTGAGTCGAGCGCACATACTGCAGTGGAAGCCGGGGGACAAGGCATGGTTGCACTGCCCCCAGGTGCCACTGGCAACCTCCTCTAAACTGGTGCGGCCGTGGCGGGGCCCTGTGGAAGTGGTGGAGGTGTTACGTCCGCAGTGCGTGCGCATAAAGTGGGGGAAGCGGAGATGGTTCGTGCACCCCTCTAGGTTGAAACCCTTCGCAGCGGTACACAATCCCACTTCACACACGCGTGGCCAAACGTGTGGGGGGTCGGCCGACTCGCTGGGTCCGTCTCCGTCGCTCTCACCTAATGCCTTGCCGGCTGTGCCACCTTCAGGAGCATCGGGAGTGACGGGCTCACGCCCGATCACCCCTCCTGCGGATACCGAGGGTCACGCGGAGTCGGATGAATGCTCACCCCAAGACGGACAGTCGCCACCTGATGGTCCGCCACGCGGGGTTACCCCGTGCGAGGGGCCCGCTGCAAGGACGCGCGCTAAAATGCGCAAACTGTTGTGAGGCCGGAAAATGTGTACATAGCTGTTGTGTTTATTGGGTGTTGTGTGGGTGGTGTGTTCCCCGCTCCTCGGATGTACATATGTTGGGTTCACCGTGTGTTGTGTGTGCGTGGTGGGTTCCCTGCTGATTGTATATAGGCTGTTTTTTTACGGAATTCGTATTTATTCGGGGGGGGGTGCGTCGGGTTGTTTCTCATCTTGTTGTTGCGTTCTTGTTCTGGTTCCTGTTATTGTTCAAAAATAGTGAGGCACACGCGCGGTCAGGGGGTGAAGGCACCTTTATTGTCAAATTTTTGTATGTTGGCAGCCGGGACGGCTGCATGCTATGCGGGGGGGAGTGATGTAGGGGTGTTAGAGAGAGAGCCCGTTATGCATGGCAGCCTATGGTAAACAAACACAGTAGGCGGGGCTACATGTGTGCACAAGCAGGTGCCCTCTGCGACGTCCGCGCCAGACACCCTGGGGGGTCGATTCGGTCGTTATGATCCCCCGGGGCCCCACCCCTCAGGGAGGGGTTGGGTATAAAAGGGGAATGTATCGAAGGGCTCGGGAGTGATGTTTAGCTAAAGAAGAGGAGGCGGAAGACGTCTGAGATAGAGCCCTGGACTCCCCCTGGTACGCCGTCCTTATCAGGACCGCGCAGGCTCGAGCCAGTGGCGTGGTACCAGAGCCAGAGCCAGTGCTGGTCTGGACTCTGGGTACCGGGCCCGACTGACCAGTGTCGGGCCAAGATAGCCTCCCCTAGCCCATTAGTGGAGGACTCAGAGGCAGGCTAGGGTTAGCTAGAGAGGTGTGTCCTCAGATAGACGGGTGAGGGGGCCGATACCCCCTCAAATGTGTATGTCACAACGTTGGTGTTAAATAAACAAGTGTGCCTCCAACTCCGGTGTGAACGAGTCGTGAGCGTTACTACACTATCCTAGAAGTGCTGGAAAGCTGATACGGTATTTGGCAAAAGTATAGGTCAATGGTTATAACTACACTTCAAGAAACAAATTTTAGCTACCTAAGATTGAGGTGAAATTATTATATTTTTCTAAAGCTAGGCCCACAAAATTTAGCATCTAGATAGTTTATAGAGAGCTGAAACAAAATATAAAATCATAATTTTATATATAAAACATTGGCCGCCAAAAAATTACAGCCCTCCAAAAATTATGACGTGAAATTTAGCATTAAAAAATCCCAATAAAAAAATCAATGTTCATGTTTGAATTGGAAGGTGGACGTTTTAAAGGAAGCCTGATACAAGTTTGCATCCAAATATGACACCTATTTTAGATTATCCAATCTTTAGAAAAAATAATGGAAGAGTGTGATTCTGAATCCAATAAAAAGTTCACCAGCACACTCATGTTACGATAACAACACTTGATACAATATGCATACTGAAGTTACATGTTGTGTGCATAGCAACATATCACCTATTTTGAAATGGCAGTTGCATGCGATTTAGAAACATTTACTATTTTGCTTGTGAAAGTGAGACTAAGCATCATGGGGATGGTCAATGAATATTAAACAGAATGTACCTCATAGAATCCAGTGCCCAGGCTCGTCTGGCCACTCACGTATCTATGGAATGATCTGAAATACCCTGCTTCCTCTTCTGGCGTGACATTTGATTTATCTCTCACTATCCGTATCGTTTCATCACCGCCTCTTGCTTGCTTCAAACCAGAAATGGAGGGCTTTGCACGGATGGACGTGTGGCTAGAGACTTGTTTCTCCCTGTGATCAGATTGGTTTGTTCGTTGGGATGCGGTGGTCTCACGGGTCATGTTTCTCTGTAGTTGCACAGATTGTGAAACCTTCCCAGCCTGTGACTGTACAGATGCCACGCTGTGTTGCAGTTGCATCGCATGTGGTCATTCTTGTACTCACCATGCCCCCAAGCTGAGCTTGAGACTTGTCTGCTGTTTCCAGTAGTTCTCTTCCAAATGCTCCACTAACGTTTTGTTGATGCAAAAGTGAATGCTGCTCTAGTGAAGCAGAAAATGCAGCACCTTTAACTGGGGCAACAGCCTCATGTAATGGCTGCAGATGGTATGTTGTAGCCTGTTGCGATAGCGACATTGCATGTTTAACGTGACCTTCAACAGTGTTGTCAGACGCTGAAATCTGGTAAGAAGTTGAACGTCCACTGCCACCCATGTCGGACGAGATAGTACCTGCTGAGGAAGACTTGGAAGCGTAATGACTCTGACCCATTGATTTTGTTGGACTAGTAAGCTGCTTGTGCCCAAATTCCTCTGAAACAATGCCATGACCCTTTGAACCTGTGGCAGCCAGAGCAGTCAGGACACCCTGTGAGGATTCCCATTTTCCTTGCGAGCTTGACAAACCGGCACCTAGTGAAGATCCATGCAATTTGGTAATGGCTGAAGCCTCTGAACCTCTTATAGAAACACTGTTTGGCATTTTATCAGCAGATTGAATGCCACTGTTGGTTGCACTCGATGGCTGTACTAATGTCTTATTTGTACGGAACGGCATAGAATTATCTGCAAGTTTCAACTTGGTATTTAACTGTGTTGATTCACTCAATAGCTTTGCCGTTCCTGATTCAATGAAAGTGCTGCTTGCGTTTGTCATTTCTTTTTGAGGGCTCTTTTGGATGGAACTGAAATACGTATTTTGTGTTACTAAATTGACAGATTGATTTTCTTTTTCCTGTTTTTTGGAAAGTTCTTCTGGAAGTGTTAGCTGAACAGAGCCTGGTTTGAGTCCACCAGGTTGTGTAGATGCAGTGAAGCTCTCTCTTATATCCAAACATTTCCCTTTATTTGCAGGTATAGAAGAAATCGTTTGCCCTTGGATCGTATTTCTGCCGTGTTCATCGGAAGAAAATGACGACAAAGAACTTTGCTTAGACCATCTGTCAGCACTTGTGGAATATACCTTTGAAGTGTCACCAACATTGTGTTCCAGAGACGTTGCCAGTGCGGGTAAAGGTGGTCTTTCTATTTTATTCTGCTGAATGGATGAAAGTGATGATACAAATCCACTGGAGCTGTTTATGGAATTAGCACGGGTGGTTGATTGAACTCCAAACTCTACATCTCCGGTATAGCTCCTTTGTTTATTAAATAGCACCTTTGTGTCACTTTTTAGTGATGGTGATGCATAATTTTGTGTTCCTTCAATAGTTGAATTCATCGTTTCTAAAACAAATTGTTGCTCTTGACTGCCCACGCGTTGGGTGCCTCTGTGTTCAAATTCCATTCCAGAGCATTCTAAACTTTGCAATGTTTCTCCATGCACATCACTGCTGCTGTCTTTACATTGGTGAGGCTTTGAATGCAGCACTTTTGCCTCTGAACTAGAGTCTTTACTTTTGATTAGAGTTTGTGATGATAACATCGTTTTCTTCACACTTGTGGTTTTACCAGCAGAAAAGGATGAACTCGAGCCTTGAATAAGACCTGTACCAGCTGTAGCGATATTTCCTTCTTGACCACCCCCAACAGAATGCTGCACAGATTTAACAACTAAAGTTTTTGATGGTTCTGTTTGCATATTAAAGGACTGATGTGTGGACACTGGTGCAGAAAATGTGATGGCACTTGTTGTAATGATTTCTGGAACACCGCCTAGGGAAGTTCCTTTAGACCGATGGCCAACAGCTGTGCTGTACTGCATACCCTTCTGAATGTCAATTATATTTGTACCTCCTGCCAATGATGACACGTCTGTTCTCCTTCCCTCCAGAATTAATTTTGTATTCCCTGATAATGAGCGATCTTCTCGGCTCGCGTTATCAAATTGGACTCTCCTGATATCAGAAGTGTTGGATGTCTGTTTAGTTCCAAATTCAACAGTGTCTCCAGCCTGTGATTCTATGATGACCTCTGAACTCTGAAAAGTGAACTGTCCCGGTTCTTCCCTGAACTGGGACGGTGACAAAGGCTCTGTCTGAGTTGTGGTGCTGCTGGGCTGACTAGAGGAAAATGAAGATATGGTGCTTCTTGAGGCTTTTGAAAATGTTGCTCCAGATGCTCCTTGACGATCCCCAGAGGTGACAGCCATTGGGTAATCTCGAGCATGTTTTACAGCTTCTATTGCTGGTGTCACACTCCTCCCTTCAATAATGGTTTTGGTCCTCTTCGACAGTGAACTGCGATCTTGAACTCCCGAACCTTGTAGGGTCGAGCTGCTATCGAACATTACCTTGTTTCCTTCAAATGTATTTGACCCCTGCCTTGCTCCACTTTCGCTCAGGTCTTGAGATTGCGATGAATTTGTTATTTCTGACTGCCCTGACTTGACCAAAGACATGAATGTTGCAGTTGTGTCCATCGACTGGTGATCAGCAAATACCTCTGTCTGCACTGGGAGGACCATGTTGCTGGAATGACCATGGTATACGGACGACACTGAATAATTTGTTGAAACTGTGTCAGATGCAGCAGGACGGCTGCCAAAATCCACACTCGTTAAATGGTCTGCAGACTTACCATGCAGGGACGAAGCCTGCATTTGGGTTTTTGCGCCACTGTTTTGTCTAGACACAGCTAATGACGAGCCTGGTAAGTGTGTGGCAGTGCCAGTGCTAGCTTCCAATGTATTCGAGTGAGTCGTGTGTAAGGAGCTGACAGGAGTGTCTGGCGAAACGTTGACGCCCTGTCTATACGCCTGCTGCATGACAGCTTGACTCACGATTCGCAATCCCAGTTCAGAATCGGCACGAGAGAATGCTCCCGTGGAATCAAGGTCACGCACCTCTAATATTTCAATGTGTTTAGTCTTTAGGTTGCCCTTATTGGACGTTACTGTGCTTGTGGCCATGTGTTCAGACTTTAGAACATTTGCCGATTGTCTTTTATACTCTAAATCTTGCTGCTTCAACTTGTCACCGCCATCTTCACTGCCATAGATCACCTCGAGATTTCTCTCATCCATCACTGAGATAGCTTTGTCTTGTAACTGTAGGTGGCAAGAGGAAGCATGCGAGTTCCCAAAGTCAACACTGACTTTGTCCTTACCAATGAGAGTCCGGTTGTACCTCACTAAATCCTGCTCAGACAAAACCTCAACAGACCTCGTCGCCTTCACTTTGACTTCCATTGATGCATCCTCTTGTCCCTCCGTTTCATCCCTGTAGTTCAGCCTTGATACATTGACGTTTGTTTGGCCTGCATTGATATCCGATATCATTGCTCCTGTTGCTCTCATTAACAATTCTTCTTCGGCAATTTGTTCCTTCTTAGCTTTTGTGCAGCTCTGGCTAAGGCTGTCCTCATGCACACAGGTTAGGGTCTTCTGATCACCTTTTGACATTGCCGTGGTTTCAGAATGTCTAATTTTCATCGATTTTTCCATGAGTAATGTGGGTCTGCTTCCAGATGCACTTCTGTGTGTGCTTGTCGAGCTTTCCACGTTAACTTCTTCAACAACAGTTTCCAATCTTCGTTGACCTTGGCTTTCACACTATTTTAAAAACACAGCAACATCAGTCCCATATGATACAATTAAAATCAATATTTTTGCATATCTCACTTTAGTCTGACTGAGCAGTCGTATGCATCCATGCATGCATGCACGTCGGACATAATTGCTTAGTTTTTAATAAAATGCAAGAACATTGATAAAAAAAATCCTCCACATCAACTCTGAAGATAACACGGTTCTTATTAAATGGCAGGAGCACAAAATTAACACTGCAAACATACATTTTGTTGAGCTTGTTTTTTTAATCACAGCCACAGACTAACGTGAAGACAATATATACTGTAAATAATTATTTTGAGAGGGAAAAGTCAAAGTTCAAATGGGCATTGAAGAGATGCTCATCTCCAGTTTCCAGCCCTGAGCCCGTGGTGGAAATCAACTGACCTGGAAATCCTATGGCAGAGGGGGGGATGAGATCTATCCACAGGATAACCATAGGTGACTTCCCCAAAGAGTGCTACTTATTTTATTTACCCCAGAGGCATGATGGACTACGTCAATCCCCAACCAGGATTTCAACTCACAACCTTCCAATTGCGAACTGTTTACTCTACCGTTGAAGCACCTGGCTAGATCAACAAATATTAAGCTCATTTTAAGTGTGTAATAAGCAAATCAACACATCTGTTATGATTAAATGTTAGAGAGTGCAATTTTGACAATGTTTCATTGTAATCAAAGCCATCAAATGTAATATTTTGTTAGAAGTCTTCCACAGTCGATATATAATTTACTCATTATTTATTTATCCATTTAAAGTCTAAACTTTGTTTTGACTTAAACACGTATAATAAGCAAGGTGTGGGCTACTATTACATTTGTGAAAAGGCAAATTACATTGATTTCTTGTTTGGATTTACTCACCTGTACATCATCGCTGGATGCTGCTTGGATGAAGCCTTTGTTTTCCACTTCTCTCCGAGTAAACCACTTACGAAGGAGTGCCAAAAACACTACACCTGCAAAATTACGTGACAATGATCATTGTAGGTGACTAATAAGAGGTCAATTAAATCATCACATAGCAATCTCACTGAACAGCTGTTGGTCTCGAAATATAACTTTTTTGCAATTAATCTTTTAATAATTTGAAAAAAAAGTGTTGTCTCCAGGCATACAATAAATGGACAGAACACATCACGAGATCAGCGAACAAGAGGGACAAATTTGACTTCAAGAGTGGGAACCGAGAGAAGCGGAGAGAGACAACATTGAAAAGATATTCGAGGACTGGTAGTCCTCTACTTACGATGGAGATGCATTACGACGACCCCATCATAAGTAAAAAATATCGTAAGTCGAAGATGGAATAGCCTACCCAGGAGTCTTAAAGAATGGTGATAATTTAGCAAAACAGAGCAATTTACAGCACCGCACTGTATAAACGATATACTGTACGTATTTATTAATTACAACAATGTATTGCACAGCAAAATGTAAACTAAAAAAAACAAGGAAAATTCTTAGCCTACCTATATTAACTGCAATTTAATAGAAAGTTTTTTTCAGGAAACAATCCTATCTGCTATAAAAACTTTTAACATGCATTGAATGTATCGTATCGCTATCGCGATCGTAAGATCGAAATATCGTAAGTCGGACCATCGTAACTTGGGGACTATCTGTACTCAGAGTCCACTTCTGGACAGGAGCAACTGGGGAAAGGAGAAAATGGAAGAAAATGGGGGAGCCCTTGGGCAGCAGTGAGAATCTAGAGGCTGACAACAACGTGGGATGAGAGAACGTCTGCTCGACTACAGGGCTGCCGTTTTGGCCGCGACGTTTACCGAGCCTGGCTCACCTAGGAGAGGGGCGGCGATGATAGAACACAAAATGGCAGCGAGGCCTCCACTGGACAAGCAGAGCCCTGTTTTTCCATCCTGCACGGGCAGAACACCAATGATGGCCGGGCCATCTTCACAGCGACACACTGTAAGCTGCACACTCAAACCTAGCTCTGAGCCGGCAGCGTCGACACCACTGACAGGGATGAAGTAATCACCGCACGGCAGCGTCCCCGACTCCACACTCAGCTGCGCCCGAGAACCTGAAGAACATCACAACTTGTTGGGTCACTGTCCCACAATCAAAATCAGGGTTTAAATACTCGCTCAATGTTTACCGGAATTATACGAGACTGTCGTGGAGTAGGAGGTATTGGTGTAAGGCACTACCACTAGAGTACAGGGTACACCTATCGATAACAATCTTATGTTATTGAACCCTATATTACTGTAATCCTACAAACAGGTTTATATAAATCAAAATGTGTGGTGTGCCAAAATAATTCCCGCAGCAGAGTTCCAGATTGTTCCGGCTGAAATTAAGTGATGATTAAAGTATCTCCCTAAGCAGATTTAGTAGCCCCAAGCTACATTCTACATTTATATAATTTGGTCCAAAAATGTTATAAGAAAACCTCTGGCGATGTGCCAAAAGAAGCATATATTTCAGTCGATACACATGGGCAAAGTTATTGGAAGTGACATGAGTAGATATTTTCCTAAAAACAGACAGTAGAAAGAAAGGCACACAAATAAATGACGAATATATTACATATGTATTTGCTGATTACATAATCATAAGAACCAATAGAAATATATTACAAAATGTATTGAAGAACTTAGTAAGGAAGGCTGCAAAGTTGGGGTGAAGATAACTTTTAATTAAACAAGTTTTGTACAAATTCACTAAACAAATTAAGATCGTTGTTGGAGAGACACAACCGGAAATCACATTAGAAAATGTATACCGGGTACATTAAATATGTTAACAATAATTACTTGTTTATTAATTATGACAATTTATTACAAAAAATAATTTCAATAGCAAAAAAAACTTTTTTAACCCTTGTTTATTTTGAACTTCAGGAAGATCCAGTTTGCGATAATTTTGTGCCAAGATATCACGTTACTAAACCCAAAAATGCATATCTGTGATGATAAAAAGTCAGAGGTGATTTTGGAATACCAGTGGATTACAATGCTTTGGCATTTCTGCTATTTCAGCCCTGAGCTATAAATGTCACTTCCAGCTTAGCACAGCACGGGCATTGCCGTGGACCGTATCTCTTGCCAGCCTGGCAAATAATTTGGTTAGTGGGCTGAAGGCCACTCACTGCACACAAACACTCATATCCAGAGGGACAGCATTTGTGTTTAGCTCTGGGCCCTGGGCCAAGAGGCCAGAGGGAGCTGACTCAGGGCCCTGCCACACTGCATTAGAAACGCGGCTGACTAAGCTCAGCTGATAAACACTGAAACGCTAAATATGTAGCAAAGTGCAATGTGCTCTGCAGGATGTGCACATCCCGCGAGCGAGCAATTGCAGGGCTGCACCTTTGCTAAAAACAGTCAGAAATTAGATATGTTCATTATAGAAGTGAGCACAGCTTGCTTGAGTGAAAGGTAAAGATGAAGCCCTGCGATTGCTCGCTCGCTCGCACCACTGCTGGCGGAAGGGCCTCACCCAAGAGGGAGATCGGGAGAGAGACCTGAATGAGGGTTAATCATGGCCGACTCTTCTACGCTGGCCACACGTCTTTGCAGAGAATGCTTGTTTGTTATTTACGTTATAAGGTCGCATTCATTACACACACCCACAGAGTTTGCCACAATTGAACGACAATGCTTTGTTGATCTCGTCTAGGAGCATAAACCGTCGCGCAAACTCCGGTCATCCTCGCAGCAGCGGCTTTTGGCCAGCTATCGAACAAAGACGGTCACTGCATTGCGCGTTTTCACGTGCGCTTCTGCAGCCATCTGGAATGCTCTTCCTTTCGATATTAGGAAACCACTGGAGTTATGCATTTTTTAATCTAGAATGAAAACCAATATCTTTAGAATGCTCTTTGTGTTTAGTTTGTTGGCTTTCCACCGCACTTCCGATTAGCACGGTTAGCTATGCAAGTTGTGAAAGAGGTTCAACATACATACAAGAAATAAAGTCGCTCTTTTACGTGTTAACATTTACCGTCCATCTGCGTGATCACCCAGCCCTGGTCCTGGCTGTCAACGAAGAACTCGAACGGTGGTGACCCCACAATCGCCCCTTGTGCATCGGTGGCGGCGATGTCAATCGACACGGACGAGTTCTCATCGCGAACGCACGCAGTCGTGTGCAACAAGATCGGGCGCTGCCCCGAGTCTGAGTCCGAGTCCTCCGAGTGTGAGTCTCGCACCACGATCAGCACCGTTCCGGTGGCCGTGCCAAACTCCTCTCCTGTATACGGAGGTCATCGTGAACTTACGTACGTGAAGGTCCTCTTATCTGCACACTGGTTACCCACTCTTCCGATTATCCATGCCTCCGAATCAGTGGACGCAAAATTATGTTACCCCCACGATGGTTCTTCTTCCCATTATCCGAGCCTTTGTACACATAACACTCATTGTGTAGCTCTGTGGAGCATTGTGAGTAATAAATATATAAGCAGAACTCTGTTCTGTCCCCACATGTAAATAAAAGCATGTTATAGTCCACAGACTTATTGGCTTTCCAGACCAATGTTATTCAACATAATTTAAACTATTGCTATTTTAACAACTTTTCAATCTACCAGATAAGGCTCACTGAGATATATAGCTTTTTAACAGAAGCGACCTGGCCACAAATGATAGCTCAACAAAGTGTCTTATCACGTGGAAATATATAGCAGCCAAATACTCTCAATGCATATTGATTCTAAATGTGGAGGCGAAAAACCAGAAGAATAGGAGAAAACTCCACGCGACCACAGGGAGAACATACAAACTCCAAATATACAGGCATCAGGGTCGAGATAGAACTCACAACCTCCTGCATACCAGGCGAGGAAGTTAACATCTGAGATGTTTTGTTTAAGCAAACAGATGAGAGGAGTGACCTGGAAGTGGTGGGAAATTCATCATATTAACCAAAACTATTAGTTGTATTGTTAATCTACATTTGAAGTTTTCGTGACTGCAGGGATCCATACTTTTTGGTTCTTTCAGTAAAGTCACGTAGGTATAAAATAAAATAAATTAAATCAGGGTCGTTGTATTGTTTGCTGTTGTAACTAGCTGACCCGCCCATACTGAAACACTGTGAAAAAGAGCTTCATAGCTAATCGGATTCCTCCTGCAGTCTATATCAAGATTCTGACTCTAATGTTTGGATTTTGTCTACGTAATTCAAACATGCCAACATAAAACAGCGAGCTTCATGAACACAGGGTTATATTGTTATTATAATGCGAGTTTACCCATGTAAGCTTCACTGGGTCCCGGAAAACATTTTTCACAGGATGGGGAGTTGTTGCTATGTGTAACCTGAATTTAGTAATTTGCAGCAAATGTTTCAGCATTCAAAATAAACTAAAACTGAGCATTGGGATGTTTAGCCAATACCAGTAACATTGCATGGCCCTCTGTGAGGCTGTTCTTGATAAACGAATATTCCATTCGTATTTGTACTCCTACGGTGAGACAATGAACAGGAGATATACAACCGAGGCAAAACATGACGATTGTCACTTGACCTGTACGAATTCTGTAGGAACACACACAAATCTTCAAACGACTGCATGCTTTTGATGGTCTGTAAGATCCACCTTTTGTGGATCTTACAGAAACCGACGTTACCTTCCAGAGTGGCAGTGATCAGCGCTGTGTACTTGTCGGTTTGTAAGAACGGAGAGTCCATCTTGAAGTCAGCCCTCACAGAAAGCTTCCCTGTGGCTGCATCAATGTCCAGTAAATTGGCCTCATCCTCGTGGATGGCGTACCTGAACGCGACAGCAGTCGGCAAGGTCATAGAAATATTCACGTGCGTTCTTGCATTTAGGAATATCATGTTCCCCCACGGAAAACGGCTTTCGAAATGCCACTTTAAAGAAATGATTGCTGCGTACGGTAGATGAAATTTTTATACGACGATGCCGTCAATTTGCTCTAGCGTTGAATATTTTTTTGGAGATTTGTTTTTCTCCTCACGGCTGCCCGACCCATGATCATCATTTGTATGTTGATTAATTAAGTATGGTCTAATATGTAAATTATGACAATCCAGTATGTAGTTTAGACATGTTGACATTTTCATACGTGACAATGATGGAGGTTTATCCCGAAAAAGGATTACATTCCAGACTCAATCATCTGCGTACTCTTTGGTTCTTTCGGTAAAGTCACGTAGGTATAAAATAAAATAAATCACGACGTTTTGGACGCAACACAAGCGTTCATCATGAGGTGGAAAAAGCATGGTCTGCTGCTGAGGCAGACTGCCAATCTGCTGGCAAAGCCCTTAGAGACTGTAAACAGTCTGCCTCAGCAGCCGACCATGCTTTCCCACCTGATGATGGACGCTTGTGTTGCGCCCGAAACGTCGTGATTTATTTTATTTTATACCTACGTGACTTTACCAAGATAACCAAAGAGTATGGATTCCTGCAGTCACGAAAGCTTGAAATCAACACTCAATCATCTTCGTCTGTCTTTGAAGTTAATTTTTTCTTTGCATTTTTCGACCAATTATATACAGCTTTTGCTGCATGGTTGTTGCAAATAATGATAAGAACAGTTTTCGTCACATGACAAGCCATTACAAAGGCGCTTAACAGACAACCCATGACTATGTAAGCCACACGGCACATTGTGGAACAAGCTGGACATTATATCACCAGCCAAACCTTCAAGCACCAATCATACCAGAACACTAAAGTGGCATTATTTATCTTGCATGTGTAATACGGAGGATTGGCTTAGGGGTACCACGTGACCCAGGGATTAAGAGGAGGAGAGACAGAGGAGTCGGGAGCAGACCTGGGAACGAAAAGAGCAGGGGTCACGCGCGTATGGGGCTCCGGGTGCCACGTGCGTGGTGGGGACTTAGCTGGGAGTCTGGCCCGTTTTCCGTTGTCTGTCAGCAACGGGGAGTGTGTGTGTGTAACTGTGGAAGTTGGAAAATAAAAGGACTGATTCCGGAAGCCGTCTCGAGAAGGTTTATTACATTGGTGTCAGAAGCTCTTCTGCGACCGTTTGGACGATCGTAAAGATGTCCAAGCACCTCAGAAAGAAGAACCCGCCCAAGCCTCCATCAGAGGAAGAGGCCGAGACGGACGAAGATGATCTGTTGGGGGCTACAGCTCCTCTGCCGCCGGCTGCTAATGCTCTCCTCGACGCCTCTCAGCGTCGACTGGGAGAAGATACGACCACCTCAGGGACGAAGGACGGATGGCGGCTGATGGCGGAGCAGATCGAGTCGTTACGCGCCATTCTGCTGAGTCTGGTGACCGCGGTGGCGTCCTCACCAGCCGTGGGTCGCCAGATAGCGGATCAGCTTGACGCCGCGGATAGAGGTCCTACACACGAATCGGCGTCCGCCATTGCTCCTGCCACACGGGAAGAGGCCGACATTTTGGGCGGGGCGGCAGCACCGGAGCCGTTGGGCGCCATTTTGGGCGCGCCTGCCGCCACGCGGCCGCCGGACGCCATTTTGCCTGCGACGGGTGGAGCACGGGATCCGAAGTCGGAGACGCCCGCGGCGCACGCCTGCCACCGCGGACATCGCCTTCCACAGATTAAAGAATTTGTCGCCGGGGGCGATTGGAGTGCTTTTACGTGGCGCTTCGAGTCGGCCTTTAGATCCGTGCATTGGACGGAGGCGGAGGCGCTGGGAGCGCTACCTACACTGCTTGATGATGTTTCTCTGGGGGTCTTCCGCTCCATCCCTGCGTCCAAGAAGAAGACGCTGCGATATGCGTTCGCAGAGATGGCGGAATTTTACGACCCGCTGACGTCAGACACGAGAAAATTTATGTCGCGTCGCCAAGGATCGGAGGAGTCGCCTTTGGCTTATCGGGGGGCGTTGATGGCGCTGGCCATGGCTGCTTATCCCGACGCGACGGCCGATCATTTGGATCCTCTCATCCTTTCCCGTATGCTGGAGCTGTCTCAGGAGCTCAACATTTCGCTACCGGTATGCGGCCACGAACCGCTTACATCGCGATGGGTGGCGCGCTGCCTGGACACTAAGTTCAACATCAAGCACTGGGATCAGATGGCGGCGTGGACGGGGAAACCCGAAATCGACGGGCCGCCCTTGGGGTGGTCTCCACGACGGGTTGTCCACTGCTCCGACGACTCCGGCGACGACGACGTGCTGGCTGCTGCTGTTCCGCACGGGATTCCGGGACGGCGGCTGCGCGACCAGCGTGGTGACTACGCAGGCCGTCCACGTGCGAGGGCCGGGTCATCCGACCGCTGGCCAACAACGGCCACGTGTTTCAAGTGCGGCCGACGAGGCCATTTCGCCCGCGACTGCCGCTGCCGACCTCTGCTGTCGCCTCTTCCGCCGAGGGGACCTCCATCTCCTCCACCTGGCGCGGAGCTGCAACAACCTCGGGCGAGTCGGCACAAATCGGACACCCGGCAGGTCGTGTCACCTCATTCATCCACTCACACTCATTCTTACACTCCTAATGATAATTTTCCTTCTTCTGCATCATTTCCACGCTCTGCTACACAGTGGAAGAAATTGGCTCGTAGGGTTGCGGCTGCGGCGTCGGGCTCATCGACGGTACGGGGTATCATCGAGGGCGTCGACGTTCGTATTTTGGTGGACACTGGCGCATCTGCCACCATCATTTCGGATGTTATCTTTCATCTGTTGTCCATTCCCACGTCGCAGATACGCCAGGTTAATGATGCGTGTGTAGCCGCAAATGGGGGTAGCATGGGTATCTGCGGTCAGGTCGATGTGAGTATCGCTATCGGGAATATTACCGCTGCAGGACCCGTGTTGATCTCTCGCTCGCTAGCTGTCCCATGCTTGCTTGGTACTGATTTCTTGCGCCGGATGCCGCTGAAAATACGGGTCGACCAGGATTGTTTGGAAATGCCGGGGGGTCGTAGGATGTCGTTCCTGCCTTCCCTGCTGGCCAGTGCGCCTCCAGGTAACGCAGTTACTGCCGTGGTCGCTGCTACGGTTGAGGTCACGTCGGGCGCGCAAATGCTCATTCCGCTGCGTTACCGAAAACCCCTTCAAGTTAAAAAGGGTGCGAGGGGCGTGCTATTATCCCCGTCAAATTTGGTAGCTAAATCTTTTTCCTTGGCGGCGGCACAAACGATCGTGCGGCCAGGTCAGGCACCTTTCATACAGGTGTTGAATGGGGGGCCTGATCGCGTTGTTGTTCCGGAGGGATCGGTGTTGGCTCACGCCACTACCGATTTCGCCTCTTTTGACGAAAAGCCGCGCGCCCGGATGCCCACTGGTGGGCCTCCACGCGATCGTTTGCAGGAACGCTGGATCGCAGATTTGTGCGGGGAAAATTCTTCCTTGTCAAACGAGCAAAGAAATGCTCTGCATTCATTATTGCTGCGGTACGCTGATGTTTTCAGCAAAAATGACTTAGACCTCGGTTGCACGTCACTTTTGTCACACCATATTGACACCGGTGCGACACGTCCCATCTGTATGCACCCGCATCGCATGAGCCCAGCGGAAAGAGAACATGTGCGCGGCGCAGTAGACGAATTGTTGGCGGCGGATATTATTTCGCCGTCCAACAGCCCTTGGGGCGCGCCCGTCGTTCTGGTTAAGAAAAAAGATGGTGGGACAAGATTTTGCGTTGATTTCCGCCGGTTAAACAAAATTTTGGTGGCGGACGCGTACCCTTTACCGAGGATGGATGACTCATTGGATGCTTTATCGGGTGCTAAATTATTTTCCACCCTCGATCTGTCCTCGGGCTTTTGGCAGCTTCCCCTCGATGACGAGTCAAAAGCCAAGACGGCATTCCGCACGCCGCAAGGTCTCTTTGAATTTAATCGGTTGCCTATGGGCTTGAATGCGGCTCCGGCGACGCTTCAACGGCTCATGGAATTGGTTTTGGCTGGATTACAGTGGAAAACGTGCCTCATATATCTGGACGATATCATCGTTTTTAGCCGCACGTTCGAGGAACACCTCCAACGCCTAGAGACGGTTTTCCAAAGAATGCGGGCGGCTGACCTGAAGTTTAAACCTAGAAAATGTCACCTTTTGCAACACTCCGTCCGTTACTTGGGTCATATCGTCAGTTCGGATGGCGTGTCCACTGACCCTCTGAAAACCAAATGTGTCCGAGAGTGGCCCACACCCACTTCCGTGGGTGATGTTCGGCGGTTTATTGGATTCGCTTCCTATTATCGCCGCTTCGTTAAGAACTTTGCGACGTTGGCGAAACCATTACATGTTCTAACGGGCAAAAATCAAAGGTTTAAATGGGGACCAGAGGAAGAAAGTTCTTTTCGATCGCTTCTGGATCACCTCACCACGGCGCCTACGCTCGATTACCCGGATTTTTCACAGCCGTTCATCCTTGACACGGATGTTAGTGATATCGGCATCGGGCCCGTTTTGTTGCAACGTAAGGACGGGGTTGAGCGAGTGGTGGCGTACGGCAGCAGGGTTCTGTCCCCTGCGGAAACGCGATATTGCGTGACGAGGCGGGAACTTTTGGCGATTGTGCATTTTGTTCGACTGTACCGGCCGTACCTGTATGGACCAACCGTCAGGCCAATTGGCTCGGTAGTTGGAATCGTTACAGGAATTTTCCTTCCATATTACGTACCGTAAGGGGGCCCGTCACGCGAACGCTGACGCGCTCTCAAGGCTGCCACCCGTTCCTCCGTGCACTTGCTGACGGGCACGCACTGCTGCGCGGCGCCGCTCACCTCGCCCTGCCCAGTTATGGGGGCGATAGCAAACGAGGACGACCAGAAGGTGTCGGTGGACACCGATGATACCCTACGGCTGCCGCACTCGGTCTGGTTACGCGAGCAGGAGGCTGATACCTCGCTGGCTCCGCTGCGGAAATTGATAGGGAAACAAAAAGCTCAATTGGCGGGATGGAAGTGGTGGATGTTCCGAGGCAAGTCGGGACTATTAATGTGCACCGACGGGTTGCCTGACCGACCACGTTTGGTCGTGCCTACTTCCCTTCGCTACGACCTGCTTCGCGCTTTGCACGCTGATAAGTTGATGCACCTCGGCGTGCAGAAGACTTTGGCCGCGATGCAAAAAGATTTTTTCTGGCCCGGCATGACGGCAGACGTCAATGACTTTGTCCGCTCATGCCGTGATTGTGCGAAGAGGAAACCGCCTCGGAACCAGTATGTACCGCCGTTACGTTCCATTGAGGTGTCCCGCATCAACGAATTAGTTGCTCTGGACATTCTGGGCCCGTTCCCCCCGTCGGCTAGGGGCAATAAATACCTTCTGGTCGGGGTGGAATATTGTTCTCGATGGCCGATGGCCTGGCCTCTGCCCGACCAGACGGCTGCGTCCATCACCGACGCTTTCTTGAACGGGTATGTCATGGATAAGGGGGCACCTGAGAGGCTGCTCACAGATCAAGGGCGGAACTTCTCCTCCAAATTGCTCAACGAGGTTTGCGAAGCGCTGGGCACAAAGAAGATCCGCACTTCCCCATACCATCCGCAAACGGATGGTATGGTGGAACGATTCAACCATACCCTCTCGGCTATGCTTTGTCACACGGTGAGTGAAAAGCAAACCGATTGGGACTTGCACATACTGGGCGTCTTAGCGGCATACCGCATGGTTCCACACGCGTCCACGGGATACTCACCGTTTTTTTTTTATGTATGGCCGTGAGAACGTCCCACCCATTGATGTGCAACTGGGTACGCCGAGTAAACAACCGTCCCGCTCCTTGCCTGATCATGTGCGGGACTCGCTTGAACGAGTTACGGAGGCGCGAGAGGCTGCCAGGTGTGCGACGGCCCGTGCGCAGGCAAGGAACGAACGGTATGCGCGTCGATCGCGTACTCACATGCCCTGGTCAGTGGGAGACCTGGCATGGCTCCACTGCCCGCAGATGCCGGTGGGCACATCCCCTAAACTGCACAGGCCGTGGCGGGGGCCCGTGACGTTGGTGGACATTCGAAACTCACAGAGTGTCCGCGTCCAGTACGGGAAACGTCGGTGGTACGTTCATTCGTCGCGACTTAAACCCTATGTTAGTACGCGTGTCGATCCCTCATCCCCACTAGCTGACCTGTCGGGATCTGCTGTGCCGATTACGCCGATTGCCACGCCCGTTAATCCCAAGGGGGACTGTGTTGTGCCTCCTACAGATGAACAGGTTCTGAGGGCTGAGGAAGCCCCCGCTGCCCCCCCTCCGACGGGGCCTGCCCTGGACATGACCGAGAACCAACAACCTTCTTCTTCAAGCCTACCACCTCCTGTCGATCTGGCGGCAAAGCGACCATGCGCTGGAAGCGGAGAGGGTCCCGCGTCGCGTATGCGATCGAAATCTCTCCCGTTTCGTTAGCGTTTGATTGTCTAGCTGTCCCTTCCCTGTTGTTACCGCGCTGCAGGGGCGCCCTAATGTATGTCGGGTTTTTCATGGGTGACTCTGTTTTAAGTATTGTTCGGCGCGGGGACGCCGTTTCACCCTTTATTGTTAAATGCACCTTGGTGCCCTAATAAGATGTTTTACGGAATTGGTTGATCACCCTTTTCCCAGCCGAGATGGCTGATTTTTTTCACCGGTGGGGGGGGTGATGTAATAAGAGCCATGTAGGGCTCACGTGGGGATTGGCTTGCCGGTCCCGCTTTGTAGCCAATAAGGGGTGAGTGAGGGAGCATGGCCTCGGCGTGATCACGGCATGTTAGCAGGGGTGATTGGCCTGGCCGATCGGGGCCTCAGCTAATGGGAAGCCGGATCAGAGGCGTGGTCCCGGGATTGACGGGGAACCATCTGGAACGGTGAACGCTGACTACGGAGGATTGGCTTAGGGGTACCACGTGACCCAGGGATTAAGAGGAGGAGAGACAGAGGAGTCGGGAGCAGACCTGGGAACGAAAAGAGCAGGGGTCACGCGCGTACGGGGCTCCGGGTGCCACGTGCGCGGTGGGGACTTAGCTGGGAGTCTGCCCGCTTTCCGTTGTCTGTCAGCAACGGGGAGTGTGTGTGTGTAACTGTGGAAGTTGGAAAATAAAAGGACTGATTCCGGAAGCCGTCTCGAGAAGGTTTATTACACATGGAAGAGTGAGTCAATTTGTCAATGCCAATCTGCTGACAAAGCCCTTAGAGCTTGACTTGACTAAGGTAAGTACAACAATAATGTTTACATTGTTCATGCTGTGCACTTATTGTTGACTTGCCTGAGCCCATTACATCTGCTACACTTAATAATTTATTTTCTTACTTCATTTATAATGTTGGGGAAATTAATTGAACGAGTCATGCTGACTGATTATTCTGATATGGGAATAGTATTAACTGTCTTTTTATATTTTTTGGGATATTTTCATATTCCGAGCATTATACCGACATCATCTCAAGTGAAAGCTATGTCCTTTTCACCTGAAGACGATGGCTTGTATTGCTATTGAAACGTCGTGATTTATTTTGTTTTATTTCTACCTACGTTACTTACCGAAAGAACCAAAGAGTATACATATAATCGCTTTAATAATCTTTCCTGATTCAACACCATAAAGTGTGGCTTAACACTCTACAAAGAGAAGTTCACTGCTTGTGAAAAAGAAAATGTTAGCCCGAGAATAAAAACTAGGCTAATTATTATTATTATTTTTACAATTGTTTGGGAATTATCACCTGAATGAGAATAGGGGTTCCCCTTTTACTGGTAGGAACGAAGTGAACCAGCCTACAATCGATTATATCGTCCGTCCGTCCGTCCGTGTAGCAACATCGCCCCCTACTGCAAACACTTGGCAGGACCCTACAAAAACCTTTAGACTCAGTGACGCTTTCCTGGCTAAACAAGTGTAACATTCCCTTATAGTTCCCTGAGATAGCTTTTTAATTAAAACATTTAAATTAAAAATTAACTCACAGCGGCCTCAAGCCTACAGCTAGGCCTAAGGCCTAGAACTAGGCCTCAAACTCTCCCTTCGTATCGTACCCCCGCGTGTGTGAAAGGGAGTTAATGTTTAACAATGTTACATTCCCTTATGTTTTAAATAGAAACATTTTAATTTAAAGCTTTTACATTAATAATTAAAACATTTAAATTAAAAATTAACTCACAGCGGCCTAAAGCCTACAGCTAGGCCTAAAGCCTAGAACTAGGCCTCAAACTCTCCCTTCGTATCGTCCGATTAGGTGTAGCAGCATCGCCCCCTACTGCAAACACTTGGCAGGACCCTACAAAAACCTTTAGACTCAGTGAGGCTTTCCTGGCTAAACAAGTGTAATAATACATTATGTTTATATTCTTTGGTTATTCGTTCCTACCAGCCCACCCCGCAGGGTCCTGTTTGTTGGCAACAAAACAGGTGTTAAGATGTTAAAACATCAAAATGAAACCTTTTACTTGTGGTCAGAATGCAAACAAAAAAATACTCTGATAACATATGCATTTTTATTTAAAGCTTTCGTGACTGCAGGGATTAATATTCTTGGTTCTTTCGGTAAAGTCACGTAGAAGGGAAATAATAAAATAAAAACACATTTTATTTTATTATTTCCCTTCTACGTGACTTTACCGAAAGAACCAAGAATATAATATATGCATTGTCTTTTAAACTGATTGGTCCACACCAGAGACAGCTTTCTTTCGAGCCTAGTCTCAAACGGTGTTCGACCAGAGGACGCCAATGGCGTACTGGCAAAGGAGGTCCCATGATGTATCATCTGAATGTTTTGTTTCATTTTTAACTCGCCTTGCTTGGTGAGACAGCAACACATAATCACGATAGGATTACAGAGCTCGGGCAATTAGTTTTCACCAGTTCTCTCTGTCTCCCCACTTGTCTGTGGTTTCCCATGTCTCCGTGCTAAAAACTGTGCGTTGTAAAATTCTACAGCATTTAAAAAATTGAATTTACATGAATGACCCTATATATGTAAGCAATTAGTATTACACTCATGTGAAAAGTTAATGCTGAAAAAAAATACCTCATATTCTCGTTTGAGTTGTTCTCCATGTCCTGTGCTGACAGCACAGCGATTATTTGCCCAGCCAGGACGGTCTCCTGAATGTGCACCTTGGTAACTGGGGGCACGAACTGGATCCTCCCAACTTCACCCAGCATGGAGACAAACACTCGACATGTCCTCCCTGCCACGCTAGTCTCCTCCACCCCTGCCACCAAGGGCACCTCATTCTCCACCAACACCTGCAGCTCCATGTCAGTGTATATCTCCTGCAAAACATAAAAATCAACGCAGCTTTTCAAGTACACATTCTTTACAGTTCGTCAGCAGTGGGCGTGAGAAAGGAATTGCGGGGCTGCACCTTTACCATTTATAATTTTAGAGTCATGGCAGAAAATTTAATAAACATATTATTGTTAATATATTTGTCTTTCATGTTAAATATGAAAACACTTACATGAGAACTTAAAATAAAATGATCAGGTTAATTTTCTGTCAAAGTTTGGTGTAAACTGCTTGGCATGGTCAAATTTTGAAAATTACACAATAAATTGCGAGTTTGTTCCGTTTTCATAACAATTGCTGGGTCTATAGATTTGAAATTTATTTTGGTATAAATGTCTGTTTGTTGAGCTGGATACGATTCCCTCTATGACCCCCACAAGAGAGGCAGCTTCTGCTGGTCAAACATTCCTGTGGCTTCAGCTTCATCATCAGATGGAGAGACAGGTTTTCCTGCCTCTTCGTCTGCATAACTACACCACTGCTCAAGAGGCCTCAATCGGTAAGCTCTTCAAACACCTCTGGTGTGTGTGTGTTTTTAAAATCAAATTTCTTGTATTTATCATTAGTTAAAATTCATGTAAACTTACAACCACGTGATTTGTGTACACGTCGTGAGATTTAGTCACGCGTTTTTTTTTTCCAGAAACGTCAGCTAGGAACGCGACTATTTCATTCGCTATGGGGGTGGTCAATAATCGGTTTACATTAGCCTCCTTTTGCTGATACGTTAACGCATTAACAAACCACCCCGCCCCCCCCCCCTATTCTCCACAAATAGACTCGCCCTTGCCAGCGGCGTGACAACTAAAAATATGTCTTTGCCTCGGCTTCTTGGGTTTCTTCCTCCGCCTCTTGGGATTCTCCCTCTTGGATTCTACCTTATTTTCTTACATCACCTCGAAATATGTATTTTTCGAAGGGGTCTCACAAATTTGAACCATTTTGGGGTCTACATGTTGTGAGGGTTGTACCGGCACACGCAGAGGGTAGTTGGGGGATAACGGGACCACAGCCAAGATGACTGAATAGAGAAAGGCGGTGGCTAACCAATCAGAGAAAAAGGGGCGACGGGGGATTGTAGGGAACCAGAATGGGGGATATTTGGCAGGGAAAGAAGGAGCAGTTTCGAGGAACTTCTGGAAAGTTCCTGAGAATTTGGAGAGAGAGAAGGTACATGGGGTGGGGGGGGTGCTCGAGTCATGTGCATGTATCGTGGTGTACGTGGTGTGAATACGTGAATAACATCGCTCCTAAATTTTGATTTAAAGCTTTCGTGACTGCATCGCTCCTATTTGTCGTGTGGACTCCCTCTCACGTGTATACAGTCTCAAAAATCTACTCTAAAGCAGATGCCTAATATTGATAGTGCCCACATTAAATGGTGGAAATCGAACGCTCAAGGACATGAAAATTGCCTTCGCGGTCAACTCGCCGCATGTTCTGCTTTGCAAAATAGTCTTAAATTCAGGCAGCATATTCCGAATGTGGTAACTCCATATATTTGTTGAGTGGAAATAGAAACTGGTGGCTTCATAAAATGCTATAGTTTGCTCGTTCTTCTCGGATTTTTGTATTTTTTTTACTAGCTCACGTTTCAATCCATATAATTCATGATTGCGACTTCTTAGAACGCATGCTGTAATTTGTTTTTATGCACAACTCCCTATTCATGTACATTTGCTGACGGTAAATGCCAAGCGTGCAACCCTTTTTTCCCCATTATAATTTTTTTCCAGTGTACACACTGAAAATTGCCTGGTTGGCAAAAGGTTATCTCAGTATATATCTTCAATTCATTTATGTGCTCTATTGTGCGTGATAATTCCCTGGCACAAAGACACCACAACTGGCATGCATGAAGGACATGCAGGTGCATATATTTAAACGTGAAAGAAGATAATCTCAGAGTGGAAACAATGATGAATGTAGAGTGTTTTGACGGTTTTCTGAAATTGCCCAGTCTTTTAGTCTACCAGGCACAACTCTGCCTCCTGCCTGCACATGCAAATGTCCAATGTCCTCTGTTTATAAGAGTAATGTTGGCATTTGTCTCCACATTTTGGTTTGAGTTCACCTTCGATTTGCATTCCTCAGTCGGATTGCCTATTGGATTTTTAAGATGTAATTCACATAGTTTGAGTGAACAATCATTCAATATATAATGTAGCATGTTCGCATTAAGCATAAAATGTACACCCACATATGTACAAATACTAAACACATGCACAGGTTAGAAATATTACCCATATATAATTTACGTAATAATATTTGTTTATAATTCAAAATCTTGTTTGTACTTGAGAACATCTCACGAAATATAATTTATTATGACATTGCCATAGCACAGCCTAGATATTTCTGAATTATACAGACTGACCTTGGCAAGTCTTAAGACTCCTTCGTTGGTGTTGGTATCGGTGGAAATGGAAAATATATCCTCCGTGTTGCCACTGATTTTGTAGATGGCGCGCCAGTTTTCCGTGAGCTTCTCATCTCTGTCTTCCACTGCGATGGTGGCGATGGTGATGCCTCTGATGCCCTTGTTAACAGTGACTTTGATCTGGAGTAAACATAATTTTTTACAGGTTGAGGTGGAGATGAGTTGCGATGAGACAAAAGCTTTGTAGAGAACCCATAGTAACATATTTTTGCATTTTAAAACATTTTCTGTTATCATTTCCCACTAAATTATATCCCAAAAACGCGATCAACACCATATCACAAGACAAAGACTTAGGATCTCTTGCAGAGCAGTCCAACCCTTCGTGTTAGAGAACAGCCCATTGAAGCAGATATTGCAGAGTTACCTCTGAGATGGATTCCAGTGACCTCTTGTCCACACACAGTAGAGGTCAGCACTTCCACCATCTTAAGATATTTATAGCCACTAACTGCAAGGCTGTATTAACAACCTGATAATAAATATATATATATCAGGAGAATGTAAGGCAAGTAATTTAAAACTCACTGTTGAGTGCTGTTTGAGTACAGATGAAACGCGATTCTCTTTTCTATACAGAGCCATTGTCTTGATCCCTATTTACATCATCCATGGGCCACGTAAAAAAAACTGGCAGTTACAGTATTTCTTCCTCCAGCAAAAACAAATATATCAATAATGTGAAAAGCATTTCAAATGACTAGGTTATGACGTTATGTATTAAATTTGTGCCAATCAAATTGCGGCTTCCTTGGAGGTGGTACAAAAAGTAACATTTTTTGCCCATAGACTTTATATTCAGAGTAAAAGTGTTAATAATAAGAAAGATGGTGGTGAGGTGTAAGCAGTAGAAGTAACACGTTAATTGATCACGTACAGCCCTTGCCCGATCCACTGTTGGAGGAAGACCTCCATCCTATCAGCCACATGGGTCATTTGACCGTACTTCACCACATCATCTTCTTGGTTCTTTCGGTAAAGTCACGTAGAAGGGAAGTAATAAAATAATAAAAATAAAACATAATAAAACAATTCTCACGACGTTTCGGCCACAACGCAAGCAGCCGTCCTCAGGCGAAGAATGAGAACATTATCAAGCTAGGAGCTTATGTAGGTGTAGCGAGGAGGAGCGCCTTAACAAAAGAATGTGCATATGAAGAGGAATTTAGCATACCAATGGGCAATGAGTAGGAGGTGGGCGGAGGGGTTTCAAAGTCCCATTATGCCCATGCATTATGCAGGATCAACAGCACCACGGGGGGGCGCAAGGAACAGCGTTAATAAAGGAAAGGAATGTTAATGATATGTAGCTGCATTTACCCAACAACCACGTAGAAAACCAAAGTAAAAACTACATAAAAAACTAAAATATAAACTGATACTTACTATACTCTACAATAAGCTGAGTTACTAACAACAAATAATAACTTACAATTCTACGTCGTAAGAAGTATATAATATACTTCCATCTAAACTTTATTCTCTTAGCATATACAGTACTATATACTGCCATAGATAAACCCAACATTAAATTATATACTGTATTGCTGTAAACCACCCTATACGTTATACATTTTAATATAACACTATGTATTATTCAACTCACCCTAATGTGTATCGAAATGGTTTATTACGTCCTTCCAATGATTGCTAAGCCTGAATCCATCTTATCGGTTAAAATTGTCTCTGTGTTTGTATATGTGGATCGCCTCATGAACGAATCTCTCATGATAGCCAGATGGCTTGCAGAGAACCTCCGTCCTGGAGAAGTCAACGTCATGTGAGCCCACTGAGTTGTAACAGTGGTCTGCCACGGCTGAGGTGTTTGTCCTACCGTGTTTTAGATCAGCTTTATGTTCACGAATGCGGTCTGAGACGTGTCGTTTGGTTTCCCCAATGTAACTGCTACCACAGAGGCAACTTAGTTTGTAGACGCCAGGGTACTGTATGTCTGGAATCACATCTTTTACAGACGGTACCAGATCACGGATTTTATGTACTGTGTTGAATCGGACCTGGATCTTGTGTTTAATCAGGATTTTGGAGATCTTTTTTTTTTTTGTGACCCCAGCAATGTAGGGTAAGGTGATGGTCTTGAAAGGCTCCTCAACAGGATCTTTCTTGATGGTTGGAGTGATGGCTTTGCGGATTGTGTAGTCGGAGTAACCATTAGCCTTAAGAGCTTGGCGTACGTGTTTGAGTTCACTGGAAATGTGTTCATGGTCGGAGATGCATTGGGCTCTATGATATAGAGTCTTGATGAGGGAATTCTTCTGGGATGGATGGTGGTGGGAATCCGGTTTTAGATAAGCATCCGTGTGGGTGGCTTTCCTGTAGACAGAGTGGCTCATTGAACCATCAGGTCTCCTTTTGATTAGGACATCCAAAAAGGGTAGCTTGCCATCATTTTCGACTTCCATGGTGAATTTGATGGCTGGGTGTATGGAATTGATGTGGTCGAGAAATTGGTCTAGAGCAGGCCGGCCATGTGGCCAGATGACAAAAGTGTCGTCTACGTACCTCTTCCATAAGGTCGGGCGTAGAGTGGCAGTCTGGATGGCGTCCGTCTCAAATTTCTCCATGAAGATGTTGGCTACAACCGGAGATAGGGGGGAGCCCATTGGGGTGCCCTCAATTTGCTTGTAGAAGGTTCCATTCCAGGTGAAGTATGTATTGGTTAAGCAGTGTCTCACCAGGGGGGGTACCCCAGCATTTAGTCCTTGATGAACCAAGTCTTCAATGATTGCGATGGTGTCAGGCACAGGCACCTTGGTGAACAAGGAAACCACATCAAAACTGACAAGCAGGTCGTCTGGGGACAGGGCAATCCCCTTGATTGTCGATACCAGGTCAGTAGAGTTTAGTACTGCAGAGGTGGTTTTTCCAGTGAAAGGCCGTAGGATTTCGGACAAAAAACGAGCCAGTTTGTAAGTGGGGGAGTTGATAGTAGAGACAATGGGACGAAGAGGTGTATCTTCTTTATGTATCTTTGGCAAGCCGTACAATCTTGGTGGCCTAGCTGCAGAAGGTTTCAACGAGAACTGTTTGGTCTGATCAATTAATGCGGTTGAAGCAGAAATGATGTTGTTGGTTTTGGAGACGAGGCTGTTGGTGGGGTCTCTTTTTATTTTTGTATAGCTGCCATCGTTGAGTAGTTCTTGAATTTTGTTGTTGTATTCTATTTTGTCCATGATGACAGTGGCATTGCCTTTGTCGGCTGAGAGGATGACAATGTCATCCCTCTTTTTTAATTGAGCTAATTCAAAACGCTCATCTTTGCTGATGTTGCTAGCTGGCATCTTAGCGTTTTTGAGGGTTACAGAGATTTCAGATCTTGCTACGTCTGCAGCGATGTGACTCAAGCCCTTGAGAGCTACATCTACTCGAGCAATTATATCATTAACTGGTATGTGTCTAGGTGTGACTGCAAAGTTTAGTCCTTTAGCTAAAACGGATTTCAAACCTTCAGAAATCGGACTGTTACTGCGATTAATTATGACTTTGTTAACATCTAGCTTTTCAATGTGTGGGTCCGGTTTCTTGTTTGAGAGGCGGTTGAATTTGGAAATCAAGTTGTCCTTACATTTAGTCGACATAGCGGCAGCTGAAGAGGCAGTCATTTTTTCCACGTGTTCCCAATCCGATGTGGACATTGTTGCACTCAAAGATAAGTGTGATTTGTAGAGTGTCTTGTATAACTGATCTAGTTCGGTGCGCGTAAGTCTGATTTTCTCTGAGATAAGAGCTAAGCTAGTTCTAGACAGAATTCGTTTCGCATTGGAAGAAGTTACAGCAGCAGGAATGGAACCTTCTACAAGCAAATTGAGGGCACCCCAATGGGCTCCCCCCTATCTCCGGTTGTAGCCAACATCTTCATGGAGAAATTTGAGACGGACGCCATCCAGACTGCCACTCTACGCCCGACCTTATGGAAGAGGTACGTAGACGACACTTTTGTCATCTGGCCACATGGCCGGCCTGCTCTAGACCAATTTCTCGACCACATCAATTCCATACACCCAGCCATCAAATTCACCATGGAAGTCGAAAATGATGGCAAGCTACCCTTTTTGGATGTCCTAATCAAAAGGAGACCTGATGGTTCAATGAGCCACTCTGTCTACAGGAAAGCCACCCACACGGATGCTTATCTAAAACCGGATTCCCACCACCATCCATCCCAGAAGAATTCCCTCATCAAGACTCTATATCATAGAGCCCAATGCATCTCCGACCATGAACACATTTCCAGTGAACTCAAACACGTACGCCAAGCTCTTAAGGCTAATGGTTACTCCGACTACACAATCCGCAAAGCCATCACTCCAACCATCAAGAAAGATCCTGTTGAGGAGCCTTTCAAGACCATCACCTTACCCTACATTGCTGGGGTCACAAAAAAGATCGCCAAAATCCTGATTAAACACAAGATCCAGGTCCGATTCAACACAGTACATAAAATCCGTGATCTGGTACCGTCTGTAAAAGATGTGATTCCAGACATACAGTACCCTGGCATCTACAAACTAAGTTGCCTCTGTGGTAGCAGTTACATTGGGGAAACCAAACGACACGTCTCAGACCGCATTCGTGAACATAAAGCTGATCTAAAACACGGTAGGACAAACACCTCAGCCGTGGCAGACCACTGTTACAACTCAGTGGGCTCACATGACATTGACTTCTCCAGGACGGAGGTTCTCTGCAAGCCATCTGGCTATCATGAGAGATTCGTTCATGAGGCGATCCACATATACAAACACAGAGACAATTTTAACCGAGAAGATGGATTCAGGCTTAGCAATCATTGGAAGGACGTAATAAACCATTTCGATACACATTAGGGTGAGTTGAATAATACATAGTGTTATATTAAAATGTATAACGTATAGGGTGGTTTACAGCAATACAGTATATAATTTAATGTTGGGTTTATCTATGGCAGTATATAGTACTGTATATGCTAAGAGAATAAAGTTTAGATGGAAGTATATTATATACTTCTTACGACGTAGAATTGTAAGTTATTATTTGTTGTTAGTAACTCAGCTTATTGTAGAGTATAGTAAGTATCAGTTTATATTTTAGTTTTTTATGTAGTTTTTACTTTGGTTTTCTACGTGGTTGTTGGGTAAATGCAGCTACATATCATTAACATTCCTTTCCTTTATTAACGCTGTTCCTTGCGCCCCCCCGTGGTGCTGTTGATCCTGCATAATGCATGGGCATAATGGGACTTTGAAACCCCTCCGCCCACCTCCTACTCATTGCCCATTGGTATGCTAAATTCCTCTTCATATGCACATTCTTTTGTTAAGGCGCTCCTCCTCGCTACACCTACATAAGCTCCTAGCTTGATAATGTTCTCATTCTTCGCCTGAGGACGGCTGCTTGCGTTGTGGCCGAAACGTCGTGAGAATTGTTTTATTATGTTTTATTTTTATTATTTTATTACTTCCCTTCTACGTGACTTTACCGAAAGAACCAAGAAGATGAATCCCTGCAGTCACGAAAGCTTTAAATCGAAATTCACCACATCAGTCAATGCGAGTTGGTGAAGGAAGCACTCAGGACTGGTGTATGTATCACTCACTACTGATGTTAGCTGTGGTCTGAAATCGAATTCAGGTTCCCCGGTTCATACTGCAGTGCTCTAACTACTAGGTGACTGCATTCACACCCGTAAGTGGCAAGAAGTAACGAAATGACACCTCTGCAGTGCCAGATTTATTTTGGAGTGAGACCAATAACTGCATAAACACTCACTTCTTCCCGTGTAAAAGTGGGCGCGTTGTCATTGACGTCTGTAATGGTGATGTGCACAGTTGCCTGGGTGAATAATCCATCACTGTGCCCATTACAGTCTCTCGCCTCAACTTCCAGAGTGTATTCAGCTGTGTCCTGCAAAACACACGCAGAAGCACAACATAGTTCTTAAATTGTCACCGTAATTTAATATTCACGTAATCAATGTAAGGAATTGTAGCTTAACACACGTCAATGGATTAACTATGCTGCTGTTGTGTAATTATTAGCTCGCTGGATTTGCAATCCAGAAGGTTGCAACGTATGTACGTTGAACTTCTGCCGCATCGTACGTAACCAAGCATGCTACTCCGAGGTGCGGGGGAAGGACAACAAACTAAACACATAACGCAGTTCTCACAAAAGCTGCTGAGTTACCAGACGTTATTGTCTTTGCACAAAGTTCAGTCAAAATCGGTTTATATTTTTAAATTGTAATCACCACCTTTAAACGTAACGAATTTCTGCAACTTAATTGTTTGGACAAAGTGAATGCTCTTATTTTACTGCATCTAGGCAAGAGCATGTTGCTCTAAATACACCTCCTGTGGTGTGTGTATTAATAATAATGGGGCAAGTTCCTAAATTCCATCCCACATCTGTTCACCCAGTCATATAAATGGTTAGTGCACCAGTTAGTTGGTTGGCAGGTCTTGTGTGGTGGTGTAAAGTGTGGCGACTCCCACCTCCTCCGACACATTTGGCCAGCGTGCAAGAGCAGGTCAAATTACTCTAGAGGGGTTCTCTGCAGCTCCCTCTAGTGAAGGGCCTTCTGCCAGCAGTGGCGTGAAGATAGAGATTGCAAGGGCTGCACCTTTACACTGAGCTATGAGGAAGAGAAGTGGAAACACCTTTGATGAAAAGCCACGTATTCATAAAATATACTTAAACAAATAAACCTTTTTTCATGAAAACCTTCGTATTTGTACATTTTCGCAAAGGGGCAGTCCATAAATGACGTCACGCGATTTTGGACGATTTTTGACCCCCCCCCCCCTCGTCACACATCGTCACAAATGTCTGACGCCCCCCCCCCCCCAGGTGCATGACGTCATTTATGGACGGCCCCAAAGCGAACAAAAGTAATGTCTCATAAATATCTAAACTCAATTGCTTACGGCTCACGGGCTACGCATATCGCACCGCGCCACAGGGAGCCAACCTCTCGATCGAGGGCCGACTGGCCGACGGTGATCTCCCCAGAGTTCTCCTCCAAGGCGAACGTGGACGTCTCGGTGAGAAGCTTGTATCGTATCTGGGCGTTGGGTGTCTCCGGGTCATCTTTGTCCGAGGCGGACACCGTCACCACAGGTGTGCCTAGGAGAATCATCGGAGGTGGATAATTAATGCTCAATACGCTTGTGCGACTTGCATCATGCAATTTTCCGTTGTCCTGTATTTAATCGGATGGGTGTCCAGTAATTGTTGTGATTAAAATAATGGTAAAGTTGAATGTTTACCGCGTGCGGTTTACACTTTGACCCGATTACAATATGGTGCGTTGGTAATAATAATATTTTTAAAGTTTCCCGAATATGCTGACAGAGCAATATGCACGTGGTGAAGACCCATACATATAAGAAATACCATGCAAGCTAAATATTAGTACAGTATAAGTATTATTATATTGTAGAGTTTTGAGACAACCTTCAACCAATAGGTAAAAAAAAAATCTGTTGTGATTTCTTTCCACAAATATCCTTCCTAAATATATATTTTAAAAATAAGACAGACATACATATCAGAGTGTTTAAACCATACCGCACTTATTTTACATTTAATGTCTTGCCATGAACTTTCTCCAATTATATGAAATGTCATGGGTACCACTGCTGGTTATATAATTGGCATGTAAAGTGCTCTCGATTTAATTACCAGCGGTGGCCGCTTCCGAGAGCTCCACTCTGAAAGTGGTCTCCGAAATCTCTGGGCTATTGTCGTTCTTGTCGATGACTGTGATTATGACCGTGACTGCTTCTCCCCAGAGGGTGTTGTCGCCCTTGAATCGGCTGCAGACAATCTGGAGAAAGCGGCCCACGAAGAGAGCGCTCACGTTGCAAGTGTGCCCACGTGTGACAGACAAGCGAGCACGACAATTGTTGAAAATCGAAATGCTCGATTACACCTCGGTCATGTATGAATATGACTAATATATAAACTACTTCGTTTGATTAATAATTTGGTTACATATATATAATTATTCATATGATTTTACTTAATAATAACATATTTTTCTTGGATGACTGGCACGTGGTAAACCACTGTTTGGAGACAATGGAGTACCACCTATTTCTATTTCAGAAATCAGAAATAGGTGGTAGTCAGCGCTAAAGTAGTTCTGTGCTGTAATTTTCCTGGGCTGCTCGATAAAATGATGTAGGGACGTTAATTTTCACCTTAAAGCTTAGCAAAGAAAACACAAATGCGACACAGTTGCCAATAACATCTTGCATACGTATAGAGTCAAAAGTCTCTCCGTGGTTGCGAAAGTACAGAAATTCTTCACTAACTGCGGAGTGTAAGTACACCCGGTTTATTATATCTGTACAGTTTTGGGGAGATGCTCATCTCCATTGCCAGCCCTGAGCCAGTACGGTATTTTCCACATTCCATACACAAGACAACCACGGAGAAAGTAAAAGGCAATGGTGTCAGAGCAGGTTGGTCCCAGTGAGATTTAACTCTTGATGCCAGTAGCCAGAAAATGGTATGTAATACGTGTGTGGGTGTGTGCTTCTCTGGGTCAAGTGCTGTTAGCGAGCACCTATTTACGTCAACGGCAGAACATGAGGTGCGGCTAACAAAGCCGAGCTGTCATTTTCTGCTGAGTATTTATGTTTGCACACCATGCCAGGTAATCGTTTAAGGCTGAATCTACCTAATAGAAGCTCAGGGCAACTTGACGTAAAATTAATCCCTAATCGTGCAGCATGGCCAGGAATCAAACCAAGGTTGCCAGGATTTTAGCACATTACACTAGCCAATAGGACGTTCCTGCTCATGCTAAAAGCACATGTCCCTACAGTCCTGTAAGGCTAAATGAGGGATATTTATCACGTATAGATGTGTGTGTGTGATATTCTATTGGTCATTTCCGTCGATACGCACCTCAAATGTGGGGTGTTCTTCACGATCAATGGAGCCAGTGACACTGATTTCCCCGGTGAGTTCCTCCACCACAAAGAGACCTTCGGGTGGTGCATCGGCCCCAGTGCCCGTCAACGAGAATAACAGCTCGTGCTCCTCTCCAGGCACCTGCCCAGTGGCGAAAGAAATCCCACTCGCCCACTTTACCACAGGCCCACCGACCCACTAACCCACTCGGTCACTTAAACACGGGCCCACTGGCCCACTCGGCCACATGACCACTGGCCCACTCGGCCACGTGACCACTGGCCTACTTGACCACTAGCCCACTGACCCACTGGCCCACTGACCCACTGGCCCACTGATCCACTTGCCATCTTTACCACGGGCCCACTGACCCACTCGGCCACGTGCCCAATCGCTCACTCACTCATACACCCACTTGCCCGCATTCGCAAGATGAGTAATGTACTTCCACCTCTTCGAAAACGTCTGGACGGAGGTGGAAGAGTAGGCCTCATACCCTCTACGCAGGGAGGGGGGGTCTCTAGAGACCTGCCTGTAGTGGAGCCCCTTTCGACAGCATCGGACATTGAAGGACTCCACATTTACCTTTTTATTTCATTTCAAATAAATATGCACATCACCCTAATAGGGCACCTATATTCCGGTTGCTCTTTGTATTCATGCGCATGTGCGGAAACACACGATGAATTAAATTTACATACCCCCTCCCTCATATAACATAATGTAACAGCCACATTGGCATGTTCAATCTTAATTTTGGAGCTTTCGTGACTGCAGGAATTAATAAATTAAATAAATTAAATAATAGCATACATGTATGCAATTATTTAATTTATTATTTTATCTTTATACGTGACTTTACCGAAAAAAAACAAAGAATAACATTGGCATGTGTTATTCTGATGTCAAAACCCATCTCTCGGGTAAATAGGATGGTAATTGAGCTAGATAATAGAAATACTATTTTTTATATTATATATCATAAAGTGCATGTCGTGTAAGGTATGTTTTTTCCTCATTTCTGGAGAAGAAAAATGCAATGCAGTAGTGTTGGCACAAAGAAAGCTGAGGACGGTTCCTCAGTTTGGTTACATACGTTCTTAAGTGCACGGTGTTTAACGAACCAATTGACTGTGATGGGAGTTCATAAATCACCATCTTCGTCAGCAATGTAACTTGCATGCTTGTGTTCATTTGTCCGTGCCCAGTCCTATCTTTCTCTTTCATTTGAGCTCTTGACTAATATTTGGGATGATAACCCGTTTTTTGTGCAATACCGCGTTGGCAATGGAGCACAAGCGAAAATAACAAACAAAAAACAACAAACGCATTCAACAACGCTGCTCTGAAGATGCGAAAGAAGTATACTGCATTGGCAATGGTGGTTTGCAATCTGAAGAAGGGACATTTTTGCCTGAAACTTTGCTATTATATAATCGGTCCTCTTTCAGGCAGTGCTGCAATTTGGGAGGGCATACTGCCATGGGTATTCGCCCCCCACATGCCACACTTGACTTACGGTGATGATGGATTTGGGAAATGGGCCACCGTCGTTTTCCTCAATGCTGACATGCATGACGCTCTTCCTACACACACAGAACACACATTAACCCTTGTCACAGTCTTACATCAAAACGTAGCGAAACATATTCGTTTTAGACAAGGTCTGTGTTTTTAGATTGGCTGTTCAAGTGGCTGCCCAGCCCACATGTTATTGTGAATATTACAGCTAACGTGTCACCTTGTATAATAACAGAGCATAACATTTTAACTGGCACATCATTCCTCTGAACTGTAAAATAAAAAATATATGCTTTTGACTAAATATAGCTTTTCTAAAACAAGCAATGGCCAAAAGTTCAAACCATTTAAAATGTCCATGTTGGGGGTGAGTTTATCCAGGGGACAATCACTGCTGCTTTGCTACAAAGTGATGCTCATTTATTGATCATGAAGGCATTGATGATTGAGTCAAGCCCTAACTGGGATTTGAAGTCGCAACCTTCAATATTTACAACAGTACAGTATAAAGTACGCATCAGGCTTTCATGTAATTGTGGCTAATGCCAAAATCTTTTACGTACACCTTTGCACATGACGTTCGGAAGACTGGCCCTTCTGTTATGTCTGTCTCACGCTATGGAGGTGCTGGGGATTGGTGTCACTGACTGTTGGGGCTCTGCAGGTTTGAGGCCGATGGAAACGGCGATGGTGACCGTGCAGGTTTGTTCCTCGGAGCGAGCCACCACCAGTTCTGCCTCATTCTCCGCAGCCAAGGTTAGCTGGTACGTTCCGTCCTCCTCAAACGCCTGCACAAGTAGCACACGGAATGAGCATGGCCCATTATCAACTGAAGCTGAAAGAACTTAAATTGGCGTGAAACACCAGTTGCAGAGTCATCGTTTTCCGTGCAGGATGAGGGCTTTGTGTCGTGTTGGGAAATGTGACCAGTGTGGTGTCAGCTGTTGAGTCTGCATCGTTGCTAATTTTAATTGAAATCAATTACAAATGTGTGAATTGCGTATTAAGAGCTAACAGCTGTCTAATGGAGTTATGCTTGCGTGCGTTTAGTTATACTGGGGGTAGGTTTAATGTGCATGGTCATAGACAGGACGAGTGATACTCGAGGAGTAAATAATTAAGCCGATAGTCAAAGCGATTTCCTGCTCAAATATTATTCAGGCGGTAATGAACTTCCATTTACAGCCCCAAGCCGGTGTTGTAAATGCCACATTCCTATGGCAGAGGTGAGTCTGTGACAACCACTCTATTTCCCCCGCACAAAGTGGTAATAATTTTATCGACCTTGGAATGATGATGGGCTGGGTGAATCCCCAACCAGAATTTCAATTCACAAACTTCTGAATCCAAGTTGCTCGCTCTACTGCTCAGCAACCTGGCCAGATAAAATAATGGTCATATCCTCAACTGAGCAGTTTAAACATGTGATTAGAGTAAATGCAGGGCAAGACTGGATAATACTAATAGCCGTTATTTAACCCGGAGAGTTGCATATCTCTTTTACAAGGAGGACTGGTTTAAAATAAGCAGGTGTAAGAGAACCGCAAATAATGTTGGTACAAACTTAAAAGGATAACAAAACTGTCTAAAATATGAATATGTTTAATCGAACATAGTCTTTTTCAAGAGAGCGATGGGCTTAAGCAAATACAATACAACAGAACACAACAAATTCCAGATGTGTAAGCAGAGCAGTCAGAGGAAAAATTCCATTTGTAAACATTTATAATCTAATTAATAAGCAGAACAGTATCAGAAATATGCTTAACAGCTGCCATGGCCAATGAATGTCACATTTTCATCATGAAGGGAATCATGAGGTTCAAGTTATTCACACATTTGTCAGTCAGTGACCTTGTACAATCATCTTCCTACCCGCCCTGCCACTGAGAGTAGTGTTCATCGCATTACAGTCAAACTGATATTTATTTATATATATATATATATTTTTATATCAGTGCAGAACCAATGTAATGTGATGGTTTTATTTTGTGCAGTCATTGGTCACCAGGCTGCCACCATCAACTCACTATACTTGAGTACTGAGTTTAATCATAAGCGGCGGTCTGGATTAAAACCCAGAATCTCAACGGTACCGACTCAGTGCTATGACCTCTGAGTCATCAAATATTCTCAGGAGTCAGCCTTCCTATGGAGCATATCGCAGTACGCATTTCAGCTGCATTATTAAACCAGCCACTAAGTCAGCCTTTCGTGCATCCTCAGTTTCAAACCAACGCCAATTCAAAGCTTCTCCGTGCCCGTTTGGTAGCTACGAGCCATAAGGTAAAACATTTCACGTTTCTGCGGTGGAAAGCCAGGCTATTGTCCATAAGACGGCTGCTGTCGATTAGTCCGTGTGTTTATCACGTGGGCATCCTGGAGGGGAGGGGGCAATGTCAGAGAGTGAATGTCAATGGCACGAGGTGCTGAACCCGCATGCCTTGGCTATGGTGATGATGGCCTGGTTGGATGCGGCATCTGTGTGGATGTTGAAGTGGACCCCCGGGTCCCCGCTCTCGGTGTGGTAGATGGTGCGCCAGTTCGCCGTACCCTTCTCATCTTCATCGTCCACAGACAGACGCAGCACCTCCGTGCCCACTTTGTTCGTCTCCACCGTTGCCGATGCCTGCGACACGAGGATGATATTGATTATCTTCATCATTATTATGTTATTGCTATGCTTGTTTACCGAGGAAAGCCTCACTGAGTCTCAAGACTCCTTCTTTCTCAAGACTACTACTTTCTCAGGAGGTTTCTGATACGTTTTTTCAGTCAGGGGCGTTGACTGATATGTGCGTCCCGATTAAGTAATTTGCGAGTAAATCGTAAAATTGGAAAAATATGGATCATGACGACATCATGGGAACTTATACGTCCCACTGTGACGCAGACGGCACATTTTCACGGTTAACACACCCACAGTATTAACCAGGGCAGCGACGGGCTCGAACCGCAATCCTCTGCAACAAACAGCAAACCGTGCAACCGCTGTGCCATGATCACGATCAGAGGTGGAAATTTTGAATTCCCACGGTGGGAATCAAGTTATCCATAAGATGATCCATCATGTCAATCATTTCATCATTATTTCTGGCAGAGATTCATGGTTCGAATCAGGTGGCTGCCCTGTTCATCACTGGGTGTAATAACCATGAAAACATGTGCTGTTAAAGATCATAGATGCATTAAGCCTGGATCATAGTCCAATATTTACTAAATTAAAAAATTATCTGTGAATTACTGAAATAGAATATACAAAGCAGTCATCATATATGACTGTTAAAATTTGGCAGTCATGCAACTGGGTAAATATGCATAATATTAACATTGAATAAAATAACCATCCAGGGCACCGAGTAATGTATTTATAATTCCAAGACATTTTAAATAATTGGCCTCTATTCCCGCCAAACATTCTCACAGGATATGAAACATTTATATATGACAAAGCCCAAAACAATGTAAATAAATTAATTATATGTTAGAGGCAAATCTAGTGTCTCTTAGCCACATACCGGGAGAATACATTAGCTCCAAAAGTAAAAAATAATGAATGTGCTTAAAATGGGAAACTAATTTTGTACAAGGTGAATATAACACAATGTGCAAAAACAGCACGCAATAATGTTTCAATGAGGGTCAAATAAATCAAGCAATGGGAGCTTTTGCACAAAATGTACTGTCAGCAATTTGCAACACCCAGCGAAAGCAATTAATTGCACCTTTAGTAGTTTGTAATTTGAAATAAAATATTTTTAAAGACAATTAGCGGTTTATATTGAGCAATCACGAAAGCCAAACACTTTACATAATCCGGCAGGTTTTAACCATAGCTAGAATTAGCCTTAAAGCCACCCTACTGCGTACATTCACTCTCCGATGCTGTCCCATTGTGCACCTCACCTGGGTACTGGTGAACCTAGGTGGATGGTCATTTTCATCCGTCACTGTGATGACGAGAGTGGCGGTAGCAGAGAGCCCTCCACCGGCGCCATTGAGATCCGCAGCCACAACCTCCAGGCTGTGTGAGGCCATCGCCTGGACACATGCACGGCACAGTGAATATTGCAGGTGTGGTCAAAGGTGCATCCTCACAATCGCTTTGCTCACGCCACTGCTTCCACGCTAGTCAGGCATTTCGACGAGGTGGGTGTACACACGCTTTACCCCGTCGCACACGGCCTGTCGGCAGACTGACTCGTCACCAATTTATATTGCTGGGCGCACAGAGGTGGTGCGGGTTTGAGAAACCGGCTCATTGTTTCAATTGCCACACCAGGAGGTTGAATCTAACCGTCAACCGTTACATTAACACCACGGCAGCAGATGTACGGGGACGCAGAATTTTGCACTGCAGTGAAACTGGTAGGAATAGCCATGACTGTTTTAAGCTGAAACGAGCGTATCACTATAAAGGCAATGGGCACTACGTTTAAAATTATTTAAACGTTAAAATTATTTAAACGTTAAAATTATTTAAACGTTAAAATTATTTAAACGTAGTACCCATTGCCTTTATAGTGATACGCTCGTTTCAGCTTAAAACAAGCGAGACTCATTTTAAAACAAACATTTTAAATATGCAGTTGAATTTTCATATTAAAATCATGTCCGTTAAGGGACAGCTCAGTTTGCAAAGCATCAAGACTCCTCATCATTAGATTGTCCTGGGCGAGGTCAAGTTAGCCTATCGGTTGCATGAAGTCATAACAATCTGTATCACCAGGTGGGTTCCACTCCATTTGGAAAAGCAACAGTTATATGACGAGACTGGCACTCACCATAGGAATGAACACAACCTGCTCGGAAAGCCCAATGGAGATTTACACCATCCCACACTCAATCAAGCATGAGCAACTTTAGACTGATTCTAGATATGAAGCTTTCGTGACTGCAAGGATTCATACTCTTAGGTTTTTCGGCAAAGTCACGTAGGTAAAAAATAATAAAATAATAATAATAAATGAAAATAAATCAATTAATAGATTTATTTTCATTTATTTTAAAATAAATCAAGTAATTTATTTATTTAAATTAATTGATTTATTTTCATTAATTTTATAATTTTTTACCTACGTGACTTTACCGAACAACCTTATTTTTAGACTGATTTTAGCATCGAAAAATTGTACAATTGTACTTTTGAGCCTCCACGGTGACGAGATGTTGACTACCTCGCCTGGTATTCAGGAGGTCGTGGGTTCCATCCAGACCCGAACGCCTGTATATTTGGAGTTTGCATGTTCTCCCTTTGATTGCGTGGATCTCTCCCTCCACGTTTAGAAACATACGTTTGGAGTATTTGAATGCTATACATTTCCATATGTTTGTTGAGCTATCATTTGTGGCTAGGTTGCTTCTGAAAATGAGCTATGTAGCTCAGTGGGCCTTACATGGGAAAATAACAAAAATAGTAAATAGTTCAAGGTTTATATCAGCAGCCAGACCTCTCCTATACCTGCCCCACAATGAGAATACGTCTCCTTCTTTCGTACGGCTGATGTAGATGCACAGCAGCAACTACAATTTTACATTCAGGTGGTCAAGCCAGAGAACTGCGCCAGAAGTAATTTATCCTTGGTATTTGTGGATTGGGCATTGCGTCGTTATACGTTGTACTGTATGTTCTGGATGACCACAGTCGCACACTACTGGAGAGTTTTGAATTTTCCATTTGTCCATCAGGTATCCGCATCTGCCATGGTTTTTTTGCGGATGCCGTTTAGGGTGGGCCATGAGCTTGGTGGAAGATCAACCCCATGGATCTTCTGCGTTGGGTCTTTCACGAGGTGGATATTTGTGAGTTATTTTGAACTCCATTCAGCTCTCCAAGCTGAGAATACGTGAACATGGATAATGAGTTAGCAAAGATAATTGTGAAAGCATAGGTACATTTTGTGAATTAACCAACCACTCACCTCTCTATCCAGCCCTGACTCACTGACGGTGATTATGCCAGATTGTTCCTCAATTGAAAAAGCACTCGTGTCAGAGATAATCTTATAAGCCATCTGAGCATTTGGAGTGCTTGGGTCGTCTTTATCAGAAGCAGAAACTGTCCACACGCTTGTTCCTGTTAACACAAACAGACACAACGTCAATGTATACTTTGCTACCTCCCCAAAATGGGGTCGTTTTCTTGCTAGCGTTGTTCTCTCTGTACCCTTCAAATCCTTTATGATCAGCATATTTTGGTTCATTTCAGGCTGAGTTAAACCAATGTTATGCACTATGGAGCACCACAGCAAGTCATTATGAAGCGCTGTGTATATTGCCAGAGCGGATTTTAACTAAAGCAGAAGAAAAATAATAACAATAGGAGTGTGCTCGTAAGAAAAGCCCGTTAACTACTGGTTCTCCTGTTGTGCGTTTTACCCTATTATGTTATGTTATACAGGTCTCGACAATGTGGTTACATGTAGATGTAAATAAATAAATTATAAACATTGATAATACAAATAATAGAAATAATAATATAAATAAAATAATAAATGACGACGTTTCGGAGGCAACACAAGCTTCCTTCCTACGTGACTTTACCGAATAAACCTAAGAGTATGAATCCTTACAGTCGCGAAAGCTTCAAATCTAGAATACATGTAGATGCTCTCTAAAGTCACTGGAAATTGCATTGTAAGATATAAAGTCTAGCTGCTAAATATCTAAACAAAAATGCACAACATCGGGCACTGATAAAAGCAAGATGGAAACGCCTCCACGAAACCAGACTTAACATTCACTACTAGTTTTCCCTTCTAAACACGTTCGATGTTAAACCCCGGTTGGGCCACTAAAGTTACACTCAAGTTCTTTAAACGTTTCAGATGCTTTGAGGCTATATCCATGCACATCACTATGACCATGTTTTTTTTATGGTGATGTGCACTCCCTTGTATGTATGTGAAACTTCTTTCGCACCGTACGTAGCCGACCGTGCTAATCGGAGGTGCGTTTACTTAGTATTATTCCAGTACAAGGAGCAGCAGCCGTGCAATTGCTTTCTCACACCACTGCTGGCGGATGGGTCTCTACCAGAGGGAACTCTAGAGGGAGCTCTTGAGAGCCCTGCATAAGAGGGTATTTTTTTAAATCTAATTTTCCACGCTAGTCAGACGTCTTGGAAGAAGTTATCCATTCCGGTACCCACCACATGAAACCTGCCGATCGACGAATAGTGGCGCTCCCATTTATACTGCTGGGTGGACAGAGGTGTAGGAATTATCTTGCACCATTGTTTCAACTGCCATGCCATGAATTGATCATCCCAACATTCCAGTACATTGCCAAATTGACCGCCGCTGTAGCATGTATTATGATAGCGGTTTATCCGGTGTCTTACCCATGGGGGAGGCTTCTGACATCTCCTTACTGAATGTCGCTTGAGCAAACTCAGGACTGTTGTCATTCTGATCGACCACTTTGATGATGACAATAATTGGTTCAAGTTCTGCACCACTGTCCGCGGCCTGGCTGCATGTTAGCTGTTTCAGAAAAGTAAGCACACCCAAGTTAGTACGGTTATTATTTTCTGTACGAAGGCATCGTTTAATGATGGATGAGCTGAGTTGTTCTCAGACAGCGTTTGGTAAAATGAGCAGCACCTGGTCAGGCTGCAATCCTTTGTAAAAAGTTCAGGAGACCAGAAATGCATTGCTTTTCATCACAGAAATGTGGAACTGCCACGGGAAATGAGCACTCTCCAATGCATGTTTTATTCCATTGGTGGCCCAGACTGAATATTGTACTTGTTGGTACAAAACTTGAGTTGTACCTATGTCCACATTGATAACCTTGTTTTAAAAGGTTATCATATAATCCACTTTTATTAGCCATATACATAAACTTGTATTCTTAAATAAGTAACATCTCTGGTGGGGCTGAATTCTGTTCTGGCTTAAGGAACTATTTCACCACGTGGGACAATGACTTTAAAATAGTCACATCCGTTGAAAAGAAACCAAACAATTTTCATAACACCATAAAAAAAACGATTACAAGAAATCTACTGACGTTTCTTCATTTAGATCTTGTCACGATGCGGTGTGGGATTCTGACATTTGGATAAACTGCGAATGCGGTGACTTCCGTGGCTTCGGTGCGAGTCGGAGCGACGCGGGGGTCGCCCACCTTGAACTCAGAGTGCTCCTCCCTATCTAGGGCAGCTGTGATGCTCAGCTCGGGCACAAACTCTTCGATGATGAAGAGCCCCTCAGGTGGCTGGTCAGCCCCTTGCCCCGTCAGTGTGAAGAACAATTCGTCACCGTCTGCCTGTAACTGAAAAAGAGCATTCACCGTTCTTAACATGGGCAGAGAGAGGCCTCGCCAGATATACCAATTTCCGTTGGTGACTTTGCGATTTGACCACGATGCTCACAGCCGAGTACAGTACACATGGCCACCTTTCTCTTCCTCCTTAAATATTGATGTCTCTATGGGGTAGACAAAATTAAGTATCACTTTTTAGGAAGCTGAGAATGAGTCGTTCTACAGAAAGACTGGCATTAGCCATGGACAAGTGGCTTTTCCGTCCACCCTGGTTTACGGAGAGAGTTTGCATATATGTGTGTGTGCATCTGAACCTGAGTTTAATTTACATTGGTTTTGTTGCTTAGCTTATCCTATTTTTACTGCCAGTCCAGCTCTGATATAAAGTCGCAGAAGTAGCCGAGTGGCTCAGGAACATCAGAGTGAAAATATCCGGATACCAAACTAGCATCTCCGAGATGTTGGCTTCATAAATATTCAAAGTGGATTAGACAGAACATTCCAACCAAGACCTCGAGTGAAATAACATTTGTAGATTCGTTCCTGGGTGAAGCAAGTTTATGATGTTTTATCAATTGACAACTCAAGAGACCAGAGTAGTCTCATTTGCAAGAGTAACCTGGGTCACCAAAATGACACAAAACAATGGAATAAAGTATTGCAATGAAGCAAATTGGAATCAGAGCAAATAAACAACTTACTGAAGAAATGAAAAAATACTTCAAAATAAATAAATCAATATAGAAAATAAACGTCCTCTCGTGAAAGTTGGCTCGGACAAATAATGTTTAAACCGTTCATAAGTGCAAGTAAGTTACATCAACATTAAACATATTACGGCAGAGGCGGCCAACCTGTAACAGACCAAGAGCCAAGTATATATAAGTGTGTAACAAGGCCGTAGCCATAGAGTCAACGTTGGGGGGGATCAAATCTTCCAGAGGGTCTGGGGTCCCCCCCCCAGAAAAAAAATCGAAATTTGAAAACTAATTTCCCAACTAAAATATAAATAAATTCACGAACACATGGGATGGACTTTTTTTTTACAATAATGTTTAATAGTGTATTGTATTACATTGCTGTTTTTTTTCTTTTTTACCTTTTCTTGTTTAATTGTATGCAATGGCAGAGATTAGGGATTCATAAAGTACAACCATAATCACAAACATATGAAGGGAAATATATGCATTGTTATATGAAGACAAGTCCAGATATTGTGGCCAAGGTTTAGCAAAGTGTTGTTTTAATTTACATAGCATCGCAATTATTATTTGAAAAAATATTTTTATAGCAATATATTTTGGGGGGACATTTTGAGCATATTTGATTATTGGGGGGGATGTGTGGGATGTGTCCCCCCCCCCAATATACAGGGTGTTTGAAAATGATGGACCCAATTTCGAAGCACTATATTTCACGATGGCCACATGTTACAATTACACAAAAAGTTACAAACGGTTTAATGAGTTATCAAGTTTTACTAACCATTTTATAAATGCTATATGTGCCCTCCACCTGCTGTACAGGCAACATCGAGACGATAGTTGAATTCGTCCCAAACGTCTCTCTTCTCACGTTTTCCTCTGAGGTGCGTGGTCGCCCTATGCTATTCCCCTTACATAAATAGCCTGTTTCCTCAAATTGTCGGTACCAACGACGAATGCTCTTTGACATTGACGGATCAATGCCAAAACGCCGTTGAAGCGTACGCTGCACCGCAATGACGGATTCAGTCTTGCTGAACTGCAGAACACAAACCGCCTTGTGTTGTGGGGTCACCATCTTGCGAATGACTGAGGCTAGGGGCTGTTAGTGCGCTGGGAGAGGCATCTAGCGGTAATCATTTGAAATTCTATGCCCCGCCCTCTTTATGGCCCGCCCTCTCTATGCCCCGCTCTCTCTATGCCCCGCCCTCTCTATGCCATGCCCTTTCAAGTGGTAAGAGTTTCATTCATGGGCGGTTCGTGGTTGCAGAGATATAGCGATTTCAAATCGGGTCAGTCTTTTTAAACACCCTGTATATTATAATTACGGCCTTGGTGTGTATACATAGACAGTTTTTGACACAGCATGGGAGACATTCATTATTCTTTGCTACGACTGTGATAGTGCGGTCTACGTTATGCCCCTTCGATAGAGCCGCATGCGACTCGGGAGACGCCAGTTGGCCATCGCCACATTCCGGTCAATATGTCAAAACAACACACGTGTAATGAATGCAGGTACATTTAAATACTGTACACAGTGACATGGGGCCTTTTTCTCTTTGGAATTATCATGAATAACATGAAGAAAAAAACCATACTCACGGTGTCTAACAATTTCGGGAAAGGGCCCTGGCCGTTCTCTTCGACGCTGATGTAGATCGGAGATGCAGCCCTTCTTGGTCGTCCAACGAACAAACCTGGCCAAGCAACAACCAATCGGACAAAGCAAGCAGCGCCAATCGGCACAGGTTTACCTCGCTCTGTGCCAGTGTTCTTCACTCATTTTTAGTGGGGGAGAGGGGGATGCCCAAGTTCCTCGATAAGACATCATCAGCGTGAGAGCCGACACACATTTGAAGCCATTGGGGTTTGACAGCGTCATGAGAGGTGCTTTCACATTTTTGTATTGTCGGGGGACGCACGTTAGGGCCCGCACTAAAGGCCACCAGGGGCCCGCCAGTGGACTGCGGGCCTTTCACGGAAAGAGACTGCTTTGTATGGTAGTAGATGCGTTTAAAAAAAAGTGCGCTCAAAGCCAAATGGCGTAGCATGGACCGTAGAGTTACCCAACCCACAATGCACCGCATGTGGAGACAGCCGCTTGCCGAGTACCACATACCGTGCACACATTGCATACGCAATGCTGTCCAACGTCCGACTGCCAAAGCCGTATATAGCGAAGTTTTGGTAGAACTACGTTCGCCGCATATAAGTTTTAGCCTCTCTCCTCTTGCCACACACATAGAGAACTGCATGTGACTGGAAAAGTTTGAAGAAATCCACACGTCACCAATAAAAAGAGGGCAGACATCTCAGCAGTTCTGTTTTGTATACGTAATATGGTTTTTTGTTCATAATAAAGTATTCGTTTTTGCAATGTGGTGTATTGTGTAAATGTGTGTGCTTCGTGTTTGTACTGTCTGTGATTTATTTGTTGCATATCATATTGGGTGTTCTGTATGGTGTTATTTTGCATAATGTGCTTTACGTTTTTTCCTGATTACGTTTCTTTATTTATTGTAAATTTAATGTTATACATTGTTAATGGATTGCATTTTATTTGTTTTTGTGTGTCGTATCGAGTATTTTGTCCAGAATTATGAAAGGTATTTATTTTGCATTGCAGGAGACGGTAGTGGCGACGTAACGGTTCGTGCAGTGCCCTATAAACCCAAGTTTCCTGAGTTCGATTTCCAGTTGCGACTGACATCAGTGGAGTGATACATGACCTGTTCATTGCCCCTTCCCCCTTTACCAACCCGTACTGATCAGCATGGTCAAGTATGGCCACACAAACTCCCGTGACTGACGTGGCATGGGGAAACGATGGTTTGACAGAGGGCGGTATGTTATTCGTCTTCTTCTTAAAAAAAAAGAAGAATCAACATTTGGCCGCCTTTTATATTCATGAATAACATTACACATTCTCCTCGACGAACGCAGATACAGTACATTAGATTGTTATGAATTGCGTTCGCTTTTTTATCATAACAGCAGATGTGAATAGAATTGTCTACAGATATCCATTAATTACGTTTGCGTTTCACAGCTGGTGTATTTAATTAAAACTAAAACGCTGCCAATGTTTATACAGACCCCTAAATGATTTGTTGACTTATTTGCTTCCATTGAATGCATTTTTTTTTTCCCCGCGATAAAACACTGCTTTATACAGCATAATATATGTTAATATGTGTAACAAAGTGGGGACTGTTAGGGCGTGCTGCATTTATAACAATATAAAGGCAAGAGTTAAAGTAACAGCCCTGTATTTTCTTGCTCAATGCCACTACTGGCAGAAGGGACTTCACGTTGTGGGCGCGCTTGAGGGGCCCTCTAGAGGATATTTTTGGCCTCCTCTTCTACACTGGACTGGGGTCTTGGAAGAAGTCGGATTACCCACAATCTGCCCCATTGTTTCAATTGCCGTGTCGGGACATCGAACTGGTGACAGGGAGACTTCTTCACAATTCTAGCAAATTTGCCTGATAAAGCTGTTGTAATCACCAATGAAACGTTGTTTCGTTGGTGAAACTGCGATGAAAATGTTGTCACATTAAATTGTATAAGACCATGACCTGGTCATTTATAAGTGCGCCCTAAGTCTGTAATTTAGCTCATTATATTGTAAAACGAATATTTTGCATTTTAAAGTAACGTCTGTTAATGAGTAAGTCTGTTAATGTCTGCTAATGAGCAGCTTTTTCTGGTAGCCCAGAGGCAGCAGTGGAAATATCACCTCAAATACATTACTTACTCGACTATTTCGCGCCGTACGAAGCCAGCCCTGCTAATCGGAGGTGCGGTTTGTATGCACGTTGAACTTCTTTCGCGCGGTACCTAGCCAACCGTGCTAATCGGAGGTGTGGGAGCGGATCATGAGGGTGCCAGAGTTGCTGACAAGCGACGCCTCTTTCTCTCTCTGTCACACGCGATTTTTTTTCCTTTACAGTTTTCTGTATTACGTACTACACAATATATTGCTTTATTTTTCCACTGTGTCCATTAGTAATGCTATATATAACGATATATGCATGCATTGATATATGTACAGCAAGTCCTCATTTAACGTGGTAGATGCGTTCCTGAGAGGTTAAGCGAAAAACGCGTGAAGTGAAAACTGTTTCCCCATTAATGATGAAGTTTTGGCGAGCTACGATATGCTACTACGCACACACAGTGAGACGGCAGGACAAATAGTACGCCACCGCGTTACCGTATCATTCCGTGTGCTGCATTGTATTGCTAAGTCGCGCAGCTCAAGAAAGTAGTTCGTCGTTGACCACTCAGAAACTGCGTTATAAATATGTGCGTCCCGCGTTATAACGGGCGCATTCCATGTTGTGCGAAGTGTTCCCTCATGGAAGCACTGCATTACAACGAAAATGAATCGTAAACACGCGTTAAGCGAGGACTTACTGTACATAAAGTTTATTTTTCAAGGTAACATATGGTTATGTCCCCTAACTCTTTGGGTATTCATAATCTCTGATTTAATTTCCACGCCGTTCTGCAGGAACGTGTCCCCACAAATATTGAGGGGTTTTAAAAACGAAATGTTATCATCTGGATGAATTTTGGACTGAGTCGACCCCCAGCTGGGATTTGAACTTATGAGCTTCTGACTGTGAGTGAAGCGGTCTAACCACAGCTTAATCCAGCAGTATTTTATAGCTATATATGTTATATATAAAGGCAATGAGTGTGAATTATGGGTGGTCTAAACGACTGTTTTTATACCCCATCAATGGAGTTTTTTTTTTCGTTGGAACAAAAATTGGACATAATAGATACAGATGCTCAGTGGGAAAATAGTACCGTACAACTTTCATCCATCGACCCACAGGCATTCTGCTGAGTAGTTATTGAGCATGTGGCTTCTTTAAAACTATGATGGTTTGCATTTATAGGAGCACTTGCATAGGTGCCTAAACAATCAACAGCACCTTCCATCACATCTCAACTATTTCAATGCCCATCTGTAGTTTTAGTCTCGGGACATCCCATGCTTGCAGCTTTCCCTCTGTTGCCAAAAGGTGAATGGAGCACTATGAGACATCTCCTTTACCAATGGCAAAATATAGTAAAGGTTTTTACCCTTTCAACTGGTACAAAAACTGACACCTTTATACAAGGCATCGTGTTTGCAATAACCACAACACAAGCAATCAAAATGCAAAAAAAAGAAACAACTCTGGTGTTGGACCAGATGACGCCTTTTAGCCTCATCTGGTCCAACACCAATGGAGACTAGGCTCTAAGAAAAGCTGTCTCGGGTGTGGACCAATCCACTTCAAGGACAGTGCATATCATTATCAGAGTTGTTTCTTTTTGTTTGCATTTTCACTGCTTGTGTTGTGGTTATTGCAAACATGATGCCTTGTATAAAGATGTGAGTTTTTGTACCAGTTGAAAGGGTAAAAACATTACTGTGTGAATGGAGCAATTGGTCCGTAAGTGGTTATTAGTCTGTCAGTAGGAAGATATTGTTACTCTTTGTTTTCGCAATGAAGTACATTGCGAGTAATTGGTAACATTTCAAACCATGACACCGGCACACGTGGCCTTTTTTGTTCATGCCACAGGATATTTAATATCCAATGTGAAGCTGACGGCGCATGTATCGTTTTCGTTAAAACACCCTCAGCATTTAACAGGGCGGTCAGGTGGCTCGAACCACGAACCTCTGTGACAAGCGGTGAGCAGGATACCCGTTCGATCATTGTCACCTTAAGGCTGATGCAACAACAACAAAAAACCTCAGTAGCGCTTTTGAATAATGATAGGAATCATTCTTCGTCGTGTTCCGAGTCTTAAATGAACAGCACACGATGGCGCAATGCTAGCTGCAGCAATGCACACAGCAGGAACCTGCTGCACAGAACACGCCAGGGATAGCTCTGTGTGGACACCACCTTACTACACACGCGGCTAGCACGTGGTGGGAATTTATTGCCAGCGGAGTAATAATGAAGTTATTCTTTAATTACAGTCCCGCGAAAAAGTTTACACTCTGGACTATCCGTTAGGTATGAGAAACAACTTCTGTGTGGGGAATGGGAGGCCGACAATACGTGAATGATCACTTTGAGTTTCGAGATACATCAGAATCTGAATATTTATTTGTACTGCAGGAGGAGTCCCATCAGCTATAAAGCTCCTTTTCACAGATGTCCAGTCGGGGCGGGTAAGAACGTCACAACAACAAACAGTACAAAACATGGTAATAGTGCAAAGTGCAAGAAAGGTAAACAAATCACCGAAACACGTACAAATACAAAACTAAACCATCCCCATCCTACCACACAAAGCCCACTCGGATATTAACTTATTTCTCAAAGGCGACCTGGCCACAAATGATAGCTCAACAAAGTGACTCATCATTTGGACATTTTCGGCAGAAAAATTATCTGAATAGTTAAGTGCTGAACACATGCATGGTCGCTTTGGATATTACATTAATAAATAAAAAAACACTAAACTGTTGAGATTTCAACACTGAACACGCACAGTCTCAAGTTGCAACGTGTTCATCGTCATCTTTATCCATGGTCAATTCAACTGTCACGACCATGCCACGTGCAACCGTTCAGCCAGCCGCTGCACCTTGAATTCGCTACATTGCTCCATCACCTCGTTGGACTTTCCCTCTGATGTGTTCCAGACAAATGATCATTGTCTTTAATCCATCTCAACCTAGCCACTTACTTTTTAATTATATATACAAATGTGTTAGATTAATTTGTGCTTTCATGTTGTGTTATTGAAATAGCGCACTCCAGCGCGTTGACCAGGGTGCACTGAATGCGCTGCGAGCTTCCTCGTTTGTCGGGGCAGCAACGTTTAGTAGCGATGCTGCCCAATACAGCAACAACAAGCGCGCGGCAGAAGCATCAGTGTGAATCTCCTTTCTCACGCGCTATTTCGAAGATCTTGTGAGGGTGAAACTTCGTCTTGTTTAAATTAAGTTTTGATTTACGCGATTTTGAGTTACGTGTCGTTTTGCAAGGACACAACCACCGCGTAGAACGAGAGGTTGCTGTATGTAATTTTATGATTTGAAATTATTCGTTGCTCAAATGAGAATTGGGGCGAGGATAATCTACTCTTTACAGCGTTGTGCCAGTGGTGGAAATTCCAAATTCCTATGGCAGGCGTGAGTTTGTCAATAGGGTAACCACTGTTGACTTCCTCACTAAGTGGAACTCATTTTATTGACCTCGGAACGATGATGGGCTAAGTCAATTGTAGAATTGTACAATTTGACTTAGCAGAATAATCATTAATTTATTATTTAAGTACAATTATACAATTTGACTTGTCTTTACATATACATTACATTCATATATATGTAAACGATGGTAATGGGAATATCAAGAAATAGGTCAAGGTACTTCATAACCAATAAACAGAAAATGTTACAAATGTTCATGGGCAATCGCTGGCAATAAAATGCTGAGCATTTTTTAATCAGTGTGGAAATGTATTTTCTCTTGGTGAATGATAAATATCTAATTATACTCCTTATTGAAAAAAAAACGTATCATAATCTGTGCCAAATTAACCACTTTCCATAAATAAAACATCCACGCGAAGTGAATTAATAAATCCATGCCCACTGAGCAGTGGCGTTACGTGCCTGGCATGGGTCGTTGTGCCAGGGAATTAAATGCCCCCACCCCTCCGTGTCTGCTCCCCCTCTTGATAGCCCAACACCTGGGCCCACCCAGTCCACGGACCGCATGCACAATCGACACCTATGCCACGTCCACTGAGCGAGCATGCCAGTGAAGTGCGCTGGGTTGTGCCAGGCTGTCCCAAGTCACGAATTCCTTTCCCACGGACACCCAGTTCAAATTGAAGTAAAAGAGAAGACTTTGACTACAAAAGATGGGCTGCTGAACGTCCCCGTGGCTTTACACGATCGTGGAAATTAGGGAAGGAGCCGCTCGCCCAGCAGCCTCGGCACCTTCGGGGTGTGATTGGAGTTCCACCATGCCCTGTAAACTAACGGAGACACGCTGGCCTTCTTGTAAACTAACAGGTGAGATGCTGGGCTGGGCAATGATTATTCTTGACAACACATAAAGAGAGAGACCAGAGAGGTAGAGGATAGGAGACATCACTTTGTACGTCATAGGTTCTGATACAAATTAAATGATGAAAAATATATATCTCCTGATGTTTTAATGGAAGCAATATGATCGAAAGAACGTATGAAAATATGTTTTGTACTGAGATAATGAAAAGTCGTAATTGTCCCCACCCTCAAATGATCACTTGGGTGGATGATCATCTACTCTGCGGTCCTGCGCTACTGAAATAAGCCCTGCACTGGGAGATTTATGATGAGGCGAATGTCATGTGTGGTTGGGCACATTTGGTGGAATCCAGTACAAATGGCCACTGCGTTTACTTTGTTGATGCAATTGTTTGAATAGCAACCTAAATATGACGCGGCATGCTTGACGGATGCATCACACAGCCCGCATTCGACAGTGGCAAATGTATGCGCCTGCACTGTTGTTGTTGAGTGTGTAGCTGTGTCATCGGATAGCAATTCAAGCTCTGGCAATCTCAACGCACCGAGGGGTAACACCCCTGCTGAAAGGTTGAGTGCATTCAACAATGCCAGTCATCGCAAGCATTTTGTCCACCCCCCACCCCCGCTTAGTTTTGCACCCAGAATGTATCTCTCTTGCGCGGACTTGTTCGTGTGAATGGCGGAATCAGCTGAGGAGTTGCAGGACGCTTTCAAAATGCTTGGCAGCACGAAATGAGACATCGTAACAATTTGCTTTAACTTGCATTAGTTCATTTCATTCGTTCGTGTCTTAGTCCGCTTGTCCTGGCGAAGGTCGTGATGGCAGCATTTGTTGAGTAGTGGCGGTCCAGACCTCCCTTTACCTGGCGACAGACTCCAGCACTACATTAATATACACTACTACACTACATTATACACTACTATGAACTACACTACACTATACACTACTATACACAGACTCTAGCTCTTCCTGGGGAATTCCCAGGCGTTCCCAGGCCAGCTGAGCGATACAGTCCCACCAGCAGCGTGTCCTGGGCCGGTCCCGGGGTCTTCGCCAGGGCCGGCTCAGTTTCAAATGGGAATTAAATTATTTAATATTTTTGAAAGTTGGGACAACATCTTCTTAAATAACCATCATGCAGAGCCTAATAAAACTAAATATCCACCGGCCACAGACAGAACCGTGAGAAAAATAATAATTCAATACTGCATCATTGAGTATGTATTTTTGTGTAAAACATTGATGTACATGAGTAAAAATTTGAATGAAAAGGTACACTTTTGAGATTGTGTAAGCATGGATTTGAAGCGCCAAAGCACGCCCGTGCCTGTTGACAGTATTTCTTAGACTCTGTTATCATTATCAGAATAAGAGATCAGATTATTAGGTACAAATTTTCTGGTACCAGCTGTGTTGGATTTTACTTTGTGTGTGTGTGTGGTGGAGGCTCATGAATGATGCGAGTGGCCATCCTCCTTCGACGACAGGAGGCAGAAGTGCAATAGCCCACAGAGACGGTCAGTGCATTGTGCGAATAACTCAGAACGAGATGGCACAGGTGGGCACGAAGGTTTGGTCATCTGACAATCGACCCAGTCTGTTAGCTATAACACCTGGATCACTTCCATGACCTCATTGTCAGTGAGCCTTCACCACTTCACGTGCCACCCATAGGCCAAGTAATTTCGTCGAGGTGCTTTGGGGAAAAGAGGGCTCATGTTGAGGCACGAAACGTAAGTGTCTGGTGCACGGAGATAGATCACCATCGCCCCAGAGCCAGAGAGATTGATTGGTAGCACCTGCTACCATTGACCACCATGAACAGAACATCGTAGTGCAAGTAGAAGTCTGTTTAATAAATACACGTTCCATGTATTTTCATATTCCATGGATGTTTCATATCACATTATATTTTTGTACTTCCAAAATTATATTTTCTTTCACATTATGGTACCCTTCTTTGAAAAACAAATACATTCTAAAAAGCTACCACTGTGACATTGTACTCATACATATATGTTATCTAGAGATAAAATATATATACTGTTGACATTTGCATCCAGGGTGGTTCCACGAAACCATTTTTGGGCCATTGGCTCAAAGACCAACGTGGCAGATGGCAAAAGCCAATGCGTAGATTTTCCATCAGTTTGTTGGTATTGCATGCCACCTTGTGGAAGTTATCTCCATATATATAAAAGGTAAAGTTGTGAATATGTGTGCCTGTTCAAAATGTTTAGCGTACTTCCCGACATGCAACAAACTGGAAATTTGCCATGTGGGCACTTTCCAGACTGTACACCATGCAAAAATTACAAAAATACACAGTTTTTTTTTGGGGGGGGGAGCTCAATAATGCATATATTTTTGGATGTGGAAGCGTAATGCATTGTAGTGTCGTGGTTAGCACGCTGCGCTGTCACGGAGTTCGATTCCCGTTCACGGCCACCACCGGTGACGATTATTTTAACCGGTCCTGGGCCCTCCCCTGGGTCGACTCAGCCTCAAACAAGTAACTGATATGGTTTGTGAACATCGCCACTGCGGATCCAAGTCCTGGGCGAAGCCGGGTAGTACAAGCTAGTAGTGAATAAAGGCTTCATTGAGGTTTCATTATTGCATACGAAAATAATGGGACGCTTCAGATTGTATTGCGTGCATGAACATGCATGCACAATGGGGAGCAGTTTGTACATGCATACCGAGCTTCATGTAACTGGTTACAATCCTAATAATCTAGGTTTGCTTCCAAGCTATTCACACCATTAGCAATAGATACCTCAAGCTGGTCTGGCCATCATCTAAGTATATAAGCTCAGCGCAAAACAACAAGTATCAAGTATATTGTGTGGTGTGTCAGTATCAGCAGTGGAAGTCAACAGCAGCCTGATTTAATTTTGGCCACACCTCTGCATCACGTGCCCTTTCGACCTGAAATATGTGCTCTCCGATTTCCCTTACCCTTGCACACAACGCAGCTTCATCGAAAGTGTTTGCCCTGTTTTTGTTTGTTTGAGCACATCTGGTTGTAAGCGTGGTTTTCAAAAAATATTGCAAGAGCCGACATCTCAACGTGTCGATATCTTTCGCTCGTGATGTTTAGTTTGCTTTCCTTCCCCGCGCACCTCCGATTCGCACGGTTGGCAATGTACTGTGCGAAAGAAGTTCAACATACATAATGGGCGGAGCTTGGGGTCATGCCAATGAACAGCTTGGTGTGCAGGTGTCGAACACTGAACTGCTGAGAGATCTAGCAAGTTTAAAATGAAGTTATGGCGATGTGTGGTGGCTATGATGACTTGACAATTGCAGTGTGTTCTCACAATGACCTGCGTGGATATACCAGTTCTAAAGAAATTAGTTTTCAATCTAGGTTGTGGGTTTGATCCAGACCGTGACGCCTGTATATTTGGAGTCTGCATGTCTCTCTCCCCGTGGTCGCGTCCATAAAACACTTAAAAAAATTGGCGTTTTTTATTTTTATAAACCACATCCCAACGATAATAACTTGACCCAGTGCAAAGCGATGCCGGTTTGTGGTTAGCTGCATCTCCAAGCTACACAAATATCACGCGCCAGGCAGTCCCAGTTTAAGTGCTGTAACTACTGCAGCATTAGAGTGCACCTCCAATTAGCATGGTTGGATGCGTACGGTGTGAAAGAGGTGCAACGTACATCGAGGGTACGTTCCAGAATTCTCTTGTGTTTTTAAATGCTTTCAGTTGTGTTCATTTAACCTTTTAAATTAGATTAAAAGCTGTAGATGGGCGAAGCTTGGTCTTCATGGAAATAATGTGGTTTTGTAAAAAAATAAGTATAACCCGTAAAAATAAAGTTTTTCACTATACATCCTTTATATGCGTGGCAGCGAACTTAATATAAAGGATTTAAATATATATTCGCCTGTGGAGGACGCGGGGATCGATCCCGCGACCTTTGGCATGGGAAGCGAGGGCGTTACCAACTGCGCTACTCCGCCACGGCCTGTGGAGGGGTTACGCTCTGGGCTCTTATACTGTGACGTTCAGCCAAAGTCATGAATGAGTTCTATTTGAATATATGTAAAATACATTTTTTTTGCCTAAAAAGTGTAAAATTTTGGGAATTTTTTTTCACGAACATTAATTGTCTAGCACAACGAGTCTGTGTGGAAAATGTCAGCTCGATTGGATCACGGGAAGTGGGTTAAAAAACGACCGAAAGATTTGCACGGTCGTAAGCAAGCAAGCAAGCACGCAAGCACGCAAGCAAGCAAGCAAGCGAACTTAATATAAAGGATTTAAAAATACCATTGATCTACATTGGGGGCACTGCGCCAGGAATCAACACCCATGAATTAGGCCACCAAAATCAATCCACTGCTGGATGAAGTCCTCGCCAAGCTGCTGACACCTGCCACGACCCTGTGATGCAAGAAATCCATCCGGCACCTTGCGCGTGAACTTATCTCGCCGTCGCCCCTTCTCCTCCGTGGCCGTGCTCTCGGATGCGCTCCATTCCTTGGCTGCCACTCCATGATGATTCTGGACCATCGTCCCTCGCCCTATTTCGCGACGTGCCCTGCCCAAGCCCGCTTTTAATAACAAGTTGGATGATGTCATGAAACCTGCGTATGTTTTCTAATTCACGTGTTCCTCGTTATGACTCTTGAGGAAACGCTGAACCTTTACAGCAGTGGTGCTTTGCCATTACCGGTTCTCAATGGTAACATTGTTTTTATAATGTTAATAAAAATTGGGTTTGATGAAGTAAAGTAGTTGTACTCATGCCCGTGCTTAATTTGTGTTTTGATGATTTACCGTCTAAAAAAATCTGGCACGTCTCGCACCCCAGGTTAAGAACCACTGCTTTAAAGTAAGCAATTACTATTGGTTTGCTCTTTAATATTCAACTCATTGTTGAATGGATTTATTGTACACAACCAGAACTGCTAACACTGCGATTGGACAGGCACTGAGAGGATTTGTACAGTGTGCACGTACCGGCTTGCCAGCTGTTGTTAATGAGGGCCGACCCACTTGGGAGTGGGCTGAGCACAGCAATTCTGGAAGAGAGCTGGGCTGCTGTGCAGGGAGATGCCTGAGAGAGAGAAAACAACATTAAAAACCATGCAGGGAATGTTATGAATATCCATTAATAGGCAGGTGGCTCAGCGGTCGAGCGAACGGCTCCAAATTTGAAAGGTTACGAGTTTAAATGCTGGTTGGTAGTTGACTAGGCTCATCATCCCTCTGGGGTCGATATGCTTGCCCCCACCATAAGAACGTGGAATTAATTCCAGTGGCTCGGGGCTATGAACTGGAGATGAACACCGTACCTCGATGCTCACTTGAGCAGCAAATCACTTTAACTTATTTATTATAGATATGGGCCTACTGAGTATAATATACCCCGCTGTGCTGTGTTATTGGATAATTGCATACATCCATATGCACAAATCAATGCACTTTATTAAAGTTCGGTGGCTAAATGGACATTATGCCACACTTAAGATTTTTATTATAATAACAACATAATATTGCTTTGTGTCGCTATGACAAAACAATGAAAGCCATAAATTGACAGGTGTTAATAGTTGTCATTAAGATGGAAAGTCAAGTTCCAAACGTGAGAATGTGGAATTGCACCACTGAATCATGGCTACCAATATAGATAAGTGCCACTGCACCTGAGCACTTGTAATTTTGATGTAAAATCCAGTAATATATAATTACCAAAATGTAGAAATATACGAGCATTCATTTTGTAAAAGTATTTTCTGCTTCTCATGAATTACGAACTTCATGGTTTTATTTTAACAAATATATTACAGAAAGTTCTCACATGGAGAAATATTGCCATTGATTTCAGGTATTAGAATATAGTACTGTACCTGTCAATGTTAGGATTATAATATAAACTTACTAATATTGTAATACGTAGAGCTGAAGGATTAACGCATTCAAGATTAAAAGCATATTATTGTGATATATTCATTACTATAACAAACAATGATACATTAACTTCCGTATTACATGCTATTACCATTCACAAATAAATGTAGAACATTAAATACAGTTCAATCTTTTCCTTCTTAAATGTTTATTTACATTGGATGCGCATTGCATTGCAATAGTCGCTATTTAGTTAAGCCGCACGATGTAAATTAACGGTAAAGTTGCCAAAGAAACAAACTTCAACTAAACTTACCCAGGACAGCCATGCCACGATGCACAACACTATTGTAGCGTGCATTGCAGACTTTGAGAATCGACAACCGGTCATGATGTGCTACTCTTTTATACTGTCGTATTGCTAAGTCAGTATTGAGTCACACGCGGGGAAAGGCACGTGGTGCACAATACGTGCCCCCACCTTCACTCGCATGTCATGATTAGACACACCAGGTACAGCAAGCTGTGCCCCGTTATCAATTGATTTCAAATTATTACAAATTTACAATGATATTTTCCAGTCTGCCGTGAATTTAATGCGGGATGAAGACCTCACCATTCCATGTCCATCATAGGGGTTGTTTGACCACAATTTACCAAGCTGATGAGTGGGGGACGGTGGTGAAGTGGACCTTCATGACCATATGATGTTATTTAAAAAAGAGGAGGCCATGTGTGCTGGTGTCATGATCCATATGTGATTAATGACGGTATTTGCAAATTACTTAATTGGGAAGCCACTTAGCAACTTCGTCCCCTCCTGGCAGACTAATGCCTACTTGCAGGCCCATGCTGGGTTCACCACGTGCTCCGCAGGGAGAGCTGCCACCAGGGGGTCCCCTACCGCAGGGTGTCTTGAGATTCATTGAATAGGATATTTGAGTGATGATGATAATAATCATAAATGTATGCGTGTATGTTGAACTTCATTCACACGGTACATAGTCAACAATAACTAATTGAAAGTAGTGAAAAATATATTAATTTTTTTGCATTTAGCTGCAAATAATGATCACCTTTGTGAATTGGACTGATGAGGATACAGGACACAATTGCTTGATATTGAAAATTATGAAATGGGGTCAATAGCAGTGGCAGATGGCGAGCAACGGCAATTCCCAGTGGAAATTCCTGTCCAGATGCACTTACTGAGCCACCCGCCCCGTGATGATACCACATTCGCATGTGCAGCGATGTCACCGCCTCATCTTGATCGCCAATGCGTGCAGAAGATGTAAACGTTTCATTTTTCAGTCGATTCAGCCTAGCCCATCTCAGGGGTATGGATGTTATGAACATATCATATGACTGACATGCGGTGAACATTTTTCAACGGAGCATCAAGAGGTGATTTTAGACATTCGGAAAAGAAAAGCCCATTGAAATTACTCATATTTACCGTGTATTACAATCCAGCCAGGTGGCTCGGCAGTAGGGCAAGCAATTCACAATTGGCAGGTTGCGAATTCAATTATTGGCTAAGATTGACTCAGTCCATCATTCCTCTGGGGTCAATAAAATGAGTACCACTTCATGGAGTAGTCAGTGGTTGTTCTATGGACTTGCCCTAGCCATAGAAATGCGATGCTTAACAAAAAAAACATGATTTGGAGTTCAATAACATAAATGTAAATCATCTTTATTAATATTTTCATAAAATTTATATTTTTATCATTTATTCACATGCCTATCAATCAGTGTACTGCGCTATACGGCACTTAATTAATAACATTCTGAAGTTCTTCCAAAACAATTGAGGTAATCACTTTACTACAGACGTGATTCTTTGTCATTCAACAAGCGTGGGCCAGCCCAGGATTCCATAATAATGGAGTGATGTAATGCTAAGGCGCAACTAGCGATCCCCCAAAGGCACGCCAGACCCCAACAGCAGCCAAGGTGCGCTGGGATGCAGCGTTGTGTGTTCACCTACCCCGCGCTTCCGAAGGACAAACGCTGAGTTGGTCAAGAACGAGCGTCAGGCCCTCTGGTCGTTTTTTCGACCTCGAGGAATTTTCCCTGCTCAGCAAAATGCTACCCCGGAGTGAGTAATGTAGTTGAGGGTGTACGTTGAAGCCTTTGCAGCGCCGGTAAATAGATTATCTTACAGCGTTACAATGTGTCTATAAAGTCTATGCTCTTGAGTACAATCGTACGTTACGTAGTTTTTGGAGAACATTTAAATATACTTCCTGTGTAACCATAATAATATATTCTCCAGATTGATGGACTTTCCCCCCCCCCCCTGTATTTAAAGTTAAGGTTGGGGATGCATCTTATAATCTGGTAGATCTCGTAGATATGCACTTTTAAATCTAGATTGAAAACTCATTTCCTTAGAACTGCTTTTTGTGTTTAGTTTGTGGTCCTTCTCCCGCACCTCCAATCAGCACGGTTGGCTACGTGTGGTGCGACAGCAGTTTTACATACGTAAGTTTGCGACTTGTTTTGTTTAACTGTTTTGACACTGGGTGCAACTTTGGGATCCGTATTACTTTCTGGAGCGGCTTGTCCTTGCAAAAAGAGTTCAAGGTCAATGGTGTGGTGTGGAGCTCCGAATCAAACTGGGGTCGCTACGATCGTAATTCAGCACACTTACCGATACACGGCTTTACAAATGTACGCACATACCGTATATGCAATTCAAAAGGAGAGTTTATTGACACACAAATACATACGGGTGGGTGCTTCCTGTTCATGAGGTATACTAATGCTGTAGCTTATATTTGTTTCTCATACATTCGAAGTCTCGAAGCAAAACTTGAAAAGTGTTTTTTGTATTATCACAACAGTTTTCTTCAAACATAACATAATGGCAGCCTCAATGGCAGCATTAAAGTTATATATTTCATAAAGAATAGTAAGATAAAACAGGTGTGAGTTATTTAAACAAGAACTGATAGCCTTTGAGCTGTAAAAGCAAACCTCGGTCTTTTTCATTCAACTTAAAATGGCTCCATTTGTCCAACACTGCATATAATAAAAACCGCATGCAATATTTTAATGGGTCCCACGCTGTTTTGCGATTTCCGTTGCCCATAAACGTCCGAGAGAAAGAAATAGAAATGTGCAAAAAAAAACACGTTTAAAAAAGGGGTCACGTCGAAAAGGTGCGATATCTACAACAGGTGCCAACTTGATACAAAACAGAAAGCTCTGTCAATACACCTTAGCGAATTTAAACAAGGTGCAGTTTGCTTAAACATGCCTTTTCCAAAACAACAGGATATTATCAGTGGGCTTTCGTGAAGCAATATTCACGATTCATAATTAAGTTAATTTTGGGTCAGGTCGCCGTGTAGATTTTAGTTTACGCAATAATCCTCCACCCCTTGACAGTCAATCAAACCAAGTTGTGAACGTCATGAGAAAATATGCCAGTTGATTTAGTTTATCATAAAAAACGGAGGAATGTTGAAAAGCCAAAGCAAAATGTTGCCAATGTTATTATTACACGCAGCAACATCATCATCATCACCAGGTGTTGACAGAAGCTGAGCCTCTTGTGTGATAGAGATTCCCGATCCGGGTCCTTATGTAGATGCCATGACGTCATCGGGACACCCATGCTGGTGGACCGGGTGAAACATTACTGTTGCTTGCTGCAATCAACACCGATTGTTAAAACTGGTTCAAACATGCCCACGTCACAACTTGATTCGATTGGCATTGTCAGCTGGTGGAGGGTTAGAGTAAAAACAAATGCTATTATAACTACACGATCTAGCCCAAAATAAACTAATTATGAAACACAAAATATACTAGTAGCAACACCAACTAACAAAAAAAAGGAATGGAAACGTTTGTGCCAATTGTTTAACTTTGCCACGATTGTTTAGATACTGTATATCATAAGCATACGTTGATGAGACCTAGAACACTTAGATCAGCTGTGGCAGAACCTGTACTCTAGATCTGGCTAAACGTTGTGATGTGTGTATAGTTACAGTGGTGTCTCGTGTCACTGCAGTGTCACTCCAGCCTAACCTGGTTAGTGTCACTAGCATAATCTTATCATTGTTAGAATTATGATAAACCCATACCTCTAGGACTGACAACTTGAATATCGCGTTGTGTGAAAGTCGTTCGTGGTTTATTATATATAGATGGGTCTCAGTCGTAAGAATGTTGAGTTTTCACTGAAGGCTCACAACCACCAAAAGAGATACTGCTCAAACTCTTGGTATGGGGATACATTGTCTTATAATGTGTATAATTGTGTAAGTGCATTACAGTTTTAACATATTACTCTACACAATGACACTGCCGTCGAATCATTGCGAATTATTTATGTCATGGTTTATGGCAATCGAGGCCATAACCCAAGATTTGGAATGTGTGGAGAACAAGTTATTAAAACAGACTGTAACATAATAATGCATGTGCAAATTCATATAATTTAATCTCACATTATATCCAAATTTGTTTTTACCAAAGGCTTAAAACAACACTAAATATGATTTATTCCTAACATGTTTGGTCAAAACGAGGTCGAAAATGCATAGCCAATTACAATGAGGTTTTTTGGAAGCTCGCTTAATATAAAACGACACTTTTGTGGATATGTATTATTTACTCATCACAATATAACTTCCACAGTTACAAATGAGTAATTCAGCTTCTCGCTATGGAGCTAATACAATTCTTACTATCGAGGGCAAAACAAAGCTTATGTCAGAGAGTATAATTAGACATTGTGCAATATATAACATTCACTTAACTTGTGAAATGTTCAACACAGCTAACATTTCCCTGTGGGGGAAAAAAACGGTGTTGTGATTGGCATGGAAGAGCAATAGAGGCATTACGATTCAGTCACTCAGTAACTCGGTTAATTGTTGCGATTCCCCTCTATAATCATTGCTGTTTTGAACACTGTGGTGATGGTACCGGCCTCTAGTGACCACAGTGGTCAATGTGAACCCATTACATACAGCAACAAAAACATAGCTTCGTACAGGTGTGCATTGATGCGCAAATAATTTAGCTTGTGGATGGATATTCCCGTAGACTCTGGATTATAAGACGACTTTTCCCCCCATGTAGTTTAAAGCAATAGTCGGGAGTGCTTCTTACTATCTGGTGTGTGCGCGTGCTCGCAAGACCAGATTTGTATACTTTATTGACACCGGGCACATGTTTGGGGTGTCTCTCAATATCCCAAGTATCTTAAAATACAGGGAAATATTCTTAATCATCGCATCGCTAGACCCCGATCATAAAACGTTCACAATAGAACACCATTGCCTTACGCGAGGTTAATAAAGACATGCCACTGAATGCAATGTTTGCGTTGCATGAAACTAATGTCATGATAATCCACGTATTACAACAAACATAACTGCGTCTCAGGCGTATTGATTAAGGATAACAACACATTGATCAAAATATTTTCTCTGTGCCAATGCAGTAGGACAATGCAAGCAAAACTAGACCGCAAAAATATGGTCATCGTTTTTTTTTGCCATGTGGGAAATTGATGGTGTGATAAGATTGGGTTTGGTGTGCATGTGAGCGCATCACTTTAACATGACCCAACGTCCTTGACATTCACTCAAACAATGCACTTTATATAGAAAGCAGTGTCGCCTCACCGCAACCCACCCCATTGTCCGTGCCCAAACAAACACACAAAAATAAGTAAAAAAAAAACCTACTACTACAGCACAGCTATATTAAACCAATTGCATTGGCCCTCAGCGAACATAAGCAACCTTTTTTTAAAGAAATAAGTAAACAAACAGATGTACAGGTATGTGTGCCGAATTGTATAATGTCGCACCATACACGAGCGACGGGGTTCCCAAACTTTCTGAACTCACTGTCAACTATCATAGCATTTTGCGTAACACTATGCACCAATAATATTTTTAAAAAAGGTAATACTCTAAATTGTAGAATTTTCAACAGTTCCATGGACCACTTAATTCCTACTGCCTTGCGTACTGCAGTTTGGGAACCACTGCACTAGCGACTGCATTTAAAAAATGGTTTTGCAATACATTTTAACAGCCTCATCTTTTCATGGCTTTTACAGCATACAGTCACATGGTGAACCACCACATATCTTTTACAGCTAAATTAAGGTGTACAGTTCAGCGGTTGTGCACAAGAGATCCTAAATAACACGTGGTGAAATATTTGACATACCATCCATATTGTTACGTAAAGTAATGCACCACTGTTGTCGTAAGGGTTTTCAATTTGAACATGGTCGGAGCAGTTTGGTATTAAAAGGGGGCTTAAGAGAGAGTTAGGGGGTGCGAGATTCAAAATGACCGTGTCACAACACAAAGCAAGAGCAAGTAAGAATCATAATGGCTGTCTCACACGACAGATTCATCATGAGTAAAGCAAGTTCTCCAGTATAGAACTAATGGTCTGAACCTGGTCACCAACGACTACACAAAAATGTCTAACATTTATACTACAAATTTAACTCAATTCAACCGAGCTTAACTTTGAGGGCTAACAGTTTAAGAGATAGCACGGTGAATGCTCGTTGACGTCACAGTATCCTTAACAATGCATGAACAAGTGCTGGCGAATGCTGGATAAGATAGGCCAAGTGTAAATATACACGTGACTTAATATCAATAGCACACATTTTATTTGTGAAAGATACAAAAACTGTCTGCCAGAAGCCGATTTTTGCATTCAAAGTGAATGGATGGACATATACATGGGTGTGTGGATGGATAAATTAGTGGATGAAATAACAAATTGATTGATGGAAGAATACATGGATGGGTGGCTCAAATAGATACATGGATAGATATATATGTATGCATGTTGAACTTCGTTTACACCGTACAGAGCCAACCGTGCTAATCGGAGGTGTGGGATGGACAAAAAGAGATATGGATATACAAACAAGATTGATATACAAACGGATATAAAAATAGATGAACGGATGAAAACAAAGATAAACGGATGGTGAAACAGACGGATGGATGAAATAACTTCTAGATAAATGGATGAATGGTGAATGGATGCATTAACAAGTTAATAACTGGATGGGATAGATTAACGAATTGGATGGTTGGATTGATGGGGTGTTGACTTGTCTATCTATTGCAAGTTAAGGTCAGTGAGGCAGGAGAATGAATCAGGAGGTGTGCACCTCCCTTCATAGCTGTAGATCAAGCGTGTGTCCAGCGGCATCATGGCTGGGTCAGCATCCACCAACAACTTCACCTGGAACAAAGACAGACACATGCGCAGGCACACACAAACACACGAAGGCAAAGACAGGCAGTCGGGCATTGCAGATTAAGTTAGCATTCACTCCCAATGCGTCCACAGTTATATGTGTTACCCAGTATAACCAGCATAACCGCTACCTCAGTTATACTGGGGAAATAACGTTCCCTGCGTTGATTTAGCCAATTTGTGAATTTGTGACTTAAGCACTTGGAACCCAGGCTTCAAAAGTCATCACATGACCACACTGAATAATTGTGACTCTATCATCGTTAGTGGTATTCGTGCCATTCTTATAGTGCAAGACTTTTACGAGGATGCTATTGTATCTTGACTTAAAGCTTTCGTAGTAACATAGAATCGGTCACTTAGCAGCTTAGCACTTGTTGCTGGCAGGGAAGTGGATCTGCAGTTACAGCAGCCTTGACTGAGAACAGGCCACGTGATAGACCAGAGAGAGGGATATCGGGGAAAGGTTACTGAAGGGGCACGTGGGGGAAGCCCGGGAACCCGCTAGTAAGGGGGCGTGGCCGGGGCGGAGTGAGGCGACGCTAGGAGCATAAAAGGAGGCCCTGAGCAATTGCTCGGGGCTGTCGTGTGGAGTGGGATCCCGTCGTGCTGCTGGAGTCTTTATCACCGTCTCCGTCTTCACCATCTCGGCGTCGTTAGTCAGGCAGTATGTCAGCTGTCCTGACTGGGAGCTATAGTTACTAAGTGTGAACTGTTAAGGATGTTAATACATATACTAAAATTGGAACGATACAGAGAAGCTTAGCATGGCCCCTGTGCAAGGATGACTCTTAGTGTCTCTGAGCCAGTCACTACACTATGATTCACAGTCATTGTCTGCAGTAGATTCACAGTGGGAGCGATAATCACTGTGTTCTCCAAATCAAGAAATTTGCTGGTAAATGTTCAACACGCGGTTATGATAATTTGCCGTTTGCTCTTCAAACGCCACGCGGGAAAAGATAGTGTGGAATAAGCCCATAATGATCTCCCCATCCAAAATCAAAATATGAATTTACACTGGAGGAATCCAATGAACTTTGAGGCTATTTATCACAGATGTCCAGTAGGGGCGGGTCAGCAAGTTACAATAACAAAAAAACAATAAAAAAAACGATGGTGCAAAATATAAAAGAGGTAAGTGAGTGATTATAAATAAATAAATATACATTAAGTATACATTTCATGAACACATAAATTCCCAGCACCTTGTAAAGAACCTTGTCCATGTTTTCTTGACCCAGTTTGTAGCCACCCATGGCCTTGGCACTCTTGAAACGCAAGGTCTCGCTGGCCACTGGAGCATCCTCCCTGTAGACAGCGGCCCGCTGCCACTGCTGCTGTGCCCCGTCGCTAAACTGAGCTGTGGCCGTGCTGTGCCCGGCCGCCCATCCACCCGCATGGCCGAGCCTCACAGTGGGGCTCATGGCTCGAGCGGAAGGGGATGTGGGTCTGAGTGTGCCCCTAATGCTGCTGACGTTGCTGCTGCTCGCGACGGTCGCGGAGCCATTGGCGGTGGCCACATGCTCCCTCGCCGCCAGGGCATTTGCCATATCCCCGGCGTGGGCAGCACGGCCCAGCCCGGCCTGCACGATGCCACCCACGCCATTCTGCTGCTGCTGCTGCCGCTGCGCCAATGATGACGACGAGTGCTGCGTGGTTTTCTTCATGGTGCTAGTGGGTGGCAAGAAAACACTAATTGGAAACGTGCGTTTAGAGTATTCTTCATTGCAAGGCCCTTTCGGGCCACTGGCGGCCCCTGGTGGCCTTTAGTGCGGCCCCTTTGAAGTGTGGCCCCTGATAATACACAAATGTAGAAACACCCCCTGTCATCGTGCTGTCAAATGGTTTCAAATATATGGTGCCCCCCCCCTTCCCGCCCCCTCAAAATTAGTGAAGAACACTAGTTTAGAGAGTATTTGTCTGCTACTAGACATTTCCACATGATGAGAAACTTCGCTGAGCTATTATTTGTGGCCAGATCACTTCTGAAAAAGAGCTAGATAGCTCAACATGGTCCATACCAGGTAAAATATAAATAGTAAATACTTTTTTGGTCTTTAGGTAAAGTCACGTAGATAGAACAATATAAAATCACGACGTTTCGATCGCAACACAAGCAATCGTCCTCAGGTAAAAAAAAATATAGCAAGGGAGCTGCTGAAGCAGGGTGTTATATAGGCCTGAGATGGGTGCAGCCCAAGGGTAAGTGGGCGGGGTTAGAGAAGGAAGATGGAGGGCACCCCAAAGCTGTTGGTCTGGCCATTGTATTGTGAGAGATTAGCATGTCAATGTAGCCACCACCACATCGAGGAATGCAACTCAGAGAGTCGGAAATAACTGCTAACATCGGCAGGTGGGATGGAAACATCACAGCCAGTTATGACTTAAACTGGTTAATAACGTCCTTCCAATGATTGCTCGATTTGTACCCATCTTCTCGGTTGAAATTTGATCTGTGTTTATAAATCTGGATGGCTTCATGAACTTAACCAGTTTAAGTCATAACTGGCTGTGATGTTTCCAGCCATGCCGACGCAGAAAGCCATAAGTGTAAGTAAGGCCTCGGCACAATTTGGCCCCAAAAAGAAAATGGTGAAATGTGAACATTCCCCAATGTGTAAATTGGACCCAAAGTGTCTCCACGCTCAAATGAGCTTCAGATTGTGGTCATCTAATAAAAAAAACATCAAAGTGGTTTCCCATTCGAATGAGCAAAGAGGAGAGCTCATCTCCATTTGCATCTCTACGTTCATAAAATATATAATCCAGATTCCTATGACAGGAGTAAGTTTGTTGATAGGACAACCACTGTTGAGTTCCCCTAAAGTGGTACTAATTTTATTCACCTTGAGAGGTGGGGAGGGGGGGATAAATTAAGGGCAGAATTGACCCTTGACCAGCATTTGAACTCGCACCCTTCCCAGTTACAAGACGCGCATTCTAACTGCTTTGCATCACTCGCCCTGACAGAAGGCTCCGTATGCAGTGGTGGTTGTGCGAAGACGTACGTGCTGGTCGTTACTATTTTTTCCGTGAGGTTGGCGCTACTCATGGGCGCGGAGATGCTCTGAGCTTCCACCTTGAGCAGTGCAGAATCTTCCTGCTCATCGAGGTTGGCGGCGGATGAGAGCACGGTCTTTTCTGCATTCGAGTACTGCTTGTTCATACTGAACGCCTGGAATGCGCTCATGTCCTGCGAAAGTACGGCAGTGGCTTTCAAACGAAGCACAAACCGGCTCGTCGTCTGCCCTTAACGACACCAAAATCCATGGCTTCATTTGTCGCTCGATACTTTTCTAGGCTGGCTTGGAGTCAAGATTATCTGTGTGAGACACAACCACTAGACAACAAGGTCCTATAAAAAATATCCTATTCTATCCTATATAAATATCTGTGGCATATTAGGAATGAACCACTCTTTCTTTTAATAAGTCCTTATGTGCTGTGCAGTACATCAATGCACGTGTGTATACCAGCATGTGATGACTGAGTTGGGCCTGTGAGGGGGCTGGCAGCGTTAATGATTAAGCGGACGTGTACACCAGTCACGTGGTTATTGGCGACTCGGTGAAGATTGCTGCGTGTGACACACATGCTGTTGCATTCTACAGATTAACCACAATAAATGTGTTTGCCCTCGATTTGGAGCACCTGCCCAACGTCCTTCATTTCGGGTGTGCAACATATAATTGTAGCCTGTATTCCTATAATTCTATGAACAGCTTGTGGACAAAATAAGGTGAAACGAATGTGGCATGCGGAAATCATTCCTAAACTACATTTTGGACTCTTCCATTTGGAAATTAAGCGCTACCAACAACACAATGTCCATGGGTCTCCGTCAGCTTTGGTTGATGCTCATCGCTCACCTTCATAGGTGAGCCTGTGCTAAGCTAGTGGCGAAAATGCCACATTCTTATAGTGAGCGCTACTCTGTATAGGACAAAATCAGATCCATCTGGCATATGAGGAAATAGTAACGTGTCAGGGAACGATGGAGCCGGGAATATTTGATCCACAAGGACCAGAGAGTCGTGGTCTGGTACTATAACAAATGTGTTCCTCCATAGAACGTTCCACAAAATCTGCACCTCCACAAAATCCGCACCTTCGATGAGCACGGGTTACTACTCATGGTGCATAAGAAGTTCTACATACATACACAAAGTGATGATTATTTCTGTAAACCCCGAAGATATTGTAGGCTGTGTCAACTGTCAGCCAACCATCGACAGGGATTTTAACTCCACTTCGCTCACAGTCTTCTGCCATAATGTGCTTAATAATGACAGAGACAGTAGTGCAATCTGGGAAAGCCATAATCGAGAAGTAGATAGAAAATGGTCATGCATTTGCTAAGTACCTGGTCTTGCTCTCCTGCCTCTCCCATGTAGTTAACGACCAATCCTTTTGTGTCATTCCCAACAATCATGGCTTTTCCTTTCTTCGGAAACAGTTTCGAGGCCGCACAGAACAGTCCCACAGCTGAAATGTAAACACCGACATCAAGACAGACTCTTTCATCAATTTAATACGTAAGCTTTCTCGACCAATATTATCCATAATCGAGGTTTTTTTTTGATCGCTTAAATGTAAATGTGTCGTTAAACCCACCCGCAGCCACCAGTTTGTTCCTAGTTCAGCACACTCGTGTGTTGGGGAGTAATTGTAAATGTTGTGGGTATACTCTCCAACACACCAGTGTGCTGAACTTATAACGACATGTTTTGTTTACGTGACAAACCTTACTAATTGGCTGTGTTGGGTGATGGTGGGTTTAATGACACCTTTATATTTATGCGATCTTACCCGAAAAACCTCTATTATGGATCTTTCATCAATCACCAAAATGACAGCAAGATAAATCTCCTTCCGTTCTACACCTCCACTTGTAACAGCATATATTTAGTCTTATCAGACTATGGGCCGTCCAGACTTAAGCTAGCTATACAAAATATGTTGTAACGAGGAAACCCTCCCTGTTTTTTTTCTTCCTTCTCGGGCTCATCAGCAGAGTCTAATATTCTGAAAGATTACTGCTTGTTTTACCTGAGCGTATTGATAAGTGCCATCTTCCTACACCATGGTCATCAGTGCGCAAAACAAAAATACTTACATTTATTGTAAAAAAATGTCCATGAAACCAACATAAGCTTCACTGAGTTGATTTTTTTTCCCAAGAGGGCTTTCCTTTGGAATGGTTTACAAATGAATGTGTCCAATATCTATGTATGTGGGAGGAAACCAGAATGTTTCACGCATGCCAAATAATATCACTAAAACTGTACAAATTGAACTATTTTATAGTCAATTGTCTCTCCTCTGGCCACTGTGGTCTGGAATTCCACACAACTCTCTCATTGTCCTCTGCCCCACTATGATATTTTTTTCTCATCCATTCTTACCTGATGACGGTTGCTTGTGTTGCAATCGAAACGTCGAATTCTATTATTATTTGATTTGATTTTCTACGTGACTTTACCGAAAGAACCAAAGTGTACAAATCGACTTGATGTTTTGCCTCCTAAAGGAATTTCATTGCTCAGTCACTCCAGGCATTGCACTAGGTTGGTGTCCCACAAACACGATTCCATGCCTACATGTTGCTGGATTACAGGCATATTCTTAGGTTTTTTCGGTAAAATCACGTAGGTAAAACATCAAAATTAATGAAAATAAAATAAAATAAAAACAAAAATCACGACGTTTCGGAGGCAGCTAATCTTGCTGTGACGGTCCCACCTGATGACGGAGACTTGTGTTGCCTCCGAAACGTCGTGATTTTTGTTTTTATTTTATTTTATTTTCATTAATTTTGATGTTTTACCTACGTGACTTTACCGAAAAAACCTAAGAATATGATCCCTTGCAGTCACGAAAGCTTCAAATCTAGAATGGATTACAGGCATGCGCCAACCACACCCTCCTTGATGAGATCAGCAAGGTATTGTGGTTCATACTCCTTGACACGATCTGAACAGTATTGTGATTAATTTGTGGCAAGTACTCTGTGTGAAATGAGTGCGACCTTACAATTCATTCAAAAGCCTCGGGCCAGGCTCTCTTAAGGACAAACAAAGTTAACTTCCTTAAATAATCTCCCTATTTTATTGAACCCAATAGGATGATAGGCAGTCAACTCAGACTGCATTTTTGTTTTCACCTAGCAACCGTTTTAATGTTCCACAAGCATTTCTGCCACAATTCCACCCAGCCAGCATGTCATAAGTCAATGAACGACTGCAATCGTGTTGTACCCACCGAGGAGAGGCAAAAGCAGGAGTGAGCAGATGATGGCAGCCAGCGCTCCTGCGGAAAGGCCAATTCCAGATCCACCATGGGTGTAGCCAGGAACACCCCCAGCCACTCCACCCTCTCCACCCACTCGATCGTCCATTCCCCCGTGAATGCCTATCGCTCCGCCAGCACCCGCCTTGCAGTCGCACACCTTGACAGACACCACGGACGTTTTGCTAAGGCCAGGCTTGTCCGTGACGGACACGGGGACTTCTTGAGTTCCGCACTCCAGGTTGTCCTTCTCCAACGACATCAAGGCCGATGTGTCTGTAATAAAGAGGTGCATTCGTAAAAAGGATTACAGAAGCGGTCATGAGTCAACAAATGCCAAATGTCCCAAGGTATGATAGACTGTGTGGTCCCCACTACTGTAGGACCACCATTTTGAGAGTCTTATGACCAGCGCTTAGTTTTAACTGGAATAGTTCGGAATGCTGTTCCGATAATTATTTTAGGCATGCCACATCTATCTCACATTAGTTTTCATCGCATTGCATGCATCGCTGCATTCACTTGCATTGCATTGTACTGCATGCAGCAATATCCCAAGAAAAAAAAAACATGAAGGAAAGTAACTTTCAAAAGTCTGTGCATGGAACGGATCACCTCATATCATCAACTAGCTTTTTTGCCCGTCTAAGGACGGGTGTATATTGCAGTAAATCTGAAATATTCAATAGAAAAATTGTTCAGCTCATGATTATTAATGAGGGGGGGGGGTTGCCCCATATGGACTGACGTCACCCCCTCATGGTTATTGTGGAGGGGTGCGGAATGTGGAGTGACGTCACCCGCTCATGATTATTAATGAGGGGACGGGTGCGGCATGTGGAGTGCGCAACCTTGTGCATTAGTGTAAATTTCAACGCCGGCATGAATATTAATGAAGGGGGGGGGGGCTCTTTTGCAGTGACGTCACGCACTGATGTAGCACTATGCTGCCTATAATTATTTTTTACCGTCACTTTCTGTAAAGAAACGTCATATTTGAAGAGACTCTGCATAATCAATTATTTAATTCAGCTAGACCTTCCTCTGCGTTCGTGTAAAAATCCACCCACTCATGAATATTAATGAGGGGGGGGGGTGGGCCTCATGTGAAGCAACGTCACGCGGGGTGGTGGGCCTCATGTGGAGTGACGTCACGCGCGGGACGGACAGACATTTGTGGGTGATTATAGTAGGTAATGCCACGTGTGATTTATGTCGCTCAAGGTGAACCCGCGCCTGGGCCGCCAGCGTACCGCTCGTGGCATCGAAGGTCCACTTGTATCTGGAGTTGTCGTAACTGCTGGGTAGGGAGAAGGTGAGCGGGCGGTCACCGGGCGAGCCATCGTCCCGAGCTACGAGGGTTAGCTGTGCCTGCTGCGACGCCTTCTCCACACAGTAGCTGCTGCTGACCAGGCTGAGTCGTCCATTGTCGGCGCCATCCACGATGATGACCACCGTGCCCGTCCCGGTAAGAGAAGGCGAACCTTTGTTCACCGTAGGAATAAATAATAATAAAGTCGTGATGATGTATTTGTATGAAAGTGTCATCTTTGGAAATTGCACCTGAACAAGTGTAGAATTTATAAAATGCACATCCTGCAAGCGGAGGTGCAGGAAACCGTCGATAAGCGGGTTAGCTGCCAGAACCAGTGCCAATGATTGCCCAAGCTCTGTGGTCCTATATTGGAATATTTGGCCTATTCCTTTAATGAGTGTTTATACATATGTGGGGGGAAACTAGAGTACTGAAATGTCACTCGGGTAATTGGTATCATAGCGCATTCTACATATAGTTTCTCACAGATTGTTGGGAACAGTTCCATTAGTGAACACCTATTAAGGCTACCATGACAAATGTCTGGGTGGATGTGTGACCAGAACCACATCGGGCCACCTTTGTTTTCCCAATGCAGTGTACACACCACACCTGGTACTCATTTAAGGCTGAATTAATCAAGGGGAGGACCTGGGACTGAATCAGGTGTCACTTTCCACTGATGCTAACCATGGCCAATTAATTGAAGTCAGGTAAGTGAGTTCATAGTTCAGTGTACTAACCACGGCACCACTGCTCCCCTCACACACACAGACCATCTCACCATCCTTTATAGCGATGACTGTTGCAGTGTATGTGTTGTTGTAGATAAAGGACGAGTCTCGGCTGAGTTGGGCCTTCGAAGTAACCTCTCCCGTCATGGAGTTGATCACCAGTACATTGGCCGCGTCCCGCAGAATCTCATACCTGAATGTCACGAAGACAAACAAGCATAGTAAAGGGGTCACGTTGACGATCCAGCACTCACAGAGTCACTCCAGTCGCTCCCTCACGGGCAGCCAGTCACCTCCTTATCACCCTACTACCGCTACTGTCAGTGACGTAACTATGGTGAATATGCAGCGTAATGTGATGCATTGGGGCCCAGTCGGCCACAGATAAACAGGTACAAAAATGTTAAGAAATTATTTTTTTGAAATGTACTCATTAAAAATTACCTGCAGTCTACTGCCATGGACCAAGCCCGCTTAACACATCTGGCTATCGTATCAATAAGGAAATTCTAGACCCATGGGCCGGCATGAAAGCAAGACGCATGGCCACTTAATTGTGAGTATTGTCCCTTCAAATATGTTTTATTAATGCTGTCACTGTAAGATTGTCTTCCTCTAAATCCAATACACAGTGCAACTAGAATAATATATATATAGTTGTGGCCGACATTATTGTATACGGGTTATAAACAGTCAGGAGAAAGGAGGAGGGCCCACGGTCGTATCTTGCATACCCCATTGAAATTGGTCGTTGCACCCCTGGCTACCATCAAGGTTAGTCAATTTAATACGTAGGTTTTCACGACCAATATTATCCACCTGATTGGCTCACAAGTGACGACATCACATTTATCACATCATTTTTATCCCTCTATTTAAGACCAAAGCAGGAGGATTTCTCCACAACTTTTGGCATCCGCCTGATGATGCTAGCAATGCCGGATTACCCTCGTAGCAAAAGTAGCATATGCTACGGGGCCCGCATTTTCAAGGGCCCCGCGCTAAATGATTTCAAGCTATCAATTCCGGTTTAGTGATTCTGCACTTGCTCTATTACTATAGTATTAGCCTGATTTCAACTTTTATGAAGGACTGGGTGTTTAAGGTTAGCAATTTGTCGTATTATCTGGTTGAATAGAAAATAAAAAAAAATACAATTACTTTACTATGCAAGTTGTAAATTTGTGTTTTCATATTTACGTGTTTTTATTTTATTTAGGGCCCCTTTATAACATATGCTACAAGCCCTGCACTAGCTGAATCTGACACTGGATGCTAGTTATAATTACTGGCGCACCGTCGTACTGGAATTGTACATTTTGTGGGTTTATCTCTCTGTAATAAAAGACTTCGTCAGGCACTGCTGGTCTCCGTTGGTCTTTTTAGTTTCTTTCTCCGCACCCCGCTGGTCCTGATCGCGGACCAGCGTCTCCTCGCGTGTGCCCCGAATGCTCCTCGCGCGTGCCCCGCACGCACTCCCTCTACAGCTCCTCTACTCGCGTGTGCCCCGCACGCGCTCCCTCGTCAACTCCTCCGCTCTTCCTCACACCCCGCTGGTCCTGACAGCGGACCAGTGTCTCCTTGCGCGCTCGCGCGAGCCCCTCCAATAGCTCCTCCACTCCCTCACTCCGCACACTGCTGGCTGACGGCGTGCTGAAGGTCCTTAGGCCACGTGGCCGATGGCACGGATCCCTTCTCGCCACTCAACGTGGCTCAGCCTTCTTACTCCCGCAACTGATCCCGATCCCTTCCGGGCTCCCCCTTATATCCTGTTTCGCACGTGATCCTGACTCCTCCCCTTCCGGATCGTCAGATCCGGCCTTCCCATACTGGCTCCGCCCCCCAATACCCCGACCCGTGTGATTGGGCCAGAGCCCAGCAGCAAACCCCATTTATGCTCGCATTACATCTCCAACACACCGATGTGCTGAACTAGTAACGAATTGGCACGTTTTGTTTACGTGACAAACTTAACCAATTGGCTGTGTCAAGTGGTGGCGGGTTTAACGACACGTTTATATTTACACGATCTAACCCAACAATCCTCTGCTATGGATCTTGGTTAGTGTCCCCATGAACTCCGCTCGCCAATTTTTCCAGAACGCGGCCTACCTGACTGATTGTGCCTCCTCATCCACACTGTGTTCCAAGCACCACTACACTGGGGGTCACAACACGTTTATTTCTGCTTCTACTCTCTCACACTGCGCCACTTTGGAATTCCGTCCCATCGTCCACTTTCCAACGTTCTTACAACGTTGCTCAATACAATCAACGTATTAATTATTATCTATTACACCTTAAAGGGTGCTCGATGCTTGTGCATCGAACAACCGTTTGTTGTTTGTTTAAAGCAGTTTTGCCGATAACTTTACATAAATTCCATAACGTGCATATATCACGATGTAACACAATTTTTGTTCCTGGGTTGTAAGTGTTATTTTGTAATTGCTTATGCCTAAAAAGTATAGAAAATGACAATTATTCCCCATAAACTTTGCTTTTGTGACCAGGACAGTAATTTTTTAAATGTACCTATTTTCAATGATAAAATGGGCGAATTTGTGTCTTTTCGTTCACATAAAGTCAGCAAACAACAACATATTAATCAAAATAAACTAAAGTCATACAAAAATTACTACAAAAGATGTAGAAGTGAGTAGTTTTTCGAGATTTACGATTATACTGTAGATCACTTTCACGAATCAGCCCCCAAATGTAGTCTCCAATCATGTTCTCGTTATACTGTCCTTGGTAGTGGCATTCAAAGTCCAGTATATCCTGGTGGAAGCGCTCGCCTTGCTCCTCCGAGTACACTCCCATGTTTTTCTTGAATTTATCAAGATGAGCATCAACGATATGGACTTTGAGGGGCATCCTACAGCCCATTATGCCATAGTTATTCACCAGAGTCTCAACCAGTTCCACATAGTTTTCTACCTTGTGATTGCCCAGGAAGCCACGAAACACTGCGACAAAGCTGTTCTAAACCGCTTTCTCCTTTCTAGTGAGCTTTTTGGGGAATTAATTGCACTCTATGATCTCCTTTATCTGTGGCCCGATGAAGACACCGGCTTTGACCTTTTCCTCAGACAACTTAGGGAAGAAGTCTTGAAGGTACTTGAAGGCTGCCGACTCCTTATCTATAGCTCTGACAAATTGTTTCATGAGGCCAAATTTGATGTGCAGTAGGGCATCAGCACCATCCGGGCGTCCACCAGTGGCTCCCACTTGACAGTGTTCCTCCCCACAGAGAACTCGGTCCGCTGTGGCCAGTCCCGCTTGTGACAGTGCGCCTTGGTGTCCGTGCTGTCCCAAAGGCAAAGATAGCAGGGAAACTTGGTAAAACCGCCTTGGAGACCCATCAGGAATGCCACCATCCGATGACTTCCCAGCCGTACTCATTATACTTCAAGGCGTCCAGCAAGATCTTGATGCTGTTGTAATCCTATTTGAGGTGCACCGAGTGAACCAGGGGAAGAGATAGGTACTTGTTACCACTATGGAGCAGCACGGCTTTGAGGCTCCTGGATGAGCTGTCAATGAAGAGGTGCCGCTCCTTCTGGTTACAGGCGATTCCGATTGCCTCAAACAGACTGGCCACATTGTGGCTGAAGCAGAGCTCATGTTGACCAGTGAAGGAGCTGCAAAAAGGTTGGTGAATATTCCCCATATTTTCATCCAACAAGTTCCACTGCTTGAGCCTAGATGTCAAAAGCTCGACATTTGACTTGGTGAGACCAAGACCTCTGATCAAGTCGTTGAGGTCTTTTTGGTTGGGGTAGTATGGGTTTCTCTCCTCAGCTCCACCTCTGAAATTGTCATCTAGATCTACAACGTCTTCCTCGCTCTTTGACTTGCTGCTCTCTTCTAAAGACGGCTGCTCTCTCTCCGGAGGAGTGGGTACGGAGAGCTCATGGCAGTGTGGCATCGGCGCGTTGGATGAAGGTCCGGATGCGTGATAGCAGGTGCATTCTTGCCAGTCCAACGTTTGTAAGGGTCCACTATGCAGAAGTAGCAGTTGCTTGAGTGGTCAATGGGTTCCCGCCAAATTATTGGGATAGCGAAGTTAATGGCTCTTTTTTCCCCTCTGTACCATCCTACAAAAATACATTTATTTCACCCATGACTAATGTGTAAGAGATTCTCGCAACATTTTTCATATATACATTTTTTCAATAACATTGAAAATTGTAAAACATTTTTTAATTAAAAACTTTAACAATTTTTCTTTACAAATTTTATAACGTAAAATTCCGAGCAACAATTGTACATCTTACCTTCCAGAGTTTTTTTTGCATTGCTCGCAGGTGAAATGAGGTGCCCAGGGTTTGTCGTCATCCCCAACAGGCATGCCGCAATATGCCTTGTAGGCCTCACACATCTTAGCAGATGCTTCCACAAAGTACTTTTTCGCTCTTGTCTTGATAAATTGGGCGCAGACATAGCAAAATGCATCTGCCGGATGCTTGCAGCATCTTGATGCCATCTCCGAAAATGTAGATATGTATCCACTTAGGCAGCTGGAACTAAACTGAACTGTATTCTCAGGTTTTTTCGGTAAAGTCACGTAGGTAAAAACATTAAAATTAATGAAAGTAAAATAAAACAAAACAAAATAAAATTCACGACGTTTCGGAGGCAACACATCGTCGTGAATTTTATTTTGTTTTGTTTTATTTTACTTTCATTAATTTTAATGTTTTTACCTACGTGACTTTACCGAAAAAACCTGAGAATATGAATCATTGCAGTCACGAAAGCTTCAAATCTAGAATAAACTGAACTGGTTTTCTTAAGGTCCCTGTATTTATACTACTATTTCTATTACTGTACTGTAAAGTTATATAATGTTCTAGAAGTTACTCCAAGTTTACTCAGCCCTGAATCTATCTGAAATGTTCTGGAAAATAGGTAAATTTCAAAATATCACTGTCCTGGTAACGAAAGAAAACTTCGTGGGAATAATAGCCATTTTATGTACTTTTGAGGTATAAGCAATTAGGAAATAACACTTACTACCCAAGAACAAAAAAAATTGTTACACAGTCCCAGCAAAGAGGCTGTTGAATATATTCAGCAGCCTCTTTGCTGGGACGGCATTACTTCGTTTAGTTTACGTGGTGAAATTCCAGATCATGTTGTTGTTTGTAAAAGCCAATGCTAAACTGTCAGAAGCCACCATGTCGAAGAGCAGGCCAATACTTGCATATGCCAGTGTAGTAGTCAACACTGTGAATCATGTGAACAGCAATTGCAAAACAACGTGCCGGTACATACCTAGCGTTACACGGATTATATATTGACAAAGAGAGACTTAATTGAATCTCAAAGGGTATTCATCCGTTCTCCTTTTCAAAAAGGGTATTGCATTGAAATTCATGAACACCCTCCCTCTACACTGGCTATGCGCCGTGCTCACTAGTCCAGCAGAGGGCGATGTCTGCAAGCAAGATTTGAAGCGAGAGAGCTGTTACAACAATATATATAATCTCTTGTTGTAACAGCTCTCTCGCTGGTTCAGCAGTTCTACTGCTGGATTATTTTTCCCGCCCGAGGACGACCGCTTGTGTTGCGATCGAGACGTCGTGATATTTTTTTTTTACCTCCGTGACTTTACCGAAAGAACCAAAGAGAATGGATTCCTGCAGTCACGAAAGCTTCAAATCAAGACTATACTTTATTGTTGTTTTGCATTTGTCACTTTGGTGACCCTGGTTACTTACTATTCCAAATGAGACTCAAGTCGTGGTCTCCTGAATTCTCACCTGGTTCAACAAGTCAAGCCTAAGCTAACGCATGTGTGATGACGGCACTCAATGTGCACGCCATGAGACAACAGTCGCTTCAGATAATTTCAGTTCCTTAAAATATTCCCTCCTGCACCGCTGGGGTGGGGTGTGGGATATCCCCCCTCCCCTCTCCCTTCCCCTCCACAAGATTTAACAATCATAGTAGCAATCAATTACATTATTATTAATTGCAACCAAACATAAGGTTGGTCGCGAAAGCCTACGTCGTATTCTTAGGTTTTTTCGGTAAAGTCACGTAGGTAAAACATTAAAATTAATGAAAGTAAAATAAAATAAAAATCACGACGTTTCGGAGGCAACACAAGTCTCCGTCATCAGGTGGGACCGTCACAGCCAGATTTGCTGCATCAAGTGAGGCAATGATTCAAGATGTAATCCCTTAAAAGCAAGTTGAGGGGGGAGGAGAGGGGGGCGGAGCTCATCAGAATGTGGTAGCCAATGAATACGTCGCATTAGATGCTGAATTTTTTTTGGGCCAAATCCATCATCGTGCAAAGCCCCCACGTGCCTGATGTTGGTGTTGTGCTCGTTATCTGGGTCCCGGGCCAACACGGTGGCCACGCTGCTGCCCTTGGCCACGCCGTACTTCCGCGTGACCACCGTCTGCACTGGCATGAAGACGGGCGGCTCGGCCTGGTCCACCACCGTGATGATCACCCTGCAGACCTGGGTAATCGGCGTCACGCCGACCAGCGGCGTCTCGTTCTGCACCGTGATCGACAGCTCGTAGCGTTTTGTCTCCTCGTAGTCTAGAGTCTGGAAGGTTCGCCGAGGAAAGACGTCGTCGTCATCGTCGTCATGATCATCGTCGAGCAGTCGCAGTCTAATCAGCAACAGGCGTCTCAAAAAGTAGCAGCAACTCCAGTCTCAGTCTCATCATCATCATCATTATTATTGTTGTTATCCAGTAGCAGCAACAGTGTGACCCATTTATTATTAAAGTTGCGAAATTGTTTCAGGTAATTTTGCTATCTGTGAATATAGCAATCAAAGTCTAGTTCATGCAAATATTCTAGATTTGAAGTTTTCGTGACTGCAAGGATCCATACTCTTTGGTTCTTTCGGTAAAGTAACGTCGGTGAAAAAATTAAAATTGTATTATTTCTATTTGTATTCTTATTTTTTTTTCACCTACATTACTTTCCGAAAGAACCAAAGAGCATGCAAATATTGTTTGCCTCAAAACGAAACGCCAGAACATGTCCTTCTTTATCAATGTTAAATAATGTTTGTCTGATTCTGCATTTGCATTAGCACAAATAACAACAACTCCAGAACAATCCGTCTGCTTTGAAGAAGTACCATTGCCATAAATGTGATGCAAAACAGGGGGAGAACATACAAACTCTTGCACAGAAAGGTGCCCGAATTTGGAATAAAACCCAGGTTCTTTTTACTCTGAGGCACGAGTGTTACCATTACGCAACCCAGCTGTCTGGCTGGATAAACAGGAGCTGAAAGCGAGTGCCATTGTCAATTTTCTGAGAATCAGAGGTAGAGAATTTGTGCAGCAAAGGCATCCACGTTCTTCTGTGCGTGAGAATTTTCATCTTGAAAAGACAAGTCAAGGCTTTACTCTTGGTTCCCAGAAGTCCTGTCTTGGGGATTATGAACCTGGTCGAATGACTCACACTTCTTAAACAAACAACAACATAAACAACTACCCAACATTAAAACAATTATCCCCTTTTCCCTTGTTCACGTGTATCGATCTGTGACCATGAGTGCAAAGGATACCGACCTTATTCAAAGACATGACTCCCTCGTTAGTTTTGCGGTCCGTGATGATTTGAAAATATTTTCGCATGTCTCCGCTGGCGATCGAGTACACAGCCCACCAATGTTTCGTGTTGACTTTGTCTCGGTCTGTGACAGAAATTCTAACCACATCCATTTTGATGGTGTTTTCCACAACCGTTGCATACAGCTAAAACAAAAAAGACAAGAACGTTTAATATTAATCTGTGCATACAATTAATGCAAATCGTAGAACACGAGCGAAATCCATGTATGTTTTTTTGTTCGGGATCACATATTCAAGGATTGAGATGTTATTTGGTGGCACTCAGGATGTTGATGGAAATTAGACATTCTTGTGGTAGGGTCCAGTAACTTTCTCAAGACTGCTGCTGAATTCCCACAGTGGTGCAGCTGCTCATTTTATCAATATCAGAAGGAATGTTATGATTTGACCCATGCTTGGGATACGAACTTATAACAACAACATCACCAGGTAGGATAAAAACAAAACGAACAATGAGTTACAGCCATTAGGGGGGTCCCCCCAGGCTAGTTTTTTGTCCACCTCCCCACCTCCGATTCGCATGGGAGGCTACGTGCGGTATGAAAGAAGTTCAAACAAAGACAAAGATCCCCATATAGCCTTAACAGACTGTTGGGGCAAGCGAGCAGCTATGAAGGCCAGCACGGCACACGAGGGGGTGGCGGGGCCAGCACCACGCACGGCCGCCTTTGTCTCCAAAGTAGTGATATTTACACACCGCACCAGGTACTCATTCGAGGCCGAGTCGACCTAAAGGAGGCCCAGGACCAGTTCAGATATGGCCATGAGCGGGAATCGAACTCGGGTAGCCGGGGTTCGTAGCCCCAGCAACGCACGTACATGCATGTACACCGGAATAGACGTTACGTGGCGTAGCGCGAGATGGAGTTGTTGAGCGCCCTAGAAAATCCAAACCCCCGGTCGACCTTTGCGCCGCGCGACCGCTACTTGCCTCTCTGACGACAAAGAAGGGTGCATTGTCGTTGATGTCGACGATGGTGATGACGCTCTTTGCCAAGGTGGTGAGGGCAAACGGCAGCCCTTGGCTGTCCGACGCCTTCACTGTGATGGTGTACTCCTCCGTCACCTCAGCACAGCAAAAATAGTTGCGCGCGTGCAAGCAAACGGACGCTTTGACCGGCGCACAAAAAAAATCAATGAATTCGTGAAATATGAACGCGATGAAATTGTCTAAAAAAAACGCCGCACGGACTAAATCGTGAGTTTGAGTTCCCTTTGGATTTGATACACGGATGGTTCCCACTTAGCCAGATGCCTGGCTATTTATGCAAGGGCACGTGATCACAGCAGCAACAACAACTAAAATATTCATTAAAAAAAACATATAACAATAATAAGCTACTTTCAAATAAATAATGGACGTAAGATAATTACTTCCCGTTCAATGTTTTTCTGATAATTTTTTCGCAGGTTTATATGACTGCTGTGGATAAAAACTTTAAAAACGGGAACAAACACATCTCAAAGCACTGTACAATAAGATGACAGCAAATAAAAATATACATAGTAGGTGGTCGTGTGTAAAAACAACTTACAATGAAGGGCAGAAGTAAGATGGTAAATTATCTATGCTGCACTGTTGCAGAGATACTTAATATTATTTTAGCATGTGATGTAATCCCAAAGATGGGTAATCTCGATTACAGGCAAAATATATGTTTTGCACTATACCGTACGAATTTGTGTGCACGAGCAAAAACACTTAAAACGAAAAAACATCTTACGAGACATCTGGCCAGTGTGGAAGAGTAGGCCTAGTACCCTCTTAGAGGAGCTCTCCAGAGCTCCACCAGTGGCAGTCTCTTGTGGATGCACTTCTGGCAGCAGTGGCGTCATCAAGCAATTGCAGGACTACACCTTTATCGTTGTTAGTGTTAATGTTGATATGTTACAGTATTACAGTGTAATTTGTGTTGCTAATGCAGGTGATGTGTCACATTGCTGTGGTTGATGTTGTTGATTTTAAGTGGGAAATAGCAAAAAATCTGTATATACTTGCAATTCACTTTGCAGTTATATTCCAACTTTTAATTTGGGCACGTTGTTGAGAATAGTTCTCACGCTTTAATGCAACTCGGTTGAGGGAACGTGCGATCTCTACCAAGCGTTCTCCTTTCTCGTGCCCTTTAACGATGTCCATCTTCATCACCCCGCTCATAGCACGCTTCGATTTATTCCGCTGGATTAATAGCCGGTGATGTTGATTTACACTTGCTACGCATGTTGAAGGGGGTGCTTGAAGTGAATGGAAAAAATAACACCGTAAACAGGGACACAGGGAGCGCACGCTAGCAACCGTTAAACAAACCGGAATGAAGAGAACCGGTGATGCGGGCACGCAGCGTGGTGAACGGTGCGCAGTACGCCGACCCACAAGCCCCTTGTTAATGGCACCCAACTCAAATTTCGTTAAAGCAAAAAATTCGCAAATCGCCAGTTCGTAATTCGAGGAATTCCTGTAGTCGGTATCTCGCTGGACTGCAAATCCATCAGGAGGGCGCTGCTCTTGCACTGACCTCTCGATCCAGCACTGCACTCGCCACCTTGACTGTGCCCGTGAACATGTCCAGGGAGAAAATATTCGACCCAGAGATGAGCTCGTACTGCACCTGCCCATTCATTGTCTTGGGGTCATCGGCATCCATCGCTATGATATTCATGACCGTGGTACCTAGACAAGGGACATTGAAATGTATTTAATAAAACGTGTCACTTTCGCTTGATTATTCTTATAAAGATAACATAGCCCCGCAGCAGCCCACAGCACTTGTTTTGTGCATTGTGGTTGCTCATACAAGTACTATACAGGCTCAGACCTACTTAGCTTTTCGAGGTCCGATTAGCACAAGAAGTTCAACATACATACATGTGATGGAGACTTGGCTTCAACTGACCAGTTAATCATAATCTGAGGCAAAGCCCTGGGCAGATATTAGTATGAGACTCAAGAGATGCTTTGCCAGTGAGTGATCTTCAGTGACAAAGCCCTGGGCAACAATTGACTGGCAAGGAATGTGGACCAGGGGATAAAAGAGGAGAGCGAGAGAGGAGAAGAAATTCTGTATGCTGAGTGCTGAAGCGTGGCGTGTTAGCTGGCGTATGACCAGGGATGTTACATGTGGGTCATCTAATACAGACACTTTTGCTGAACACAGCGTGAGCTAAATCCTTTCATCAGTTGGCCTGCGTCTACGATTCTCCTTCGGGCGCCATGAACCGATTCCAAAGTCGGGTGCAGACGCCTACCAAGTCAGCACAGGCTTATTGGGGAATCCTCCTCGTGCTTGCCAGGAAAACCTTCCCAAAAGCCGATGAAGACACCATCAACTGAAGGTAGCCCAGCCTCTCGCTTGTTACAACCAGGTGGGCTGATATCCTTCTGCACACCGCAGGTGCAGACGAACGCACTTCCATATGGGTCGCTCAAGAGTTCGAACACCTAAGGGCCACGGAGCCATATCCTAGCTCAAGTTGGGGAGGTGACAAGCGCAGCAACAGGGGGAGATGAGACAGGGGTTGAGAGAGATGAGACAATAGGGAAATATTGTTCAGAGAAGCTGGAAGAAGTGGTGGCTGCTGCCATCCGAGATATGTCTGCAGCACAGAGAGAGAGCCGCTACAACCCCCGTGACGATGGCGACCAAGGGACTCGGGGGGGGTTCTCTGCAAGCCATCTGGCTATCATGAGAGATTCGTTCATGAGGCGATCCACATATACAAACACAGAGACAATTTTAACCGAGAAGATGGATTCAGGCTTAGCAATCATTGGAAGGACGTAATAAACCATTTCGATACACATTAGGGTGAGTTGAATAATACATAGTGTTATATTAAAATGTATAAAGTATAGGGTGGTTTACAGCAATACAGTATATAATTTAATGTTGGGTTTATCTATGGCAGTATATAGTACTGTATATGCTAAGAGAATAAAGTTTAGATGGAAGTATATTATATACTTCTTACGACGTAGAATTGTAATTTATTATTTGTTGTTAGTAACTCAGCTTATTGTAGAGTATAGTAAGTATCAGTTTATATTTTAGTTTTTTATGTAGTTTTTTACTTTGGTTTTCTACATGGTTGTTTGGTAAATGCAGCTACATATCATTAACATTCCTTTCCTTTATTAACGCTGTTCCTTGCGCCCCCCCGTGGTGCTGTTGATCCTGCATAATGCATGGGCATAATGGGACTTTGAAACCCCTCTGCCCACCTCCTACGCATTGCCCATTGGTATGCTAAATTCCTCTTCATATGCACATTCTTTTGTTAAGGCGCTCCTCCTCGCTACACCTATATAAGCTCCTAGCTTGATAATGTCTCATTCTTCGCCTGAGGACGGCTGCTTGCGTTGTGGCCGAAACGTCGTGAGAATTGTTTTATTATGTTTTATTTTTATTATTTTATTACTTCCCTTCTACGTGACTTTACCGAAAGAACCAAGAAGATGAATCCCTGCAGTCACGAAAGCTTTAAATCGAAACAGAACAGCACAGTTAGTCGATCGGCAGGTCACGTGTGGTGGGGTAAAGTGCGGGTTCCAAGATGTCTGGCCAGTGTGGAAGAAGAGGCCAAATAATATTCTCTAAGGTCTCTCTAGAGCTTCCTTTCATTATACACTCTTAAGTCAGCAGTGGCATGAGCTATTAAAATATGAAACTAAACTGTTAAACTATTTTTTATTTTACCCAGGTAAGGTCGACTGAGGTATATGGCTCTTTTTCAGAAGCGACCTGGTCACAAGTGATAGCTCAACGAAGTGGCTTATCATGTGGAGATTTATAGCAAGCAACTACTGTAAATATTTTTTTCTAAATGTGAAGGGAAAAACCGGAGGACTTGTAGAAAAGTCCACGCAACCATGGTGAGCGAGACATGCAAATTCCAAATATACAGACGTCAGGGTTGGGATTGAACCCACAAACCCACGAGCATCCTTGTATACCAGGCAAGGTCGTTAACGTCTCGCCACCACGGCACACTCTTGCCACCGCTATTGATTGCAGGACGACACCTTTACTTTTAAGATACATCAACCCCCCTATGACGTTATTGCTCTGCATGGCAGGCCGATTCCCTTGGGCCTATTGTCTTCTGGTTTTCAACAGCTCGCTGCCGCCTCCACTCGTGGTGATGGACGCGCAACCTGCTTGGCTTACCGACTTGAGAGTTCTCAAGGACAAAGCCAGCCAAGGAGGTGACGGTGAATATTGGGAAGTTGTCGTTCTGATCGATGACAGCGATTGTCAAGTTGCAGGGCTCCTCCACCCGCCTGCCTTGGAGAGAGAATGCGTGACCTTGCAGCTGTACACACACACAAAGACAGAAATCCCTCGTGTAGCCTTAACAGACTGTCTGAGCAAGTGTTGTTCGCGAGCACCTATGAAGTCCGGCACGGCACACGAGGGGGTGGATGGCCAGCACCTCGCCCGGCCACCTTTGTCTCCCTAGTGGCGATGTTTACACACTGCGCCAGGTACTCATTTGAGGCCGAGTCGCGGTGTTTGAACTGATTGAGATAATCGTCACAGGTGTTGGGCCGCGAATGGAAATCGATCATCAGGCGACAGCCAGATTTAACTGTAGCCTGATAATGGTAGTTGTAATTACAAGGCGAAACATCGTACTCGATTAATACATATTGTGGGTTTACTCTCTAACACACTGGATTGCTGAACTCGTAACGAAATGGCACATTTTGTTAACGTGACAAACTTTACCAATTGGCAGTGTCGGGTGGTGGCGGGTTTAACGCCACATTTATATTTACGTTATAAAACCCAAAAACCTCTATTATGGATCATAGTTAGTGTTCCCGTGAACTCCACTCGGTGAAGGCGACTCACAGTGAAGACACTGTACTCCTCGCGGTCCACAGCTCGAGTCAGTCCCAGGAATCCTGTTGCTGGGTCCACAGTGAAGAGTCCAACGGGGTCCTTGTCAGCGCCAACGCCCGTTAGCTTGTACCGCACGTCGATGTACTGATTCTGGTCAGATGTGATCTGAACAGTGGAAATGTGGATAGAGACTTCGCCAATGCGCCGAGGGGGATCGGTTGGGATGGAACCTTTAATTATATTATCTACATTTGTAATGGTCAATATCTCGTTTCAATCCGATTTGTTGTTCCCGTGATGTCATGAGACCTATTTTAAGAAGCTATACTTGGCACAGTTTTAAGTGAAACCTAACACTGTATGTCATTGGTAAATTATTTGTAAAATTTGATCTTCAACTTATTGACGAGCTGAAACAATCATGTCTACAATCACTTGTAGACATGGCAATTCAATTTGTTTGGCTATATCGGGTGGTGGAAGTTCATCACATCATTATTTAGTGGAACCAAAAAATCAATGATGAATCACAAAATAGTTTGAGAAAACCTGCATGTTATATATCCTGCTTTATAAACACATACTATCTTTATATTCATAAACTAGACTTTTGCCCATCCAAGGACGGGTGTATTGTAGTAAATCTGAAACTGGCAAGCGAAAAGCAGACCGTGACGTGATATTCATTGCATCAATTCGTATGCAATTTGTAAGGGCGCGGTGACACAGACCTATTTAATTTAAAGGTAATAATCCCTTGTTCATCATGACGTCCTTTTTACTTTGATGTGTCAACAGCGTTACAGAGATCGCATTACGTGAGGGTTCTGCCTTTGTAGTGAGGGTTGTGAGTTGACGCCGAGGAGGGGGGAGGAGGCGCCTCGGCCCCCCATGTGGAGTGACGTCACCCGCTAATTATTATTAATGGAGGGGGGGTGTCCATTTGGAGGACGCTACCTTATAATGATTTTTAATGAGGGGGGCTGTTCGATGTGGAGTGACGTCACCTGCTCATGATTATTAATGAGGGGGAGGGTGATCCATGTGGAGTGACATCACATGCTCATGATTATTAATGAGGGGGGGTCCATGTGGAGGACGTAACCTGTTCATGATTATTAATGAGGGGGCCTGGTCGACGTGGAGTGACGTCACGAGCGTTGCACACAGACATTGCTGGCTCATTATAGTAGGTAATACTAATGGGGGGGGTGTCCATTTGGGGGATGTCACCTGCTCATGATTATTAGTGAGGGGGGCTGTTCGATGTGGAGTGACGTCACTTGTGCATGATTATTAGTGAAGGGGGGGAGTACTCCATATTGAGTGACGTCACCCACTCATGATTATGAATGAGGGGTGGGGGGGTGTCCATTTGGAGGACTTCACCTGCTCATGAATATTGATGAGGGGGGCTGGTCGATGTGGACTAACGTCACGTGCGTTAATGACAGACAATCCTGGGTAATTATAGTAGGTATACCATGGATGTTTCTCATTGTTTGTCAAGGTGACAGAGGTTTTTGGTGTGCTGAATATACTCTGCTGCCGGGTTGAAACACTCACCGAGACCGGATACTTTATAAAATGGTTCGCATCGTTTTCAGGAATGCTAATGGGGGGGATATTCCACTGCCTCTTAACGCGGTGTTTGTTCTTGACTGTGAAAAGCTCGTGCCAGTGGAGAGATCTTCCAATCGACACGGCGCTCCTGTTCCTTCTGAAGCTTCTTATGTTGTCGGCCACCTGTGAGATTCAGACGACAGTGCCCTGGTCATGCTGCTAATTCTCAAAAGGACAAACACATCAATTGGCATGGTTGGCTACGTACGGTGCGAAAGAAGTTCAACACACAATGTCAAAGTTCATGGGCAACTTAATTTATTTTATAAAACTATATTTGGATCAATTTTGAATATGGAATAGATTATACCTTTATGATACTGCTGTTCTGCCACATACCACAATTAAAATAATGTAATCTATAGTATTTGTATATTTTGGTGGGGAGGGGAGAGCGGTGGCATAGTGGTTATCCCACATTACTATGACCATACTTCACTAAGTTGGTCAGTACAGGTTGGAGATCGGCAGCCCAGGACCAGTTCAGATATACGTTCCACTGAGTGTTAGCAGTGACCGAAAATCACGGGGTCTCTCTGTTCATTTCACATTCCCCGCCACTCTGCTCATTAAGGTGAATCTGCACTGCACTACATTTTAACGTGTGAGGCATTTCACACTGCATACATTGCCTATCTATTGGACCTTTTTGCCACGATAAAAGAATACAAAATAAATAAAAAGTTTTACCCTTTCTGGCAATAAAACAGGTGTTAAGATTTTTCAAACAAGTCTGCATTAACCACCCATACTTGTGGCAAAAGATGCAAGCAAACATGCTCTGATAATTACATATGCATTGTCTTTTAAACTGCTTGGCCAACACCAGAGACAGCCTTCTTTATGGCCTTATCTCACCTGTGTCAGACTAGAAAATGCCAATATGTGAACAGTACAAAGACAATCCAAGTATCAGAGCATTTATAGCTTGGGTTGAGTGTATAAATATAAACTTAAAAAAGGGAAGATCATGTTTGAAGAACTCCTTAACAATGTGCATATTGGGGTTGTTTCCCTGGCTACCTCCTCTTTCAGCCATGCCCCCTTTTTCTTGTACCCCTGCCCCTTCATTTGTTATCTCCGCCCCTTCCTCTTGAATCCCCGCCCTTTCCTCTGTAGGCCCTGCACCTTCCTCCTGACACTAGTTTAAGCTTGATTTGTTTTCCTTTCCCCATGAGACTTAACAACTCTGGGCTAAAGCCGAGTTGATTTGAATGAAAAATGGGGTGAGTGGGCAGTGGTGGGGGGTTGGTGCCCATAGACTGATATATTTAATTGTCATGCAGCAGACAAGGGCACGTCTGCTTTTTGAGAAGAAATGCATTTGCGTATCAGCAAGCTATTATACACCACTTATTAAACGAAATAATAATAACCTTGAATAGTTGTGATTAGTTTCTAGCTTCTTTCTCATATAAAGGCTGTGATTAAAGGGAAAACTTTTGGAGCTGACTTTTACATAAGATGTGCGCCATCGGAAATACCTGCCAATGCATTGAAATTAATAGGGCTGAAAGTATTATTAAAAACATATTAACAACAACAATGTGAGAATCCATTTTATGGCTGTGAGACCCTCAACATTGTGAGTCTCAAAGGTAATCTTTGAGACTTGAAATGTTTGGGAGAGTGGTGGTGGTTTTCGAAGGAGTGGGGAGTGTCCACCCGAAACAGTGGTCGTGGGTTATTATGGACAGAAGCCTGACCTTCAAGCCCCGCAAAAAAGAGATCTGTGAAAATACCAAATCAAGAATTAATCTGTCGCAGAAACTTGCAGGTAGGACCTGGGGCGCTTCAGCTGAACTGCTGCAAACTGCCGCCATCTCACTGATTAACTTGGTGCCAGAGTACTGTGCTCCAGCCTGTCCAGGAGCTCATACACAACATTTCTAGATGCACAATTCAATGGCGCAATGCGCATCATAACCAGAACACTGAAACCGACATCAATCCCCTGGCTCCCTGTTCAGGCAAATCAAATATTCGTTTTCTTGCCAACGATTACCTACCGATCAACCAAGACCTCAACAATGTACCTCGCTGCCGACTCAAGCCCCGATACCCCTTCTGGGTTCGTGCTGCCACAATCCTAGAATCTCACTCAGATCCGGAAGAACGTTGGCAAGCCGAGTGGAACAAAGTAGACGTCCAGAATAAATGCCTCATTAGAGATGCTGGTGAAACTATCAACTGCATCAAAACATCAACAGGCCAAAGAGTACGCATCTCCATCACAGATGGAAAATTTAAGACAAGCCACAGCGCTACTATGGCCATGCAAGCCAAACTATGGACCATATGGTGAACTACTGTAGTCCATCCTCCTTCAATGGAGGAGGAATAGCAAAACTACATGAACGCTCTCTTGAAGCCCTCTCGTGGCTAGCAGACCTCTACATTGGCATTTAGCTCCGGGACATATTGGCATGCACAAGTATAGAAATAAAAGAGTGGTAGTCGTGGGTGGGGATTGTAGGGCTTCAGCGGCTTCACGAAGACTACGAAAATTCCCCTCTAGAGCAATATGAGACTAGATGCCGAATTAAAATGTACTGTTTAACCTTGCAGAAACATCACTTGAGGTGGTAATTGCACAATACAACACGATCGGGATATTGTGCTGAGAGTCAAACGTGGAAAATAAAATTGACATGACCGTGCGCAAACAAAGCCCTGGAGGGAACGATGCCCAATAAGCAACTCTGATTACGCTTTGGCAGCTGCCTTCATCATCATTCATGGTAACTAAACGTAAGCAAGGGGCCATTAAGGCCTTCATGGGGTTCTCCTGCTTGCCAACAACAACAACAAAATGGGTCATATCTATTTAATTTTAAATATTCTACCGGCATGATTGATGATCTTTCAAAAGTAGAAAAAGGTGGCAAAGGTGCAGCCCTCCAATTTCTTGCTCACACCACTGCTGGTGGAAGGGCCATTCTAGAATAAATGTTTGGCCTATTCGTCTATGACAGAGAATCAGTCATCTTGGAAGAGTTATGACAGATAACCAGTACAAATGCAAAGATGCCAACGTTAACCTTAACAGTCTATAGGAGGAAGTGCTGTTAGCGAGCACCTATGAGGGCTTGCATGGCACACGACGGGGTGGGTGGCCAGCACCACACCCGGTCGCCTTTGTTTCCCAAGTGGCGATGTTTACAAATCGCACCAGTTACTCATTTGAGACTGAGTCGACCTAGGGGAGGCCCAGGAACGGTTCAGATAATTATCATCGTTACTGGTATTGGCGTGAGTGGGAATTGAACTCGGTTTATAGCGCAGGGGATCAATCGCTACACTACTGCTGCCCATATAGCATGTGACAGGTAAAAGAAAATTGAAAAAAGTAGATCACCTGTCGCATAATACCAACAAAAATAATGGGTATTTTATTTTTCAAGAAAGGATAAGAATACCTGAGCCATATTTTACATACAAATATACACTGTATTGCCATTATTTTAATACCGTGTACCGGGCCATGTTATTTACATTATTGTAATTATGTTTTGGGGTGAATAAATATTCCGGAATTCCTTCAATTAGCAGAGCATTCAGAAAATTGCACGGGATATCTACTTCTGGAGTCACCTCAACAGGCATCGCATAACAACGCAAAATAATCAGCCTTTCTTAATATCACTTATCTATGCTTATATATATAAGTGGTTTGCTGCATGACAATCATCTGATATCGTGTATTTATATGTTTTTTACCTCAGACCTGAGCCAGGGGCAATATCAGCGGAAAATATAATCTGGTGTGATGTTTGTACGTTGGTCACTTTGCTATCAACTCATTACAATTGATAACTTCAACGCACAGCACTACACGAGAGGGCTCTGTTTCACTGTTCCATTATTTGGACTCACTAGGAAGTGACATTTAGGTCTTGAGAGTCCTTCGCTATTCAGTTGCTTCACTTGAAGACCCTCGTCCGATTGGTTTCTAGCCCTTAAAAACAGGGAGTGTGTGTGGGGGGGCTTTTTTGACCATTTAGCACAAATAAACATATCTGGATTCGAATTAACGATGATCATTTACGCCCAGATGAAAGTATTGGTTGTATTTAAGGTCACAGGAAAAATATATAACACGTAACAGGTGGGCCTCGAGAAGGCTACTGTGTCCCACCCACTCAGTGCTCCAAAACCACCCAACCAAAGTTTTATTGTATCCAATACAATGCTTCCTTTTAAGCAAACAACACTTTTACACTGAGTTACTGCTCTTCGAACTTTGCCATTGAACTCAATAACCAAAGTTCAATTCTCAGCCATGGCTAACAGAGTGGCAAGTGACGTCTGAACCGGTTTTGGGCATCGCCATTCACCAAATTGCACTGAAACTTAGTATGAAAGATGTAACACATCATATAAATATGGTGTTAATGGAGTGCATTTGATTTAAAACAAAAAAGTCATAAACAGTATGACAATCAGTGCCCAGTGATATCTGAAGTATGACAGACAACCCCTGCTGACAGATAGGGAAAATGGCGGCCTTCACCCAGCAGGAGATAAACAATGGGCCGTTTAATTGTTTTTTTTTGTGTACTATAGTAACAAACACAACACCTAGCAGATTCGTACGTGTATTGCAAATCACATGCAAGAATGAATAAACTTGCACTCGATCACGTAAAGAATTGTCTCAGATCACAGCTGTCCCTGCAGCAGCTGGCACGAGATGACTCAGCAACTGGCTCGGCGATAGGAGTTAGTATGCCATTCGGGAGCAATGATTGCAATGTGAGTAATTTGCGGGTACTGTTTCAATTTATTGCAAATTTGAACCGAGATTTACATTTTGCTTTTATTATGATGGGAGGAAACCGGCAGAACCTGGAGGAAATCCATGTACAGCAGGGGAAGACCGTACAAACAGATATCGAACCCAGCGTCTTCTTGCTGTGCCAATCTGCAACCGTCAACAATCTGTCACCATCAACGAATATCAAAGTCGAATTGCCTTTCGCTTCATACCTTGTTTTGCAGCGACAGATTAGTTTCCGAGTCTTCTGCTTCAAACAACTGAGCCAGATTATTTCCTGGAAAAGAAAAGAGGCAAATAGTACAGGTTCATGGTCTCGTTTGATAATTGTCGCGAATTCCATAATGAAGAGTGTTCAATTATGATCAACAATCCGAACCACACGGCATTTCTCAACTCAGAAAGATGCCAATCAATACACTCTATTAGGGTGATCTATGTAGGGTCAATAAAATCTGTACCACTTTGTGGGAAGTTTCTCGTCGCCTTTCTCTGGATAGAATGAGCCTGCAGCAAGCATATGGAATGTCCTCATATGGCTCAACACTGCCAATGTTGATGCGCTATGCCCAGCACCCTCTGAAAATATGTTTGATCGCAGTAAATGATTGTGGAAATATGAGTTGGCACTTGATTTGTAATGGCTAAATGAGGCTGTCATCCGTGTACAGTACATGCTGTCTGAGGGAACCATCTTGCAACTGCAAGGCACACACATTTAATTTATAATGTATAAACTTTAAACTTTGTAAATACAGGTTTTACTCGATCCTATTATAAAACATCAAACCCCAATGTAAAATTGGCTTTCGTGACCAATATCATCCATAATAGAGGTTTTTGGGTTAGATCACGTAAATATATAAATGTGTTGTTAAAACCCACCACCACCCGACACAGCCAACTAGTAATGGTTGTCACGTAAACAGAACGTGCCAATTCGTCACTAGTACAGTACGCCGGTGTGTTGGAGAGCCAAGCAACATAATTTAAGTACCACGTTTCGCCAGTAATTACAACTAGCTTCATCAAGCGACAGCCAGATTTGTGGAGAAATCTAACTGTTTGGTTCCATATATCGAGGCGTAGATGTGGTGATCACTCTTCTGCGCTCTTGTGCAAAGTGTACATTATGCGAACCCTCTGATCTTGTCCTTCCTGTCTATTGTGTGTATTAAAATAGCCATACCAACGGTAGTCCCTATTGAAGTATGCTGCCCTTTATAAGGATGCATTTAAATAATGTATTATTTCATTACTTGCTTCTACGCAGCACGAAGGCGGTAGCTGTCCATGTTGGATTTGTCATGCACAAAATTGTCACAATCTTGATTTGTAAAGCTAATTCAAGTGCTCTAATTCCCAGTGTACTGTTCCAGTATATAGAACGTTTATCACTGAAACTATCAATCCTTTGAATACTCTGCATGGGGCTGTACACTGAAGGAACAAGAAGCACATTCGTATGTTTTGGTAGACCTCATGCAGGATTTGGAGACCACAATGTTGCGGTCTTCAACAAGGCATTGGACTACTTGCTAATTTTCTGGAGTGAAAATTGTACTTGTAGTTTTCACTGTGGCAAACGCATTATCATTTTGTTTCATAGAGGACTCTAATGGGTACAAGTTGGATAAATAAATGCACTGGAATTAAAATTTGATTTAAAAAAACGTGCAATATTTGGGATCAATTAAGAAATTATTTTAGAGTATATACTATATCTGATTTCAATGATTTTTTGCAAACAGAAAGATATTTATTTAGATATTATAGACAGTTGTGGCAGCATAGCACACGAGAAGAGTGTGCGGCTCGTTCGATGCACGGCCAACTTTGTCACCCAGTGTGGCGATGTTGAAACACCTCACCAGGTACTCATTTGAGGCTGAATTAACCTAGAGAAGGCTCAGGACCAGTCAGATATTTGTCACTGATGTTGTGCCATGAGTAGGAATCGAACTCAAGTCACCGGTAATTTAGCACAGCTTGCTAACCACTACAAAGACAAAGATCTCCCGTATAGCCTGAACAGACTGTTGAGGCAAGTGCTGTTAGCGAGGACCTATGCAGGCTGGAACGGCACACGAGGGTGTGGGTAGCCAACACCACGCCCGGTCGTCACTACGACACATACACACATTCACACACTCAAGCAGTCGGCGTGTGTGAAATTCACCAGTGACACCTGCCCTGGGCCAAAATGTGATTTTTTTAAAATTAAAATCACGATGCAGTTCATGTGAATTGACAGCGAGTAGATGGACACTGTTCATATTGCCTGCAAAAAAAAAGACAATGATCTCCCTTATTGCCTTCAACTGAGTTTTGGAGTGCTGATAGCGAGCGCCTATGAAGGCTGACGCAGCAAATGAGGGAATGGTTGCGATCCGCATGACGTTTGGCCACTTTTTCCTCCGCACTGCTACTGTTTACACACCACACCAGGGACTAATTTAAGGCTAAGTTGGCCTAGAGGAGACCCATAACCAGTTCTGCAGAGGACTGCATCCCCGTTCCGAATCGGGCATGCATATTGCCTGACCATGCTTTACCACTCTAGTCAGGGCTGGTTGGTGAGGGGGGACAAGCCCGGCTTTGATATCACTCGTCACTGATGTTAGGCGTGGCTAGGAATCGAGCTCTAGTCGCTGGGCTCATAGCGCAGACAAAGGTCCCCAATATAGCCTTAACGGATTGTTGTGGCAAGTGCTATTAGCGAGTATCTATGAAGGCCAGCACGGCCAGAACCACGCCCGGCCGCCTTTATCTCCATAGTGGCGATGTTTGCACATCGCTCTAGCTACTCATTCGAGGCTGAGTCGACCTAGGGAAAGGCCAGGACCGGTTCAGATTATAATCGTCCCTGGTGTTGGCCGTGAGCGTGAATCGAACCCGGGTCGCCAGCTTCGTAAGCGAAGCGTCCTAGGCGCCGCATCACCACTCCAGCAGAGCTACGTCTACGACAGGCTACCTACGGTAGACAGCGAGTAACAGTTAAAAGATGGACAAAGAAGAAGGAGGTGGGGTGGGAGCCAGCTTGTGCTTGAACGGACAAGCTCTGGCGTGACCTGAGAGGATACACGGTGGCACGGTGCTGCAGGTGATTGGGCGTGTGCGTGTCGTTTTTGAAAGGTGAACGTGCAGGAATGCTTGTGCGGTTTGGTCGTTGCTGGGTGCGATTTAACCTGCAGGACTGATTCAGGAGATGGAAAATAAATAAACGCCTCCCTCTCCCTGGGAATACACGTGGGGTGCTCGGTGTCAATCCACTGATGGATGAGGGCATTCGCACGCCATGCGGGTCATCGGTATTATTTGACCACACTTTGCCGGTGCAGGTTGATGAAGACGGGTAGCATGGGATTTAGTAATCATGGATTTTGCCACACTGTCCTCTGCTGCCCACCATGTGGGCCCGTGGCCTATAGTACCTGTGTTGTGCATGGTGGTCGCCCATCCAGGCTTTATTCAGATACAACCCCGCTTAGCTTCAGAGGTCTTAAGAGATGAAACACGTTTTCCTGGTGATTTAGTCATCGGCTTACAATCCATTATTTAGAATCCATGGAGGTTGCTAAACACATCGTTCACTCTGAAGTTACTAGCCAAATAAAAACATCATGATAAGACAATAAAAAAGCATTTTATAGACTCTTCGAGAATATATTATGTCTGGAGCTATACCAGAAAGGATTAAATGATTATTGTATAAAGGCTGCTTATACATATCAGTTTTCTTAGCAGTGTAAATAATGCATCCGATTAGCACGTTTGGCTAGGTACGATGCGAAAGTAGTTCAACGTACATACTTACAAATGCACTTTCCCATTACATCAACATATATGTACAGACACATTTGAAATCTATTTAAATAATAGACAATGGCCCAGAGTTTGGTGGCAAGCCAAATCAAAGACAAGCTGTCTCTTTGCCCAAACATTGGATTGGTGCACAATTAGGTATTGATTGCGGTGGATGTGTTTTTATGCTGTCCACATGGATTCGACTCCGGCTCACGGCCAACACCAGGTCGACTCGGCATCAAATAAGTACCTGGTGCGGTGTGTAAACATCGAGACAATGGCGGACGGGCGTCGCACTGACCACCCAACCCATCGTGTGCCGTGCCGGCCTTCATAAGTGCTCGCTAACAGCACTTGCCCCAACAATCTGTTAAGGCTACACGGGGGATCTTTGCCTTTGTGTTTGTGCGCGCAGGCAGCCTTTATAGGTAAACGCCTATTAAGCTTTCCCAGGGGATCTTTGTCTTATTCCGTGTCAAATTTTAGACGGTGGTGTTTGTGAAGCGTTGTGATGAAATCCCTTTCCTTCCACACCCATCCTACACAGGGCTTGTGAGCAGTGTGGGGGTGGAGGGCGGGCAGTCGTCGTAACCTGTGAAACTTCGCTGCCGTCTAAGCCACGATGATGCTTTTCGGAGTGGGCACACAGCGCCGTTCCCTCGTTGAGATTGCCCCAAACTGCACATTTTTACAGATGCACATACAATGCCCAATATTATTGCTCTGAAAAAAAAACTGTCCTTAATATTCAGGTCAAATAAGCATGGGGTGGTGGCTCATGTCTACTGCTGGTCTAAGCCAGTGCTGGAAATGACACATTCCCATGGCATGGATGAGTGTCCTCATCCATTCCCAAGGCATGAATGTTTACTACCTCGACTGGTATTCGATTCCGACTCTAACGCCTCTATTTTATGGAGTTTGCATGTATTTCCCGTGGATTTTTCTATGGGTCCTCCGGTTTTTCCCTCCACATTTAGAAACGTGCATTTGGATTATTTGGCAGCTATACATTTCAAAACAGATAAGCCACTTCGTTAGGTTTTCATTTGTGGCCAGATCGCTTCTGAAAAAGAACTATTTAGCTTAGTGGGCCTTACATGGTAAAATAAAATTAGTTTAGTTTAAATAGTTTAGTTCAGTCCTTTGTCTTTATAACATAACTACTTTTGACTCTCAACAAAGTGATTGCTCACTTTATTGACCCTGGAGCCAGGAGTTGATCCCCAATCTGGATATGTCCTCTTCTGATTGTGAGTTGTGCTTTAATCCCACATGTGGTTTCAATCATGGGAGTTGTTTGACCATACTCCACCATAATAGTTAGTGCGGCTGGTGAAAATGGGCCCAAAACTGGCTCACATACCACTCAGCACTGATTGGTTTTCATAAATATGAAGTTATATAAAATGCACTCCATGAACACCATGTACTCTCTCTATGTATATTTAATACCATATTCCATATTTAGGGAAACTGTCCAAGCAACAAGTACATGGTGGGTCTGCAAGCCATATGACATTCACCGGAATGACTGTTGCATCTCATTTGCACTGCGTTGAACCATCACACTTCGGGTCACAACGATTCTCCTTCCACTTCTTCCCTTGCACTGCTCCACACGGGAATTCACACCCATCGTCTGTTTTCCCACGTTCTGATAACCGTGCCCAATTTAAGCAAAGTATGACAGTGACCCCTTTCCCTTACAACTTTGATAGTGCTGTCTGTTGCTTGCCGTGCAGCATTTCAATTGGTTGGGCGTGCTGTCAGGAATCTTGATAATATTGTAATAATTACTTTTACGATGAATACCGATATATTCTATAAATGGGGTGCATAACAAAAATCCGATCATGCAAGTTCTATCAGATACAGACAGGTGACAGCACAGATGTATTAGAGATTGCTGTTCCAGTTTATGTTCGTGAAAATGCATTTTGTTTAATTAAGACGTGGATATGAAACCTACTTTTATATCTCTCAGCGTTCGCGGGAAGATTAAGATGAGAGCTTGCTTGACGATTGCCATTCACCAGGGCAAATGATCCCTTGAGAAAAGGAAAAAATGAACAGTTAAGTAATTACATTCATCATCACACGGAACATTATGTACAAGTACAGGAACAATCTTGACATGTTTCAGAAGACAATTAATGTTGCTGTGACATGCTGTATTGAATAAATAAAGGCATAAATATTAATGGAGAAAATAATGACCCATCTCAGATTTTTTGACAACTCAATAATTTTAATTTATTTTGTCTATGATGATAATTTTCTAGTTACGTGCGCTTTTTCTCTCGTTATTTAAGTATGCATATATTTTTTTTTTAAATTGCTATTTAGTGGGGTTTTGGTTTTGTGTTCATACACGTGTAGTGACATAGAATGGGCCACTACGGCGCGTAGTGCTGGTTACTGGTAGAGAGCGGGATCATAGGTGTAATAGCCCGGTCTACCAGCAGGGCATGTGAAGTGGGCCACTGGGGCGCTTAGCGCCAGTTGCTGGCAGTGAAGGGCATTTGAGGATACAGCGGCCGTCTGCCAGTAGGGCACGTGACAGGCACGGATGTAGGGTAAAGGTGACAGAGCGGACACGTGGGGTAGAGCCCAGAGCCTTCTGGTAGGTTCCAGAAGGGGGGCGTGGCTGAGGGCGGAGCCAGGCCACGCTTGGGAGGATAAAAGGGAGGCCCCGACGCTTGGTTGGGGCTGCTGCGATTTGGGAATGGAACCCGTCGTCCACGAAGTCTTCGTCCCCCTCGTCCTCGTCGGTGTTGGATCAGGCAGTGTGTCGGCTGTTGATTATAGTGTGCTGATTTTTAAAGGTGCATTGAAATTTTTTGATACTCCTACTGAGACTCCTGCTGTTATGGAGTGACTCATGCTGCCAACTATGGCTGCAAAGTTTGGTCGTACATGTTATGTTTCTCGTTTATTGTTAAATTGGAATCACAGTTCCTATGATCACTGTTACATTGTTTTTATAGCTTAATTTTGTGATTTTGAAAACGTTTTGGTTTAGCCATATTTGTTTGTTGGAGTACAGAGTTAGACTTTTCACTTTAATCTAAATTGTCTTATGGTTGTTATTGTTTGACTTGCATCCCACTAGGTATTTTACACACAGCGTTGAAATGCGGTGTTTTTTCTGGAAGACTTCGCTGTTTTTTTCTGGATTTTTCTGTTGCGCGTTGTCACTTTAAGATGTTTCTTATTAATGTTTTTGTTTCTTGTGGTTGCACCCGATTCAAGAGCTGCATGGCTCACAGGGCTATACCTAATAAATTAACTGAAACTGTCCTTACCCGTACATAGTTATCCCCTATACTGTGGAAGGTGTATAATAAACTTGTATGCCTCCTACTATTAGTGTCTCTGAAGTGACTCACTACACAAGTGAGAGGAAACCAGAAAACCCAGAGAAATGTTCTATTGTTTTAATTCGTCATAAATTGTCTTAAATGGCAACTGCTGAAGGAGAGGAACATCGCCTTCAACTCCGGAGACAAAGCTCTCTACAGCACAGCCCGAGCTAACCTGAAGAGAGGCATCCGCGAGGCCAAAGCAGACTACAGGAGGAGGATTGAGGAATGCCTGGACAGTAACGACAGCAGGCAGGTGTGGCAGGGAGTCCAGCACCTCACCAACTACAGGGCCAACCTCGGAGCTGCTGATGGTGACACCGCTCTGGCAGAGGAGTTGAACCTCTTCTTTGCCCGCTTTGAGGTGACACCACAAGGGACAGCATCACCAAACCTCACGGTCCACAGCAGCTTAAACCTCACAGTAGAGGAGCATGAGGTGAGGCGCACGCTGCGGGCCGTCAACCCGAGGAAGGCTGCGGGACCTGATGGCGTCCCGGGACGTGTGCTGAGGGACTGTGCTGACGAGCTGGCTGGAGTCTTCACAAGGATTTTCAACCTGTCTCTGGAACAGTCCACTGTACCACCCTGCCTAAAGTCCTCCACCATAATCCCCCTGCCCAAAAAAACCCACATTTCCAGCTACAACGACTACCGGCCAGTAGCACTCACGCCAGTGGTGATGAAGTGCTTTGAAAAACTGGTCCGGAGTCACATCATAGGAAGCTTGCCCGAAACCTTGACCCCCACCAGTTTGCCTACAGAGCGAACCGATCCACGGAGGACGCCGTGGCCACAGCACTACATGCTGCACTGTCACACCTGGAGCAGCAGGGGAGCTATGTGCGGATGCTCTTCGTGGATTACAGTTCTGCGTTCAACACCATCCTCCCACACAAACTGGTGGAAAAACTGGGCGACCTGGGGATTCCACATTCCACCTGCATGTGGTTACATAGTTTCCTCTCGGGCCGCAGACAGAGGGTCAGAGTGGGCCGTCATACATCCACAGCCCTGAGCCTCAGTACCGGCTCCCCCCAGGGCTGTGTACTGAGCCCCCTGCTCTACTCCCTCTACACACATGACTGTGCCGCCGTCCACCATAGCAACACTATTGTGAAGTTTGCTGATGACACCACAGTGGTGGGGCTCATCTCTGGGTGGGATGAGTCTGCCTACAGGGACGAGGTGGAGCGGCTGACAGCATACTGCAGGGGCAACAACCTGCTCCTTAACACCGCAAAGACCAAGGAGCTCATAATAGACTACAGGAGAAAGAAAACCGACACTCCACCACTAATCATCAGCGGGGACTGTGTGGAGAGGGTGGCAGACTTCTGCTTCCTGGGAGTCCACATTGGGGAGGGCCTGACCTGGAGCGCCAACAGCACTGAACTTCTGAAAAAGGCCCAGCAGAGACTTTACTTCCTGAGAATCCTCAGGAATAATAACATCACACAGAAACTGCTGGTGTCCTTCTACCGAGCCTCCATCGAGAGCATTCTCACATACTGCATCTGTGTATGGTACAACAGCTGCACAGTGGCTCAGAGGAAAGCGCTCCAGAGGGTCATCAACACAGCCCAAAAGATCGCCGGCTGCCATCTCCCCACACTGGAAGAACTACACAGTTCACGTTGCATCAAAAAAGCACAGAACATTATAAAGGACTCTTCTCACCCTGGACACTCACTGTTTGAGCTGTTGCCATCAGGCAGACGATTCAGATCAGTCAAAACAAGGACAAACAGATTCAAACAGAGCTTTTATCCTACAGCGATCACCACACTCAATAATGCTAATTAATTATTAAGTAATAGTATTTTCAATTGACTGTGAAATAGAGATGTGCAATGACAAAATGTAACCTTATGTGGGTATACTTGGGCTGTTTTTATATATAGTATAAATTGATTATCTTTCATTTAATTTTATTTTTATTTTTTTGTTTTATTTAATTTAAATTTATGAATGATGCCCTGACTGGTGATCATTTTAAATTTCGTTGTACTGGTGACAATGACAATAAACGATCTATCTATTTATCTACCTCAATCTGTGAGCTAAAGTAAAACAAGAAAAACACATTAACATCCGTCACAGCATTTAAAAAAGAGATCATAATTTGTTTCATCTTGGTCAACTTTAAAATCCATCAGAATGTCCCAAGTTCAAAAAGTTTCCTTTGAAATGCATCCATCCTGAATTGACTAATTGCCATCTCCTCTGTCCAATGACGAGCGTGCCAAATTAAATTCGTGATCGTATACATCACCGTTGAGATACCGTGTTCAAACACAGGCAGCCGCCTTTGATTCAACCGAACTCTGCGATATCAACTTTTGTGGGCCATCTTCGAACACGAAGGGTTCAACTGCTCTGCATGACATTAGAATGGTGACTTGATATGATGACGTGACGGCAATAGCACAGCAAGCATACCACTGGAAGAAGAAACAATCCAATGCTGACTACATCATGGGACATTTTTTGCCAGTATCCAAAGTATGGAAAAAGGTCCCATGATAAAGCTGCTCAACCCGAGCTATAAATGCTCTGATATGTGCATTCGTTTTGTGCTGTTCGCCTTTTGGCATTCTCTGGTCTGGCACTAATGAGACTAGGCCACAAAGAAGGCTGCTGTCTCTGGTGTAGGCCGATCCGTTTCAAAGACAATGCAAATATTATCAGAGCATGTTTTGTTTGCATGTTCACTACAAGTACGTGTAGTTAATGCAGACTTTATTCCTTGTAAAAGGTATCTATTTGATGTTTGAACATCTTAACACCTATTTTATTGCCAGAAGGGGTAAAACTTATTTTTCATAAATTGACTACATTTTTCAAAGCTGTATCAAATTTTAATTTCAATCACAGGAATGCCAATTATTTAAGTGTGTATACTATCCAATAATTTACCAACCTTAACATCACGAATGCAAAAGTATTGGCATATTTCACGTCTGTTTTTTGTGGCTATGGTGCAGTGAGTGTGTGCGTAATCTTACGTGGTAGGAATTGTGGTTTTTATGTAATCGTGAATCATGCTCAACACATCTTACCGAGGGGCACACCCACAGCAATAACACACAAGACATCGATTAACAAATTGTAACATGATGAATTTATAGACGTAAAGTATCAGGACTCTACTTTCTGCAATTTCAAGGTTACGCACGAATAAAACATTTCTTTTGTTTTTGTTTACCCACTTAATAATGGGACGTGTATTTGTCATGCATGAAGTAAGATTAATTCGAAACTCAGTATACATGCATATAATTGTGGGTGCAAGAACCATCGATTATCACGATTTATGCAGATTGTATGTATAGTATGTATGTTGAACTTATTTGGCACTGTACCGAGCCAATCGTGCGAATCGTCTGTCTTAAACGAACAAAATAATGAGACCATATGAAAGGGACGAAACAATAATCTCCTCTTCAACAGAATTGTGACCTGAAATCAAGAAAATGCATGACAATTAATTGGATGGCTGTGGGCATTGGCTCGTATTGATCAATTCAAACAATGTCTGATTGATCAATATCTCTGCTGCGTGATGCAGGTTAAGTAAGGATAATTCACTATGTAACACGATTTTGTGAAGTAATGACACAAATGCACACGTTTTCTCATTGAAAATAGGGAAATTTCAAAACATCACTGTCCTGGTCACAAAAGAAAAGTTTGTGGGGAATAATAGCCATTTTCTGTACTTTTGAGGCATACGCAATTAGGAATGTGATAATCTTGGGAAAGTCGGCAACGGTTGCTGAGATCAATGTATACAGCCTTACTTAGCCTGGTACAATGTTTGCACGTGAGTAATATGTACTTAGAGCTGCGTATTGTTGGTGTGCATAATCATGCACACTCGCCTATACTGCATACCTCGTAGCGATGTTTATTTAACAAGGCTCATATTGTATTTTTATTTTATTCTTAATTTCTTTTATACCAGGTAAGGCACAGTGAGCAATATGCAGTTCTTGTTCAGAAATGACCTGGCCACAAATGAAAGCTCAATGAATTGGCGTATCACGTGGGAATTTAAAGCAGACAAATCCTCTAAAGGCATGATTTCTAAATGTGGAGGATAAAAACCCAGAGGACCCGGAGAAAAAATCTACACGACCACAGGGAGAACATGCAAACTCCAAATATATATACAGCAGTCGCCAGGGTCGGGATCGAACCCACGACCTCCTGTATACCAGGCGAGGTAGTTAACATCTCACCATCATGGCGCCCACATATTGTAGTTAATCGACTATTCTATTCTTGCATATTGGCAATATGTTCAGGAGTTAAATGTCGAGGTCTGGCTAGCCACGAGAGTGCGTAAGGGGAGATTTGGTGTCGTTTTTTTATATTCTTCCTTCGTCCACAGATTTGGTTTGACTGGCCACAATCGCACCGGGGCTTGTCTTAAATGTTCCATCTATGAAGGAGATGTGTGCAGCAGCCTGTTGGTGTTCTGATTCGGTTAATGGTTCCACCAGTGTCTCAAGGGAGTTGATGGACCGAGACACTAGGATAGCTCTTTGTTTTTTTCGGTAAAGTCACGTATAAAGATACAAATTATAATAGCATACGACGTTTCGATTGCAACACAAGCAATCATCATCAGGTATAAATGGAAGAGAAAACAAACCTAGTATACTTAGAAATATAATGCAATACAACACAGAGAGTCGGCTAACATAACAGTCAATACCCTACCTGGTTGATTAGGTTCTTCCAGAGAATGCTAAATTTGAGAGCGAGATAAAATACAGAACCGGAGACATATAAACAGGCATATAAGCAGAGAGAGATAACACAGAGACACATAGAGAGAGACAACACACATAGGCACACAGAGAAACCACGCCTCTGTGTCAAGGCCTTGAATAGAGAAAGAGGGGGGTCGAGAAATTAGCATGTCAATGAGTGGCACGGAGCATGCGAAACAATAGAAAAGACAAAAAACGAGGATAGACAGAGAGAGAAAACACACTAAATCAAATAAACTTAGCAAAATTTCGAAATGTAATGCAATGCAACACAGAGTCGGTCAACACACAATTAACGCATAGCCTGGTTGATTACGTTTTTTCCAAAGATTGCTAAATTAGAAGTGTGAAATTTTAAAGAGAGACAAGACACAGACACGAAAACAGACATACAAGCAGAGAGAGACGACAACAGAGACACACAGAGAGAGTAGAAATTAATAACGACAAAACGAGGGGAGACAGAGAAAGAGAAACACACTAAATCAAATAAACCTACAAAAATTTCGAAATGTAATGCAATGCAGCACAGAGAGTCGGTCAACACACTATTAACGCATATCCTGGTTGATTACGTTCTTCCAAAGATTGCTAAATTAGAAGTTAAATGTGAAATTTGAAAGACACAGACACGAAGACAGATACACAAGCAAAGAGAGACAACAACAGAGACCCACAGAGAGAGAGAAAACAAACTTAAAACTTCCCCGTAAAAGTGGTTCAAACTTAAACACTAGGATAGGTTTTTGTTGGGAACTTGTTCCGGGGAACTGTGTTCACATGCAGGAGGTTTCAACTATGATACAAAGGAGCACAATGCTCAAATCACTGCGCTCCTCACATTCACACCCACACACGCACACCCAAATGCGCGATACGACAATGAAACAAGTTCACAACGATATCCGCCATTCGCCACTAAGTGGTGGTGACGTCACCACAACACTTGTGCCAGGCTAGGCGGACTTTGAGACAATGTGAAGTGTCGAAGACTCACTGATAGGAGGTCACGGGACAGACCCAGGTGTTATGGGTTGACTGAGATGACTGACAGATTCACCAGCTGTGCTCTCAACTGTCAATGTGCTGCATTTTAGCCACCCAGCACTCTGCTCGTTGTTGTGAGCGTCGCTTCTCTGCCCTCCACTGTTGTTGGAGGGCGACTGCCTCCAATTACCCAGTAGCGGCCTTCAAAGCCTCCCCCACCGAGACCAATCTTGACATCACTGGTACCAGTCTTCGGCAATTCCACTCAGCTCTACATCATCCTGTACCACATCAGCCCATCGCTTCTCGAGCCCGTGCCGTGCCCGTTTAGCCCCCTCTATCTGGCCAAAAATAAGCTACTTAGGCATTTGATGGCTGGGCATGTGGGCTATATGACCCAGCCAACGAAGCCTTGCCTGCCAGAGGAGCCCACTGATGGCACTGTGTTCAGATATTTCCAGTCTGGTTAACCCCAGGATGGATCGTAGGCGGATCAGCCTGAATGTTTAGAAGTGGTGTAGATGTTCTTTTGGAGGGGTCTGGGTTTCGCCAGCACACATATTCACACACATGAACAGAACGATTGCTTGAGTAGCCTTATAGCTGGTGAGGTCGTCCAGGCACAGCACTGTGCTACGAACCCAGAAACCTGAGTTTGATTCCCAGCCATAATGAATGTTGGTGAGTGATATGTGGTTAGGAGTGGAGTTAGTGTTCATGCCAGAATTTTACAAAAGCATGAAAAAAATAACTCTCTTCACTGGAATAAATAGTGACCAATTTGTCAGTTAGCATTCATACTTGTCCATTCTATACATTACATCACAAATATATGAATACAGTTTTCCCGTCCCGTGACTACACACCCATATTATGACAATTCCGCATGAGAATGTGGACTGGCTGGATGATGAGTTGATTGGTGATTAAACTGTCAAATAGCGATTGAAAAACCAAGCCGCGATTGCGTAAATAAGGTGAGACATTTACAAAGCACGTTTAGGTTTAATCAAGCGCTTAATATGAATAGACGCTTCTTTGTTTAACACAAGTGCGGTCTACCAACCTTGCTTCCGCATTTCTAAACGAGCGGTTGGCACCAGTTACAGTCCAGGGGTGTCCAAACTTTTTGCAAAGAGGGTCACATTTGATAAAGTGAAGATGCCCGGGGGCCAATAGTTCCTTCTGACATTGTTTTAACCACAAAAGTTAGGTGGAAATACACACTGTTATAAAAAAAATTTCATTGTCACAATTACCTTTATTTTTCAAATGACAATGTAACCAAATATAAGCCACTCAGGCAGACGGGAACAACTCTAAAAACGCAATTCTGCCTTTCATTCAGGCAGATAACATTGAACAAACTGTATAGAATACCTTAAATTTCCATGAGTTTTATGATGTATTTATTCTGACAGAGCTGGCGAGCCGTAACTAACACATTTTAAGACCGAAGCTGCGGGCCGTATGAAATCTGCCCGCGGGCCGTGATTGGCCCACGGGCCGGACTTTGGACATGCCTGAGTTACACTATGAAGTTACAAATCTGCCCGTTTGACACTGTCAATGGAGCACTCCTGTCAATTGAGAGACGGTTTAAATCCTGATTAAGTGTTGACATACGGATGTGGCACTGCTGGTGAGACCCAGAAGGTCGAAACGAGTCCAGACTTTGTTCGCTTAAACACATGCTGAACGATAACATTGGGTCTGGAAAGCAAATAGGCTGATATGGTCGACATTAATGTCAATTATATGGGGAGATAAAACATCATTTAGCGTGTGTGTGTTTTTACCCATGTCCTCCTACAACAACACAATGAGTCTGTACACAATCATCATGCGGGGGCCAGTAAAACAAGTTCCACTTTGTTGAAATCCAAGTGGTCATCCTGCGTGGAAAGAATGGGCTCCGATAGGGGAATGTGGAATTGTGGTCATTGTAGGTTAATTGCATTATGTTGCTCCCATAATATAACTAAACGTTCTAGATTTGAAGCTTTCGTGACTGCAAGGATTCATACTCTTAGGTTTTATCGGTAAAGTCACGTAGGTAAAATAAATAATAATACATACCTTCCCCTTTTAACCCCGCCCACCTCCCCCCCCTCCCAGTCCCCAACTGCCACATTTAGATAAGCTCCTCCCCCCTCCCCTTAACCAGTATATATGATCTTGTCTCTTGAATTTCCCTTCACTTGATACAGTAAAATTTGGCTGTGACGGTCCCACCTGAAGACGGAGACTTGTGTTGCCTCCGAAACGTCGTGATTTTATTTAGTTATTTTCATTTATTATTACTTTATTTATTATTATTTTTTTTACCTACGTGACTTTACCGAAAAAACCTATGAGTATAACTAAACGTCTCAAGCATGCAATTCGTTTCGCCTAAGGGGACACCCCCCCCCCCCCATGGGAGATTTCCACCAATCTCCCTGTACCACTGACAAAGGATTAGCACTGATGTGTGGCTCACGGGACCAGGCAGACACTCACCTAACTCGCACTGTACCGTTCAACTCGCAGTAGCAGAGCTTTCGCGACAAATGTTATTCATGGCAGAGGTGGGACAAAGTCATTGTTATGCAAGTCCAAGTCGAGTCGCAAGTCATCAAATTCATGACTCGAGTCTGACTCGAGTCCAAGTCACATGACTCGAGTCCACATCTCATAGGTGGGACAAAGTCATTGTTATGCAAGTCCAAGTCGAGTCGCAAGTCATCAAATTCATGACTCGAGTCTGACTCGAGTCCAAGTCACATGACTCGAGTCCACACCTCTGATTCATGGTAAAGTTTTTTTTTGGTTTGCCTGTGGTAAGATCGCGTAAATGTCAATGTGTCGCTAAGCCACCACCACTCGACACAGCCAATTAGCAAGGTGTGTCACGTAAACAAAACTTGCCAAATTTGTCGTGTGTTTACTCTCCAACACCGGCGTGCTGAAGTGGTAACTACTGGACACGTTTCGTTTACGTGACAAACTTTACCAGTTGGCTGAGTCGGGGGTGTAGTGGGTCAACGACAGACACCTTTATACTTACACCCTCGAATCCCCCAACAAAAACAAACCTTTATTATGAATTGCGATGTACTGTGCGATGGTGGTTGTCGTCATTATAGCGGGTTCAACAGTGACCACGCAGGTTCCACTGTCTGGAAGCATAGTTTAATAACACCGAGTATGAATGTGGATAATATTTATATGTGTATGGCCACAACACAGTTGCAAGCAATGCGAGTGTTCTCAATTGCACCTTTGCACACAGCTGACTTGATGTGCGCTCAAACAATAGTAATTGATGCAAGCAGATATAGTTGGTGTAATAAAGTTTTAGTCAATATTAACCCTGTCATGATTATGATTTCGCCATCCAATCATGCAGATTTAAACACCTCTTAATACAGTACTAGTCGATTGCAGTACAAACAAAACAAAACAGTATTCTTTAATATAAATACGACAGAGATACCACGGCACATAAGCAATGCACCAAACGAACATAAGAACAGAATGCACTGCGGAATTTGACCAGTCACCATCAATCCATTGACAAGAACTCAACACATTCGGCAAAGAACGCTGCCCTAAAAGGAAGAAATAAATATTATTTTAGAAAGTAAGGGTCCTTGCCTGAAACGTTGCCTATTGTTTTCCTTTCAGGGCAGTGTTTTTTTTTTACAAATGTGCCGAGTTTAAATGACTCGTGCTCTGTGCACAACCACCAAAGGAGCGTCACACGAAACGACGTAAATCAACTAATCAACAGCTGGTCTGGGTAACTTACCAGCCAAGTTAGGACAAGGAGAAGGAGGCCAGCGTGAGGAGACATCACGGTTACCGTTGCGCACAGAGGAGACCCCGCTTGGTCTTATCACGGCCAGATCTTGGGGTGATTGAGTTCACTGCACACACGGGCACGCAGGTACACCAGGTGAGTGGGCGTGGTGGCACGAACCATTCACTGGCTGGGGGATGAACGAGATGGCCCGACTTTGTGACGCCGTCTTTAAGCTTAATCTCATTCATCGATGACTGTTTTATGGATGTTGACTTCCTCTCCAACCGCCTTAATCGAGAAGTGCCATATCTCCACGTCGTAATATGTAACAAGTTTCCCTGTGTTCGAATACAATGGAAGGGTAAGGTAGGCAACTTTGAAGTCTGAAATATAATGTAGCAATAAAAAATTCATCCGCATGCATATCTGTATTCGAACACAGGCAACTTGTTATATATTGCGATGTGGAGATATGGCACCTCCAATCAACACGGTTGGAAATAAATTCAACATACATAAACAGTTATACTAGTAGGAGCCTCCTGGTTACACCAGCCCACAGGGGATTATTGTATCCGTCCGTCCGTCGTGCATCCAAAAATGGGAGGGGTGGGGCTGGGTGGAGAGGGAAAGGTGGGGAGGGGCTGGGTGGGGAGGGTGGGGAGGGGCTGGGTGGGGGGTGGGAGGGGTGGGGCTGGGTGGGGTGGGGCTGGGTGGGGAGGGGCTGGTCACCCCGTGGTGCCCTTAAACGTTTAACCTACTCACACCGGCTTGTGCCTGCCCTCACAGTCGGCCATATTTGCGGAATACACCACGCCGCCGTTGACCCTGGCCATTGACCGAGCAACCCAACGTTCCTACCAGCTCCCTTCGCAGGAATGTGTTTGATGAATCAGGCAAAGATGAGGTCACGATTGGTGGGACCGCGTGCAGGACGGAGGAGGGCGTGTTGGTGGAACTGGCATTGGAGTGGCACCCAGAGGTCAGAGACCAAGGGAAGGGAGACCTTGAGCCAGATGTAGGTAGACTGAGAGCAGGGCTTGGGGGTCGAGTGTCGACTTTGCAACAACGCTGTGATGGAACAGAAGGGAGGAGGGTGATGGTAAGGTGTGGTGGCATCAACAGCATTGGCCGTGATGAACTCTTAAGCTTTATGCATGTGTGTGTGTGTTGAACTTCTCTCGCACCGTACGTAGCCAACTGTGCTGATCGCAGGTGCGGGAGAAGGACGACAAACTAAACACAAAAAGCAGCTCTAAAGAAATTAGTTTTCAATCGAGATGATGATTTAAAAGTGCATAGCTCCAGCGGCGTCCTAACATCGGAAGCAAGGGCGGTTCCAGACGGCCGCAGAAGCGCATCTGAAAGCGGTGACCGTCTTTGCTGTTCGATGGTTTAACCAAAAGCTGCTGCTGCGTAGATGACCGGAGTTACGCGTGATGATTTTCGCTCCTTGACGGTTCACCAGGTGAGTGGGCGTGGCGGCACAAACCATTCACCAGCAGGGAGGGTGGACGGTGTGAGCCTGCTTTGTGACGTCCGTCTCAAGCTCAATCTCATTCATCAGTGACTGGTCTGTTTAGCACCACGATCTTGATCAGAATCGGGGCGTGTATTCATCCTGGAGGAGGAATCCGGATGAGCTATGACGCGAGTTACGTGAACAAACAATTCGAAAGAAAACGAAATGAGTGCAAATATAGGGACAAAGTAAACAAGTTGCTAAAATTAATATGTACATATAAAGTATGGAAGTTCAAATTGCACACGTATAGAAAACTTGCTGGTGATTTGTAAACACCGAAGGCAAGCTAGAGGCAAGGCAACAAAACAGCAACAACGTTCTCAGACCACACCCAGACAACACAAAGTCGCTCAACACATCTCACCTGTGCCAAACGAAGCTCACCTATGCCAAACGCAGCTCACCTCTGTTTGCAATGTCGTGTTCTGGTCTTTAAGCATGAAACATTCAAGCATAGCAGTGTATCTTCTTGGTTCTTTCGGTAAAGTCACGTAGAAGGGAAATGATAAAATGATAAAAATACAACATAATAAAATACAATTCTCACGACGTTTCGGCGACAACGCAAGCAGCCGTCCTCAGAGAAGTAACCTGAGATCTTAAATCGAAATTCATAGCAGTGTAGTACTATATATATATGCAAATGCCCACGAGTCTGCGTGCTATTATTATTTTAGGTAAAGAATGTTTGCAAGAGGCGTGGCTCACACTTTGACGTGTTTACCTAAAGCAAGCAGCCTCACCAAGTATTGAACTCTCTTTTCACAATATTTTTTTCAAGGTGCCCTTACATAATGCGATCTCAGAGCGCCATGCTTGTAAAGAAGGCAACGAACAGAGAAGTAACCTGAGATCTTCTTTTTTTAAACGAAAGAGATAAAATCGATAACTGGAGAGAGAATTCCTTCTTTAATATGTGCCGGATCCATCGGCGAGGACCTAAGAGTCTTCAGCAACTGCGAGTTTCCCAACCTTGCAAGGGCAGGGAATTTGCGAGCCTGGGTGCTGTTCATACATAAGCCAGGTGACCGAAAAGGTTCAAGCATGGCGGAGCTGAAACAAGATACTTGCCTCTCTGCAGTATTGTTCAACGTAATCTTACCTACGTGTGTTCGTTAAACCCATGAGGTAATTGCACAATGCATGATTCCTACGTGTGATAAGTGCGTGAGGGTGCTCACAGGTGTGAGTTTATGTAAAAACTAACACCTATCCGCTTTTATTTATTTTATCAGGTAAGGCCCACTGAGCTATATAGCTATTTTTCAGAAGCGACTTGGCCACAAATGATAGCTCAACGAAGTGGCTTATCATGTTGAAATGCATAGCAGCCAAACACTCTAAACGCACGTTTCTAAATGTGGAGGAAAAAACCGGAGAACCCCGATAAAAATCCACGCGACCACGGGGAGAACACGCACACTCCTATTATATACAGGTGTCAGCAGCGTCGGGATCGAACCGACGACCTTCTGTATACCAGGAAGGTAGTTAACATCTCGCCACCGCATCGCCCTAAAACAAAAACTACATACCTCTGCGGTCAATGAAATGAACATCACTTAGTGTGAAGTCAACATCTCCTGCCTTGTGAAGGCTGCTCTCTTCCACTTCAGAGCAAACTGCACACCATATAACGACGCAGTGCCCGATCCACAAATGCGGAGACGTGAGAGCGTTTTTGGCTTGACCACCTGAATGTGAAATGGCAGTTGATGCTCTGCATTTCCATGAGTCATGCGAAAGAAGGGAATGTGGAATTTCCACCACTGATTCTCCGCCTCAAATTGATATGACCACATCGGTCATTCAAGTCGGGGGACACGAACTAGTGATATATATTTTCTACTTTTTACGTTCCATTGTGTGTGGTTTCAAAATTTTGCCTTGACAGCAGTGTATCATATTTTACGCAAGCCATGTGGTCTTTAACGTCCACTTTTCCACCAGTTTTCACACGGTATACATTTACTGGGCGGTGAAAGAAACTGAACCTTCAACTCTCGAAGCACTCCTGACCTAGCGATGAGAATACTGACCAGCACACCACAAAACAGCCTCGAGCAAAATGTTTTTTTTCGCAACAATTTTCTCCTTGGGTGGGGTCGGTGTTTGGCTGGGGATATTTAAGTCAAATGCCAATTGCAACTTTACAATGATGTGTTTCCAAATGACGAGTCTCTGATGCATACGCAACGCCCGGTTCGGTCTTGCCGTGAAGATAATGAAGGGCAAAAGCCAACCACAAAACGTTGACAATTTGTCTGATAAACAAATAAGAAACAAAATGGTTTGGTGGAGCGGTGGCGTAATCATTGGCTCGCTGCGACTATGACACCATTGAACCGAGTGTGACTCCTGTCCAACGGTTACGACAGCGGGAGGCGATATCCGACGCAAGTTCTGGGTGCTCCGTGATTAACTTACACTGGCCAGTGTGGTGAAGTATGGCCAAACAACCCCATCCTCTGACACGGTGTGGGGAGACCTTCACCCAGCAGCATAGGCGAAATTTGACTTCTATATTTGGAGGAGTCAGGGCAGGGGTTCACTTTGCCCCTCACATTAGGAATCTCGGGTGCATATAATTAATTAACTTATGATCTTAAATGTAAACTACTTTAATAAAGGTGTCAAGTTTGGTGGGGGGTACTGCCCGCCCCCAACCCCAGCAAACTCTGCCCATGCCCAGCTGCGTCGTGACAAACGGGCTGCTTTTGTATGCAATGAAACTACAAAGAAAACGAATTATTTACTCGCAATTGCATGCACACAAACATTTAGGAACACTTGCATTGTCTGTTTATTGACACACAGGACCCCCCCCCCGGTGGTGGCGTTCTGCCGTGGCTCTCACTCCCTGCGAGTGAGGGAAGAGGCCATGAAAAAGCGCTTCATGGCTCTTCGGATTCCCCCAGGATAAATGCGGACGGGGTTGTCCCTCGTCATGAAAGTGGATCTTGTGAATGAGAAGGAGGATAGCGCAGCGAATCAAGTGCATTTGGCGCGAGCATTGAAATAAATAAACGGCTTTTGTTAACGAATCGTACCGACAATTGTTTTTTTTTTGTTCAATGCGAAGTCAACCATTCGTGATTGTGAGCAAGTCAGGCCTAGAAGGTACAGCACTGCTCCTATCCGCGGTGATGCGGATGGAAAACATAAGACTTGATAAGGGGGGCTGAGACTTAAGCAGGGAGGGACCCCCTCAACCTCAATCTCCCTGATGCTCCGGGATGGCTGGTGTTGATCTGTTCTGCCCCTGTTTCTTCGTCTCATCTCTACACAGACCTGTCAACCCATTATCAGTGCCCTACCTTATTACAGACTAATTCAGACCTTATTGGTCACTCCGTGCCCTTATACATCTCAACGTTCATCCTACAAAGTCCCATCACATGGGAGAAACACAAACAAATAGACACAAAAATGTGCCCATATGGAAACGGCTGTACGCCGTGTGGACCGAGAAACTCAATTTCCCTTTACAAGAATACGGGTAAACCGTATGGGTTGAGAGGTATGTGTCTACAACGCCTGCGCCACTGCTTCAAAATCTCTGAACACCCCGAAAAACAAATGCAATCCATTTGAAAGCCTTTTTTTGTTTAGTTGCCAGCTCCCATGCAACATTTTCCCGTCTGTTTCAAAGCCGATGTAAGCATGTATCTCTCACTCTCTAATTCCCTGGTTCTTACCCTTTACTGCAGCCTTGTATCCCTTTGTTCATAAATCGTAAAAACAAATGTATGTTAATACATATTAACATATTTGTATTAACTTTATTGTAATTATTTTATTGTTATTTTTTTTCTATCGAGGTAACTTTACCGACAGAATCATAGAATATGAATACATAGGTTTGATGAAACTACGTAGTTGTACTTACGTGCCCGTGCTTAATTTGTGCTTCATATGATTTACCTTCAAATTAAATCTGGCATGTCGCGCACCCCCAGGGAGTGCGTGCACCCCAGGTTAAGAACCACTGCTCTAATTTGTAACGAATTTAACGTCGGCAATATAAACCGCTTCGTCCAGTCTCACACCTGGTTCTTCTAGATCTGCTGCTCAGCGCTCTCTCCGTCCAACTCTGTCTTGCTCTGCTCTCGTGTCCTCTCACGCGTGTGTGAGGGGCGGATATGGGACCCTAATCCCGGCTCGTTCTCGTAACGAGTCTGACCACTGTTGTGGTCTTCTTCACTTTGTAAAATTCGTTTATTTTCACCACCAGCTGTCTTTTTTTCTTGTGTTTCAGTCTCCGCAGTCAAGAAACTCTGCAAATCCTTATCTCACATCACACTAGCTTTTTATCCGTAATTTTTCTCATATCCCAAATGTAGAGGCTGAACTTTGCAAATACTGTGTGTTATGAACAATAAAACACCCTTCGCATAATCAAAATTGTTATGAAATAAAAACATCACCAATTTTCTTTTAAGTGCACAGAACAAATGTTAGTCTTGTGGTTTAGCATTTAAGTCTTTTGAAACGCAGTTTTATATATATGTATATGTATCACGCCCTTCTTATGACATTGTATCAGATAAGGTATACCATAAAATGTGATTGAATTATGTCGAATGTAATTTTTCGATTGTGATTTTCTTAAACACGAGCTTTAGATTTAACATATTGATGCTCTGGGGCAGGGGTCGGCAACCAAAATAACAAGAAGAGCCATTTCTTTCCAATTCGGTACAAAATTCAGTATTTCAAGAGCCGCAATGCATCTGAGTACATACTGTACATACGTACATATCGTCAAGAAGCAGCCCGTAAAGAGCCGCATGCGGCTCCGGAGCCGTAGGTTGCCGACCCCTGCTCTGGGGCATATCTTACACACAACAAGTACAGCATTGCGCTCTGGTAATGGCATCATGAATCTTTGGGAGCTTTGCATTTAAGCTTCACAATTTCATCACTCCAAAATAGTTAATTGCTCACATACCCTAAAAACTTGTTGGGTCGATCTCATCTCGTTATTGATCGTCAGTCGGTCAGAAAACTAAATTCCACGTTCCTATGGCCGGGACCAATGTCTTATTACGTGGACACTGTTGGGGGTCCAACGACGTGGCACAGTACGCGTTTGATCAACCCCTGGGGGGTTATGAGCTAAGGCACGTCAACCTCGCAATCTCTCGATCGTGAGCGAGTCAGCTCTAAAAATGCAGAACTGCTCATATCCACAGTGATGTGGGGGGACTAAACAAATATCTCAGATGCTCTTGTCCCAGGGGGTCGTCTGCGAGTGGACTCTTACTTATCCGAGGGAGAAAAAAATAAATCACCGATAATTGCGGATAATAAGAATGCACTCATTAACTGCTGTTCGCAATTTTGTCCAGGGTTAATAGAAGTTATGATGTGTTTTCCACAAAGTGCAAGTGGGAAAAAAGACCGGTTAATACTTGTGGATAATAGGATGAATAGGGCCTCTGTTAAAAGTACATTTAGTGGACCCTACAGCTCCTGTTGTTAATAGCAGAGGTGGGACAAAGTCATTGTTATGCAAGTCCAAGTCGAGTCGCAAGTCATCAAATTCATGACTCGAGTCTGACTCGAGTCCAAGTCACATGACTCGAGTCCACATCTCATAGGTGGGACAAAGTCATTGTTATGCAAGTCCAAGTCGAGTCGCAAGTCATCAAATTCATGACTCGAGTCTGACTCGAGTCCAAGTCACATGACTCGAGTCCACACCTCTGGTTAATAGCAGTCATGGGTAACAGAGTAATAACCACAGCCTTAGCTGAAATTGCAGCGGCGTACACATAGTCTGTTTTTTTTAGGTAATAGAGCATACATCAACTTCTCCACAACCCTGTGCGAGGAAACTTGTATTATGGGGAGTGTTTCCGACAGAAAACACGGCACAAACATATGCTGGCTGCAAGCTATGGGGGAAACATGCAGGATGCAGCTTCAAACTCTATGTTATGAGAATATGCTCTAGGGCACAGTGTACGATTCTCAGATCAAAAATGTAATGGTTATTAAATGTTTTACCAATTTGTATGAATTGTCATCCATCCCAAAGTCAATTCGCAACATTCTTGCAAGAAAAAAATATTTGCCTTCAAAATGGTCTCATTGGTGACTATTAAATGTTGCCAACCAGTGTCTGTGAAAGACCACGATCCAGTTTCCCTTTTTTGGGTCCCCAGAGCAAAATAAATAAATAAATGAAAGGAATTTTAAACGTTAACATGAATGGCCAAATTTTCGCCAGGAGGGATAGACGCTAGCAAGTATTACCAGTTTATTAAGTCCATCTATCTTAGGAGAACTACCTTTCAAAGTAAAGGCCATAATATATTCACATGTCAAACACATATCCCAAGAATATGTGAAGTGATTCTCATGGGTCACCCTTTTTGAAATATTAATTTAAACAAACTCCACGTTCCAAACTGTGGATAACGATGGTAATTCGTACGACCAAATGCAATGTGTTGACACGTAAGTCTGCGTAGCCGCTTACAATCCATGTGTCTGGTCACGAGTTGAGAACATCTTCTGTCATATTCACCTCGTGGAGACGCCCACGCATGCCCAACCCAGTTCCTTTAAGTCGATTTGATATCATCGATTTTATGTGATCGTCACAATTATAATGAAATCGTTCCATCATATGTTTTCATAATATTGTTCCCACTGAAGGACCTGATACGTTTATTCTCAGAGATAGAACCGAATCAAATTCATGTAAACAAACATTTTATTTGTTGCGTGTTTTGTACAATAGTTGGCAATCGGGCAAAGTCCATCAATTCGCTACATTTGGGATGCAAGCGCTTCAGAATATCTGGAATTATAGAGCTATGCAAATATAAATTGTTATTATTAAATAATAAACGATGGTGTAAACGTTCTTTGAGAACAATATAGTTGAGCTTATTGCACTGTGGTTAGTGGTTACAGATCTCGTATAAGGTCCAGTCCTGGGGCTCTGATCTGTCAAACACTATCCATTTGAAGTTATTAAATTTTCAGGACGTATGCAGCAATACTGGTGAAGACATGTGCCATATAGTGACCTTTATAGCTGCGTTTACAATGCATGGCTTACCGTACATCACATTTATATTGCCATCGTGTTTTGGGAACACTTTAAATGTGTGCACAACCACTATGCTTAGTAATGTCCTAAAAACACAGCACGTGATGCACAATCGATGCGCTTTTATTTGCACTCTGATATTTTCATTGCTTATTTATGGTGTATGTTTCCCAGATGTCTTTCCACCTGTGCTATCAATGCAATTAATATATAAATTCGGAACACTCGCAGAGCAATGCAACCGAGCTTGATAGAGGATGGTCTGCAGGAATGGACATCGTAGAACTGCTTCATTAAATCTCTTCAAGGTGCCGCACACCAACGCCACACTTTGACGCACATTCTTCGACCGAGAAACGTTCGTTGCGTGGCGTCAAAGTGAGATGTTAAAGTTTTAGAGATAGAATTTAATCATATTCACAGTAAACCATACACATTTTATTTGTTGTTTATTTTTTACATTGATTGTGACTGGGGTCGAGACCATGAACTTAATATATTTGGCATCTCAGCTTAACACACGAGTGACTGCCACAATTTGAGATTTGCAGCAAGTGTCTCAGCAGTGCTGGCTCACTGTTCTGGCCTCTGAGCCACCAGGTCACCTCTTTCAACATCAATAACAAACAATCTATAACAACACAAAAAAACCCAACATGGCCAAAAGCTCAAGTAGTAACCAAGTTCAACAACGCTTTGTTATAACCCGTTAGTGAATTCAAATGTTCGCCCCCTCGCACGCGTGGGTTTTTTCCGTGTGTTCTGATTTCCTCCCACGTGTAAATAGTCATTAACAGGACGATAACACTGTAACACATCGAGGACCACAGAGCTTGGAGGGGGTGGAATGTGGTGCCGCCCATGGTTCATTGCGTCTCGAGTCGTTCTGTCTCTGTTCTAGAGCGAACGAATACTGTGCACATTACGAATTGAAATCATTCTTGATTACAGTTAAGGTGGTTGTCATACAGCCATGACACATGCCAACATGTAGATAACATTTACGTATATATTGATATTAAACATTACTTTCCAGATCTCGATCAGTTACATTACAGCAGACATTGTGGAAAGAATGCTGGATTTTAAAAACATTTTCACCAACAACAAAATCAACGACTGCACAACTGAAATAATAGAACGTTTGAAATGAAATATTCTTCTGGAATCAAATGATGCTAAACTGTCCCGAAAAAATATCAATTTCATGAAATATACAGTGTATGAAGAACATATTGACTTAAGGCTATCGCGACTGCAGGAATTCATACTCTTTGGGTATTTCGGTAAAGTCACGTAAATAGAAAAATATATTTTATAAATCACGACGTTTCGATCGCAACACAAGCAATCGTCTTCAGGTGAAAAATACAGCAGGCGAACTGCTGACGCAGGAAAAATATAGCGAGAGGACTACTGCAGCAAGAGGTTATATAGGTTTGAGATGGGTACAACCCAAGGGTCTTTATATTAACATGCTAAATGTCTCACTAACATAGCCGCTCTCGTTGTTTAATAGGCTAAATGTGTCTCATTAACACATACGCTGCTGCAGGAGCCATCTTACATTGACATGCTAATCTCTAATCTCTAGAAATACAATGGCTTCTTCAGCACCGAAGTCGTGGGGTTACATTTGTAAAGGTGTTTTTGGGTGAAGATGCGCCATTCCCATGCAGTTAGCCGGTAGTGCCGGCCACATGCCAATAGGGGGTAGAAGAGGGGCTGAGCCCCAGTGCTAGGAGACTATGGCCCATAGGGCCCAACGGTTACCCCTATGGAACGGCATGTCCAGAGGTACAGACCCCAGACCCCAGGAGGGGGCTGGGGGATGACATCACCCCCAAGTCCTTCTGGAAGGTTCAGGAAGGAAGGTGTGGCCGGGGCGGAGCGAGCCACGGCCCTGCGTAAAAGCCGGATCTCTGAACGGTTCCGGCAGTCGTCGTTCACCCGAAGATTGAAGAGCCTCCAGAAGAGAAGAGCCCAACGGGCAGAGCCGTACTCCTGGCTAGGGTCGGCTCGAGCTTATACCCGTGAAGACCCAAGCTTCACCCAAGACGGAATTAGGTTAGCCAGTGAGAGGCGTGTTAGTCCGGAGGGGCTACCTCCTTAGTGTATCGGGTGTGAGGGGCCGTTACCCCTCTCTGTTAAGGATTTGTTGTTAAACACATTCGGTGTTGCCTCAAGGAACTTTCCTCTAGTTATTTAACCCACTACACATTAACAGATTGACATGCTAATCTCTAGCAATACAATGGCCGAGGTATATTTCTTGTAAATTCCTTCTCTAGCCCCGCCCACTTACCCTTGGGTTGTACCCATCTCAAACCTATATAACCTCTTGCTGCAGTAGATCTTTCGCTATATTTCTCCTGCCTCAGCAGTTCGCCTGCTGTATTTTTTACCTGAAGACGATTGCTTGTGTTGCGATCGAAACGTCGTGATTTTATTTTATTATTTTTCTATCTACATGATTTTACCGAACGACTCAAAGAGTATATGAAGTACATGTTAAACCCTAAATGACCGTATTCTTCAAGTTCAAAGCTCCTGGTCTCATACCCAGCTCCGATTGATATCTTGGGCCTCTTGCTGAGTTTAAGGAGAGTACATTTGAGAGCATTCACTTGATTGGATGCGAAGGGAAGACAGTGTTGTTCCAGTGTCCATATCAAACGTCCCTTGTATTGCGAAATGTATTGAGGGCAGTCTTTATTATGTTTGTACTTGATGCATTATTAAATTACTCTTTTAATATATCTTTATAAATAATGTAACACTTACCCGGAATGCCGTCCCCCCACCCTCGATACCATCAAATCTCAGAAGCTAAGCAGTGCTGAGGCGAGATAGTGCTTGGATGTGTGACCACCATGTACAGGAGTCGGGTGCGATGGGTATTGTGCGCAATAGAGGGCAGTGCAGCAAAACACATTGTTGTTTCAGCACTACCGCCACCTGCACTGAGCAGCATGGTGAGGTATGGTCAAACTATCCCTCATAACCCGCAAAGATTTAGGGGAGACCACCATCCAGTGAAACTCATAACACTGGACTGTACAATTGCATCGATTACAAGCGAGGAGCCGAAACATTTTTTCAACCCAAGTAAGACATTGTTTTCGAAAATAATATTTTACTAAAACCGATCAATGACGTGATCTTGCTCCATTTAAGACCGGAAGTAGGTGGATTGCTTCACTATTCTGGCAAATCGCCCGATGATGCTGGATGTAATCACCAGGGAAGCGTCGTACTCAAATTGTAAATGTTGTGGATTTACTCGGCTGAAGTAGTAACTAATTGGCGCGTTGTTTACGCGACAAACCTTACTGGCTGTATCGGGTGGTGGAGGGTTACGACACACTCTACTTACGCGATCAAGCACAGAAACCTTTATTATGAATAATATTGGTCGCGAAAGCCTACGTGTTAAACTGGTATAAAGGTGTTACTTTTAATATGAGCATGAACTTAATGGCTTTTCACAAATATACTGCAGACATGTAACACAAATAATGTCCTTTCAAAAGCATAATTTGCACAGATGAAAAGAACTACACTGAACTCTTTATTCATAGTTTACATCTCTATGTAACGTATTGAGCGTTTGTTCTTGAACTTGGTTTTCAGTGCACATTGTCCCCAGACATCCAATTGCCAGGAGGGAAGTATGCAAGTTTGGCCAGCGGGTGGCAGGAGATTTTCACTCGTAGTGGTGGTGGTGTGACACCATTGGGTGAGGAGAGTGGGGAGGGTGAGCAATTGGAATTGCTGTTGTTACAGCCTGTTCGCCCATGACGCGTGTTATTTTCATAACGCGAATTGGATATAACGCAATGAATGTGTAATGCGGGCGTAAGCGACCTTCCGGAGGTGACGTCACGGGGGGTGGAGTCATGTGACGTGGGGGTAAGGTTCGGGGCTTTAAGCGGGTAAACCGGAAGGGGAAGGTAGTCGGGGTGTGAGCGGAAAAGAGTGAGGCCACGCGGGCAAGTGTGGAGAGGGGGGGCGCCGACGGCGATCGGGAGCCAACCCCGAAGATAAGAGGAAGCTGCGGAGTGGTGTGCAGCTGGGGAGGAGACAGCCAGGAGGGCTGCGTGTTAGAGGCAGCGGTGTGGCTGCCAGGAGGAGCTGCGGAGAGAGAGAGAGAGGGGGCTGCTTGTTAGAGGCAGCGGTGTGGCTGCCAGGAGGAGCTGCGGAGAGAGAGAGAGAGAGCAAGAAGCTGTGAGAGCTGCGGAGGGAGAAGAGCAGCAGAGAGTACAGCCAAGGGGGGCTGTGTGAGAGAAACAGCAGCGGAGCTGCTGTTGTGGATCGGGCCGACATTGGAGTCAGCACCGTGGAGAAGCTACAGAGTAAAGACAGCCGTGTGGGTGTACAGCACGAACCGAATAATAAAGGACACTGAGCCAGACATCGTGGTCCAGTCGTTTATTACACTGGTGTCGGAAGTGCAACGGCATGTCGAAACAAGTGAGGAAGAAAGTTAATCCGGCGCCTGCATCGGCTTCTTCGTCCGACGATGACGAACTCCCTCCAACCGCGGATCCTGTTGGGGTGGTGGAGGAGAGCCCGGCTGAGGCGACCACGGGAACGGGAGTGGAGGATGTTGGCGCGGTGGCGGGTCCGTCGACATCATCAGACGCGGATCAACGATGGCAAGCGATGGCGGTACAACTGGAGGCACTTCAGGACGTCCTGGCGCATCTATGCCATCTCGTCGCGCCAGGGACGATGGATGATGCAAGTGGTGCTCCGCGGGCCGCCACGTTGCCTGTCCTGCCGCCGCCATTGCCCACGCGGCAAGAGGCCGCCATTTTGCGCGCTCCGTGGCGCCAAACCGCCATCTTGGCCACGCCGCGGGCCGACGCCATTTTGAATTTGCCATCACAACCACCACCATTGGAAGACGGCGGGAAGAGGAGTCGGAGTCGCCACCTTACAACAGTTAAAGAATTTTCCGTCGGTGGGGACTGGAGCGCGTTCGCCTGCCGCTTCTTGGCGGCGGTACGCACAGCAAGATGGACCGATGCGGAGGCTTTGGAGGTGTTGCCGACTCTCCTGGACGACGAATCTGTCCGATTCTTCCGTTCCATAGCGACCGATAAGAAGGCAACTTTATGTGGTGTTTTTCAAGAAATGGCCGATGCTTATGAGCCACCAGATGATGCGCATCGGCGATTCGCTCAACGACAACGAGCACCAGAGGAGTCGCCCGTGGCGTTCAGGGGTGCGGTGCTGGAGCTGGCCATGGCAGCTTATCCTGAGACGCCACAGGACCTGCTTGAGCCTCTCATATTAGGGAAGATGTTGGAGCTGTCTCGGGATCTAGGGATCCCCATGCCTGTGTGTGGGCATGAGAAGCTAACTTCCCGGATGGCTGCTAAGTGTCTCGATGCGCAATTCAACCTCCGTCGCTGGAAACAAGTGACGGCGTGGACGGGGGGGCCCGTCAAAGAAGGGGATGCGCTGGGGTGGAACCCTGCGCAGGCCGTCTATGTTCCGGATGACCGGGGCCCTCAACAACTGACGGCCGCCTCCGCTCCATGGACGGGACGCGGCGGGCCGAGACCGCGCGCGGTGCTACCAGAACGGGGCCGTCAGGAGGCGAGGCCTGCGCTTCGGCGCAACGAGGCCGAATGTTTCCGCTGCGGGCGTAGGGGCCACTACGCCAGAGACTGCTGGGCCCGCTTCCCGGCTCCGCCGCAGCAGGAGGCCTCGGCACCGGTCAAGTCGGCTAAAGATCCTCCGAAACAGGCCGGCCGTGACATTGCGGGGGACGAGGGGCCCTGCTCGGAGGACGCCTGCCAGGTCTGCGGGACCTTCGAGCCCTGCAGCCCTTCCGACCCAGCTGCGGGCACGGTCACAGGACGAGCCCAAGACTAACTCTTTAGAGACACGGGACGGCGGTGGACTTCCAGCTGCGAGAGGGGGATTACCCCCTGTCGTTCCTCGACTTTCATCGCGTTCCCGTTCTGCGAGTGGGCCGCCGACCGTCCGGGACGGGCCGGCGACCCGCACACGTTCCAAATCGCTTACGTTTCGTTGATTGTTGCTGTCTTGTTATTTTTTTCTTACAGTTGTATTTATTGCATGCTTTTGTACGATCGTTGATGTTGATTGCGTTGTTGTTGTTCTTGCTGTTACATTATATGCTTAGTGTCCTTTAGGGGGGGAAGCTCGGTTCGCCGCATTACGATTTGCTATTGGTCAGCCGAGGTCGGCTGGGATTTTTCTACGGGGGAGGGTGGTGTAATGCGGGCGTAAGCGACCTTCCGGAGGTGACGTCACGGGGGGTGGAGTCATGTGACGTGGGGGTAAGGTTCGGGGCTTTAAGCGGGTAAACCGGAAGGGGAAGGTAGTCGGGGTGTGAGCGGAAAAGAGTGAGGCCACGCGGGCAAGTGTGGAGAGGGGGGGCGCCGACGGCGATCGGGAGCCAACCCCGAAGATAAGAGGAAGCTGCGGAGTGGTGTGCAGCTGGGGAGGAGACAGCCAGGAGGGCTGCGTGTTAGAGGCAGCGGTGTGGCTGCCAGGAGGAGCTGCGGAGAGAGAGAGAGAGGGGGCTGCTTGTTAGAGGCAGCGGTGTGGCTGCCAGGAGGAGCTGCGGAGAGAGAGAGAGAGAGCAAGAAGCTGTGAGAGCTGCGGAGGGAGAAGAGCAGCAGAGAGTACAGCCAAGGGGGGCTGTGTGAGAGAAACAGCAGCGGAGCTGCTGTTGTGGATCGGGCCGACATTGGAGTCAGCACCGTGGAGAAGCTACAGAGTAAAGACAGCCGTGTGGGTGTACAGCACGAACCGAATAATAAAGGACACTGAGCCAGACATCGTGGTCCAGTCGTTTATTACAAATGTATGAGGGAACACGTCTATTTTCATAACGCGGATGCGAATTGGATATAACGTGATTGAGTGAACAGAACTACTTCGCGCGAGTAGCAATAAGCGGTTGTACGGCTGCCTCGGCGTTGCATCGCACAAGGCGGGATGCTGCTGGATGCTTCTATATACTACCCACATGCCTTAGTCTGTGTTCCGCCTGCATACGCATCTCACGTGTTATCGTGGGCCGTGCTTTACCCTATATCTATAAAATCGCAAATCTGTCTGTCTGTGTGTCTGTGTGTCGCCGGACCATACGCAGTTTCATTGGACGGCGGTTGCCCCTGGCAACGGGTAGCGACGCATTCGCTGCCGGGTGGATGCCATTTTTAATTCCCGTTAAAAATATGCGCACGCATTTGTCGTATAAACTCGATATACCCAGCGTTGCCCGGGGGGAAAATACATTTAAAATCTTATGAAAACTTTCAAACATTACATACCAATAAAAAAACAACTGTGTAATTACTTTTAAACCCGACGTGCCAAGAATCGATTCTCTGAATCGCGCAAAGGAATCGAATGTTGTAGATTCCTTTACATTCGGACGATTCCCGTTTACTATAAGTTGCTTAAAGTCGATATAAACTGCTACGAACGGGAAATATCCGGCGTTGACCGGGGCAAAAATGTAATTAAAAACTCCTGAAAAAATAAAAAAACTATGAAAATGAAACTCTATCATTCAAAATGTAAACCCCCAACATGCCAGGAATCGATTCTTTGAATCGCACAAGGGCTAATCGAAGGTTGTAAATTACTTTACGATCGCGCTTCCTGTTTAATATAAGTTGCTTATAGAGTTGATATAAACTGCTACGAATGGGAAATATCCGGCGTTGACTGGGGCAAAAATATAATGGTGACGGCGGTTGTGAGTGGCGATTGTGAGTGGTGATTAGTGAGTGGTGATTAGTGAGTGGTGAGGGGAGGTTGAGTGGTGACGGTGAGTGGTGAGTGCTGAGGGTGAGTGTTGAGGGTGAGTGGTGAGTGGTGATTGGTGAGGGTGTGATTGGTGAGGATGAGTGGTGAGGGAGAGTGGTGAGGGAGTGGTGAGGGTGAATGGTGAGGGTGAGTGGTGAGGGTGAGTGTTGAGGGTGAGTGGTGATTGGTGAGCGTGTCATTGGTGAGGATGAGTGGTGAGGGAGAGTGGTGAGGGTGAATGGTGAGGGTGAGTGGTGAGGGTGAGTGTTGAGGGTGAGTGGTGAGTGGTGATTGGTGAGGGTGTGATTGGTGAGGATGAGTGGTGAGGATGAGTGGTGAGGGAGAGTGGTGAGGGAGAGTGGTGAGGGTGAATGGTGAGGGTGAGTGGTGAGTGGTGAGGGTGAGTGTTGAGGGTGAGTGGTGAGTGGTGATTGATGAGCGTGTCATTGGTGAGGATGAGTGGTGAGGGAGAGTGGTGAGGGAGACTGGTGAGGGTGAATGGTGAGGGTGAGTGGTGAGGGTGAGTGTTGAGGGTGAGTGGTGATTGGTGAGGGTGTGATTGGTGAGGATGAGTGGTGAGGGAGAGTGGTGAGGGAGAGTGGTGAGGGTGAGTGGTGAGGGTGAGTGTTGAGGGTGAGTGGTGAGTGGTGATTGGTGAGCGTGTCATTGGTGAGGATGAGTGGTGAGGGAGAGTGGTGAGGGAGAGTGGTGAGGGTGAATGGTGAGGGTGAGTGGTGAGGGGGAGTGTTGAGGGTGAGTGGTGAGCGCGTGTATGTGTACCTATGGACGGGGGGCGCGTGTGTGGGGCGAGCGGTAGTGTAGTGGTTAGTGCGCTGCGCTATGAACTCGGCGACCCGAGTTCGATTCCCACTTACTACCACCACCTGTGACGATCATTTGAACCGGTCCTGGGCCTCCCCTCGGTCGACTCAGCCTCAAACGAGTAACTGTGGTGTGAACATCGCCACTGGGGAGACAAAGACGGCCGGCCGTCGAGAATCCAAGTCCCGGGCGAAGCCGGGTAGTAAAGCTAGTAATATTTATTATAACTCAATTTTTCCATAACGCGGTGTTCTTCAGGAATGAAGCTAACGCATTATAGAACAGACTGTATTTTGTTTATGTTGATTGCAAGTAGTGTGAGAACAGTAATCAGTAAGCAATACCAATTCTCACACAATGATGATCATGATGATGAGAGCAAGTGATGATTATCAAAATCTTTATTTCGACTGCAGGAATCCGATGAGCTATGAAGCGAGTGAACTCTCTAGAACTCCCTCCAGAGTTCCACTCGAGTGAACAATCTAGAGCTTCCTCTAGTGGGAGCCCTTCCATCAGCAGTGGCAGGAGCAAGCAATTGCAGGACTGCGCCTTTACCTGTTTTCGGCTTCTAACAGCATCGCGCGCACTCTGATTAAGCCATACCGTACATTTTTACGGATCTGAGCCTCAGATAACTCGGTGGGCGTTTCCACACCGTGGCCGTACAGAAGAGCCTCCTCTACGGCCTCGCTGTGCTTGCAGGAGGCTGCGCCGAGCGACAGCCGCGGTCTCCATGGGAGCTTGAGCAGCAGGAAAGGTTGTCGGCCCGGGAGCCGTCCCCCTCGTAGCGGTACGACAGCAGCATGTCGTTGGCCTGGGCCAACGGGTCCATGTCCGCGAGCTCTTTCTCCTTGCCGGACGGGAGAGACGGGATTCAGCATAGGTTACGTTGGCCCGAAAGGTGATCCACCGATATATAGTAATGGGCAAGTGAAAGGTGAAGGTGCGGGCCTACTAGTAGTGCTTGTTCAGGCCACTGCTGGTGAAAGGACATCATGTCTTTCTCGGTCAAATTTTCTGTGTTGCTATTGGTTCTACCAAGACATCTGGCCAGTGAGGAAGAGTAGGTAAAAATAGCCTCTGGAGGAGTTCTCTGATACAGACGCTTCTACCAGCAGTAATGTGAGCAAAATAAAAACTAAAATATGTTTTTTTTTTTTACCAGGTAAGACCACAAGCAATTGTAGGGCTGCAACTTTTCCTATTAGTTTTATCAATTCGAAATATAATTCACATTTATCATTTTATAATGCCACATCTTACCGTGGTGTCAACGGTGGTCATCTTGTGGACAAAATGTCTCTTGCTATGAAAACGTGGATTTTTTTTTGTTTACCACTGCCTCATTCCCAACAATGGATATAATAAATTAAACAGCAGTGGCCAGCACCATTCCCGAGTGGCGATGTTTACACACCGCGCCAGGTACTCATTTGAGGCTGAGTCTACCTAGGAGAAGCTCGGGACCGGTTCAAATAATCGTCACCAGTGTTGGTCGTGAGCAGAAATCGAACTCGTGTCGCTGGGTTCGTAGCGCAGCGCGCTAACCGCTACACGACTGCTCCCCACTGGCAGGCAACACGACAGCTCACAACAATGCCCTCAAACAAGCAATAAATATGCAATGGAAATGTGACTGATGACGACGCCCATGATAATACTAATCACGATAACGATGAGAGTAGCACTCTGCTGAACTTCGCTCACCGTTCCGAGGAGTATTGAGAAGCACTCTTGCAGTTGCCCGGAGTTGAGCTGCTCAAACGCACGCAGCATGGGGTTGGCTGCTGGCTGTGGGGTGTCCAAAGTCACAGACTCGGACCCATTGTCCTCAGGCCAATCACAGTCCAGGCTGACATCTGTCGATTCCGACATCCCATGATCATCTGACTGGTATCTCTGCACACACACACGGTTGCCATTGTTGTTGTTATTGCAATGTTTCATTCGTTGTGAAATTAAATTCAATGTTGTGAATGTACCTCGGACATCATCTCCAGTGCCAGCAGATTAAACAATGGTGCTTTTTTAAATAACCCCCCCCCCTGCCTCTGTTCACTCCGCAGTAAAAAAGATTGGTAAAAGAGAGCTAGTTAAGTGGCAGGTCGTGTGTAGTGGGGTAAAGTGTGAGTAGACACGCGGCCAAAAACACTCGCAGAGGGGCTCTTCCTCTCGTGGTGTCGTGAGCAAATAATGTCATGGCTTTACAAAAATGTTTTAATCATCTACAGCATCTCAACAGAAAGGCATGTTATGAATGTAATTTCTCATTTAAATAACACTAATAATGTCTTTCTGCTCGCATGATACGTTATATGGCACTTATCTCTGCTGGCAGCCTTGGGGCATAGAAATTCCACGTTCTAGGGCAGTGGGCTCAAGTCTCTCCACAGACTCGCGATGGAAAGCTAGCGACTTTAAAATCCTGTTTGGGGGTTGACTCAGCCCATCATCCCTCCGTGTTCAATAAAAAAAAAACTGTCATGTGGGGGAAGTCAAGAGTGGTTGTCCTATGGATGGACTCGCCTGCGCCATAGGAATGTGGACTTTCCACCACTTGCTCAGGGCTGCAAAATGGAGATGAACACCTCCTCAACGCTCAACTCACTTTAACTTTACCCTAGCCGCAGTGGCGCTGGGAAAGATCAAATGTCCTAACGTCAACAATCTCCAACGAAACCAGGCGTTGAGTGTGCATGGTTGGCTAACGCTGAGTACGTATCTCGGCGCCCACCTCAAGATCCGAGTGCTCTTGTGCAAACATATCCTGGTCCAGGAGTAATTCTGACGATGCAAACTCGCTCGCCCGAGCGTCCGAAAAGCTGTGCATGGACTTGCTGAACCGCTGCGCCGCCAGGCCACCGTCACCCGACGTCGTCACGTCCGATGCCACGTGAATGTTTTGGAAGTTTTTTGAACGCAGCAGTATCCCGCCGGGCGGCACGGAGGGCATGGCCGCGGGAACCCTGGACTGGGTCTCGAGCTCCTGGCAGCTCCTGGGAAGGGACTCCAACTCAATGCTAGTAAGGTCAACGTCTAAATCTGCAGTTTGGAATATGGAACCCTCTTCGGAGAGCGTGCCGAAACTTTGTGCTGCAGAATTTGTCTTGATACTGCAGTCGTTTTCAGTCTCCCCGTCAGTGCGTGGCGATAGATTTTGCAGAAACAAACTGCTCTCCGTGGTGTCTCTAGGCGGGTCTTCTTGGTCCCGGGAGGTGTTTTCCCTTGAGACTTCATCGCCTTTGGTCTTGGTCATGTCCACGAGCCTCAAGGAGTACTTGACAAGACAAAGAGAATGCCGCAAACTCAAAACAATCGACCAAAAGCAGTGGCAGATCCGGGGGATGGAGGGGGTGGCGTCTATCTCAAAATATCGTAATGTTGGGCCCGCCCCACCCATGGCAAGTTTCTAGATCTGCCTCTCAGCAAAAGACAATCCGCTTTAGAAGCCATGAAATAATGCAGACACGTGATCATTCATGCCATCGAGTGGTGTTGTTTGGCTTCTGCTCTTGTTATATAATTCAGAATACTATGCCATCGATTAACGATATTTAGATCAACGATCCGCCTCCCTTAAGGTCCCATTATTTCTATTAACGATACATTTTCAACGAACCATATGTTTACAATATCACGCGGCCGCCAATTTTGCCCAATCAGAGCACTCCTAAAGTGGACTCTGCAGCAGACCCCAGCCAATCAGCGACGCCCTTTTATGAGCATTTTCAGAGCAACTGGCTGCTCGCTTTTAATGTCTGTGCATTGCTTATGAAAACAGCTCTTTAACCTAAAGTAAAAAATGTATGCTCTATTTATTCATTATTTATCCATATTTTTATTACTATTAATGCTTTAATATGTTCTTAAAACGTGTATTTATTACAATTGTGTGATTAAATGTTATAAAGTATGTTTTAGGGTGACATTTGTCAACTTCTGATCGTCTTGGAAAAAATGGAGCCATTAACATGTATTCCCTATATTCGATTAACGATAATTTCAGTTAACAATGGTTTTCATGGAACAAATTAATACCAATCTTGATTTGAAGCTTTAATGACTGCAAAAAATCCATACTCTTTGGTTCTTTCGGTAAAGTCATGTAGGTATAAAATAAAATAAATCACAACGTTTCGGGCGCAACACAAGCGTACGTCATCAGGTGGGAAAACTTACCGTTAGGGACCGCTGTATGTAAAATGTTGTGCATGCAGGTGGCTGTATGTGGTATGGTGCTGGAAAATCGTTGAGACAAGGTGACGCTCACCGGTTTCTCCTCACCACCGTCCTCGTTGTATTTGATCAGAGAGCCCTCTGCTTCCATCTTCGAAATCAGATATTCGGATGGCTGGCTCTTCTTTCTGGATCTTCGACACAGTAGCAAAATAAGCGCTGAAATAAAAAAAGGGTTATTTATATAATCATTACGCATGTTTACCCAGGAAATCCTCAGAAGGGTACTGTAAAAATTTGTACAAAATGGGACAATGGTGCTACGTGTAATTCCAATTGACAACCGGTTGGATCAGGCCACCAGCTTTACAAGTGGGAAATTTAAGGAAGCCCGGAATGCCAATGTGGAGATCCTGACCAAACCGTGGAGCGCATTGTGAACAATTGAGCACATTGTGAGTCACACAGCATGCACCATGAATCACTGCGAACTTCGGAAATTCAACCGAGGCAACAGCAGCAGCAGCAAAGCACTCACCTGAAGCCACCGTGTGGCTTTCAAACTCGGTTACAGATTTTGAAGTTGCTATTTTCTAAGCCAAAACGTTAGAAAAATAATATTACCAACGGCATCAAGAAGTCTGGCTGTGCGTACCCGCCAGTGCGAGTGCGACGAGAGAGCAGATGACGGCAGCCATGGCACCGACGTTCAGGCCCCGCTGCTTTGCGAGTTTGGGGGGCAGGGTGAGCAGGGGACGCGCTGCAGGGCTGTCCAGACGCACGGCGAGGGAGCACGTGGCGGTCTTGGTGGCCGCACCTGCGCCGGCAGCGACAATGCAACGCTCACTCCCGCCCCCACGCTCCTGGCAGCAATGGGAGCACCACTCTGCACATGGTTGGCTGGGTTTCGTGCAAACACTTTCCCAGTCCGTTGACGTACTAATTACGTACGGATAACGTACGTACGTGTACCTCATCAGTTCCGATGACGCAAATGTACGTACGTGTACGTCATTGGAACGGAATCGGAAGTAAAAAGCCATGCGGGAGGGTGTGTGGTACAGTTCGTTGCCAGCTATTTCAGAGTGCAGTGTCACTCCAGTTATCTGCGGTGAGTAGATTGTCTTTAAAAACATCGGCGCTATGCCTACGTAAAATTAACGCTGAGCCGCTTGTGCGTTCTGAGATTCAGCGGTGAACGGGACCCACCCTTCAACTTGCAGATGTCTTGGAACGGCAAAGGGTTAAATCGTTCAATGAAATCATTGCTATGGTTTGGTATTCTCGTCATTCTTAGAGCATGTATATCGTATCGTGCAGGGGACAGGAACCCCGTGGCTACGGAGCTGCGTTTGGCTCTTTAAGGACTGCTCCATGACGTTATTAATGACCACCGTCTCGCATTCACCACACAGTGCATTGCTGTGGCTCTTGAAATATTGAGTTTTTTGTTGTTGCGAATTTCGATAAAAATGCTCTTCTTGTTATTTTGGTTGCCGACCCCGACCATAGCGTGCAGCAGTTTCACCGTAAGGGGGCGATGATTGCTAGAAATGTGGAGGCAAATATGGGAAGGATGCGTAATTTATTTTGTTATTCAACATTCTCCACAATGTTACTTCGTGACTTTTTTGTGGAACATATTGCATAGTTTTGTCTCAAACAAGGATCTATTTGTTAAACAAATGGTCTTACACAAATGTTCCTCGCCCATAAACATCAGTTTGCTTGTAAAGACCCACTCCCAGATGGCAGTGCGGCTGATGGATTATGGAATAAATACTCTCGTTTTTTTTACTTTTACGTGGAGAGACACACATCGGAAGGTGGTGTTATTTATCACACAATAATGGAACTTTTATCTTCGAGGAATACGCAGACAAGATAAATATATATTCCCTTCAGATTTTGCTTGGTAGTAGGGTTTTCATTTGCTTGGTAGTGGCTGTATATGAGATTTGGTTCTCATATATGTACAGCGTTATGGGATGCTATGAGCACGAAAATAAAACGAAAGCATTATTATTAAATATGAACACAGTAGTTGACTCGGCCATGCCGTGCATTGCTCACCGTGCTTGATGGCAGTCACAAAAACCGTGTACGTGCTGTTTCGCACAAACGTGGAGTTTCTGTCGAGCGTTGCTCTGGTCGTGACCTCCCCGCTGCTCCTGTCCACGTGTAGCCAATTCGCCTCATCGTCGAGGATACTGTACCTGTCGACCGTCAACGTCTTGCGGTTAGGAAACCCAGAGCACCAGCCAATGCACACTCATAAGAGAACACAGCCAGATCGTTACAGCAAACACAGAGGAACATTCGAGGCTTTGTTGGGAATATGAATAAAACCTACGGTGTTCGAGGGTGGCCACGTGGCTGGCGGTGCAAGACCGCATTATGAGGAATTATATTGGTAGCATCCAATGTGGTGGCTCTTGCAAAAGAATATATATGACAAAAACAATGCATTATTGTTGAGAATGTGTTTAATGTACTCTGGGTGTTGGGTAATAACTGATGCATATATTAAGCTTGCGTAACATTTGTTCTGCCATAAAACAAGATGAGTCTATGGGCGTTCTCGATCAAGTTTTACCAGAATCAAGAGGCAATATCTGGACTAATTGTATAATTCTGGGTCTCATCAGCAGGGTTGCCAGTTAAACAAACACTGCTGGGTTGCCTAGTGTTATTGACAAAGCCGTCCATGAATACTGTGGAGCCCATTCAGTGCAATACAGCAACATTTTACAAACCACTATTTCAGAAATGGGAGATCAGTGTCAAAACATAATCATAGAGAGAGGTTTCAGAGGCTCCCAGCTACCTCCAAAAATGACAAATCTCAGTGCCTCCCAAATAAAATGAGCATGGGGTGGTACACATTCCATACTGCCAGAGTACACTCCCACTCAAATGTGAAAGATAAAATCCTTGCAAGGGTTGACTTGCCCATCATACCTTGAGGGGTATGTCAAATAAAATATTTGTTTATTTTATTTTATTTTCTTTGAACTTATCTAGGTGACTTTACCGAAAGACCCAAAGAATATGAAAAACAAATGACATTTGGTGGAAAATTAAGATTTTTGCCCTCGGGAAATTGAAGGCCTTCCCATCATAAGAATGTGGAATTCCTACCAACTGGATTAATCGTAAGTGCACATATATCTGTCCCTTAAAGTAGCCATTGCAGTTGAGCACTGGCACACAGAGTTCAGAGTATTTGGTTGCTATAAATTTCCACGTGATAAGCCACTTTGTTGAGCTATCATTTGTGGCCAGGTCGCTTCTGAAAAATAACTAATATCTCAGTAGGCTTTACCTGGTTAAATAAAAATGATTTAGTCTTGGTTTATATATTTATTTATAGTAATTTGCTAACATTTCCTATACTTTGCACTCCTATAACGTATTTTTTATTGTTTGTTGTAACTTTCTGACCTGCAGCTACTGGACATCTGTGAAAAAAGAGCGTCCATAGCTCCTCGTATTTCTCCAAGACAATTAAAGAATCTGATTCTGATTTGAGCATCGAGATACTAATTCCCACTACGAAATTAAGACCAGCACCCGATGTTCGTTTGAGCGTGGAGGCATTTTGACGCCGAGTGAACGAAAGCTCGCACTACGCCGCCACTGACTCGATGCGGCTGGCCGAGGAGTTGGGGTCGGTGGCGGTGAGAATGGTGACGCGGGCTCCAGGTCGGGCTCCATCCTCCACCGTCACCTCCACGTGGGGCGGCACGAAGACGGGCGCCAGCTCCTCCTCCAGCACGCGAATCATGAGCTGGCACAGCCGCCGCCCTGGCACGGACCACAAAGGATCCTGTGCCCTCGAGAGGCCCGTGGGTCCTGCCAAACTCCTCGTGTCGCTACCCAAGAACGCGACCTCATTCTCCACCGAGACGTTGAGCACGATCGCCTTGGTGTCTCTGTAGTGCACAGGCTGAAGAATGGCAACGCGCAATGTTGGAAACTCTGGAATTACTTGAATTGTTACGTAAATAATTTCCCTTGCTCATTTGTAGTTTTCGTTATTATTATTCCAGAACCCAAAACACAACCATCGCAAAGGAAGATACAAATCACGAAAATGTAACGAACCCGGAACAATACACCCTCAAATTGGGGATCGTCTGAAGGCAAGTAGTTATTATCGGTAGTGCTCATCTCTACTGATGGCCCTGAGCCAGGCTCTCCAGAGGTACAATGCTGTTGTCTTCGCAAAAAGCGGTGTCCATTTTATTTACCTCGAATAATTATAGGCCGAGTTTAATTACAGGTGACCCCCAACTTACAACGCCTCGACTTGCGACAAACCCCTTTTTAGGACCTTATAGTAATGAAGACCCCCCCCCCTCCCACAGTAACGACAAAAACTCGTACCTACGACCAACTACTGCGACCGGACGCCGAGTCGATTGGTCGCTCGGCGTCGGCGAGTGTGCGCGTGTCACGCAGCGCCATCTGGCGGTACTTTTTTTTCTCTCTTTTGCCGAATTCGTATGGACATACGCCGAGAGCGAACGCAGCGGCGTCTCTATCTCAAAGTCTTCACTTCTTTGTAAATTTTCTTCACGCTTTGAAACATTTTCGCCTACGTCTGAGAAAAGGAAATGTGATGCACATGCAGAAAAGCACTTAAGGATTTTCAAATGTGTTTGTTTTTACTTAATAAATGTTGGTAAAGGTTACGTTAAGTGACAATAAATGTTTGTACGGGTTATTTTAAATTATTTTCGGGGTCAATTTTAGTATTTTAATGGTATGCAATAGGTTTCCAGGAACGGAACACCAATGTATAACATTGCACCCTATGGGAGATAAGGGTTAGACTTATGACGGCTCGACTTGCGACCGTCTGAAAATATTTTATCCAAGAAAAACTCAGTGAGTATCCAGAAGATATTTCAGGTGAGCCCTGCCCTGCGTGTTTTTTTTCCAAACCCTTTTAAACAAGTGTTCTGAGTGTTGGAAGAATCTGGAGTGCCAGGAGAAACCCACCACACATACTGCGAAGTAACGTTCAAAGTTCCACGCAGGCAAGTTTCCAAGTCCATTCACTCTTCTGCCATTTCTTAGCTGAAACGGCTATTTATGATTCACCAACACGATTAAAAGTGTGCGCCACCACATCAGGATACCCCAGCTCTACACTGGAAGTTCGGCAACCATCTAAGTGTATATTTTTGAAGCAATAAAAGTTACAAACATTGCATGCAGAGGAAATCGGTGACACGTCAACACTGATTTCTGCAAACAAATAAAATGCACTACCTTAATGATACTAACGATGCCTTGGTTTGTTTGAGGGTCAGTTTTGATCGCGACGTGTGCCTCTGTTTTTCCATTCTGGATCTTGTACACTGCCCTCCAGTTGGGAGTGAATTTCTCATCTCTGTCCGTGACGCTCAACGTTGTCACGTTAAGGTCGGTGGTGTTCTCTTTGACTTCCCCATACACCTAAGAGAAGACACACAATGGAGTTAGCATGCAGGCCTTGATTTCCATTGATTCCATCTCAACAGTGAACAAGAACACATGAAGCCACCGCACAGGTATCAGGACACTTGGCTACATGTCTATATTACACACACATGTAGCATGTACAGCCCTTTTTAAATCCACTGCTGGATGAAGGCCTTCTCATGCAATGGGGGTTATTTGAGTGTACTTCCCCATGCTGGTCAGTGAGGTGGGTGGAGGTGGAGAGCATAGTCCTGGGAGTATAGAAGTACAGTACAACAATTTTTTTTCTATATGGCTGTCTGCTACCCACGACATAGCCCCATAACCTTTTTGTCATTACAAGTGCTTTTTGTCTTTAGTTTGTTGTCCTTCCCCCGCACCTCCAATTAGCACGGTTGGCTATGTACGGTGCAAAAGCAAAAGCAACGTACGTAGCCAATTCAACATAGATACATACAACCTATCACATCTGTTATGCCTCATGGTTGAGTTGCCAATCCAAGCACTATCCAGACTCAAATGCGTTTAGCTTGCGAGGTGTGACGAGAGCGGGAGGTGATTTGTTAATAGGCTAATCGGCGGTATGGGAACATTAACGTACATGATATTCATCTGCTTGGTTCTTTCGGTAAAGTCACGTAGAAGGGAAATAATAAAATAAGAAAAATAAAACTTACTATTGTTTTATTATTTCCCTTCTACGTGACTTTACCGAAAGAACCAAGAAGATGAATCCCTGCAGTCACGAAAGCTTTAAATCGAAATTTAGTACATGATATTATATTAAAGGAAATGTTAGCACAATGCCAGCCTGGCAAATGAAGATAACACCACATATGTTATTGTGCTCATGGACCATGGCGAGTAATATCCAACAACAGCTCACAGTGTTATGAAACGTTGCACTGAGCTCCAAGTTGGACCATGCTACCCAAATTATTATCACTATAAGATGCATTAAATGCACATCTGTGCTCTGATTAAATTAAGTGTATTTGTGGGCATTTCCTATTATTAAGGCTGGATTTATGCGGGAGCTTCGGCGACAGCGGATATGGCTCTCAGATTTTGAGTAGCCACACCCCAAAAAAATCTATATATACTGATTTATATTTGGTGAAATGCAATACTGTGACACTATAATAAATACTAAAGGTAATTTGGCAATCACTCGATGAAGTATACAAAGTGATGTACCGAAATTCAACTGGTTTTGTTTGGATGAACTCTTACTTGGCTTTACAAGTTCTTAAGTCGTGTTTAAAAACCAGAACTGAAGTCACAAGGGAAAACCACAATGGGGTGCTGTTTAGGATCGGGAATGGGTGGGGGTAAAACAGGGAAAGGGATGAATGGCCACGGGCCCTCATCAAACTTAATCTGGCCCTGTCTATTATGCCGTGTGATTCATACACAGACTCAAAATCTGTATTCATCCTGGAGGAATCCGATGTCCAGTAGGGGCCAGTCAGAAAGTTACAAAAACACGATTGGAGTGCAAAGTATAGGAATCACTTAAAAAAAAACTAAAACTAAACTATTTTTTATATTACCAAGTAAAGCCCATTGAGCTATTAGCTTCTTTTTCAAAAGCAACCTAGCCACAAATGATAGCGCAACGAAGTGGCTTATCACGTGCAAATTTATAGCTGCCAAATAATCTTTCATCTGTCCTTCTACTGACATTATTGTCCTAGAATCCCACCCAGATCCAGAAGAAGGCTGGCGAACAGAGTAAAACAATGCAGACGTCCATAATAACCACCTCATTCCACACCCAAACATTGCACTTCCAGGCTTTGACATGTCCTCAAAGACACTGGTGCATCATTCAACCGCATCAAAACATCAACAGGCTGCTGCGCCCATCTCCTTCATGAATGTAAAATTGCAAACAGGCCACAGTGCGACTGTGGCCAAGCAACCCTTACTATGGACCTGAGGGTAAATCGCTACAGTCTGCAATCCTTCAACAGAGGAGGAACAGCAAAACTACACCAACTCTTTTCTGAAGCCCTCTTGTGGCGAGCGGACCTCGATATTGACATTTAGCTCCCGGACATATTTCCTAATGCAAGAATATAACTGCCCCATCCAGCACAATGTGTTTCAAATGATGGAAAAAAATGTTGTGAATTGTGGGCAATTCATTTCGGGTCATTGAGTTTTTGTCTTCGTGCCATGGCGGTTCCTACCTGTGGGTGCTGGCACACCGGCGGGTTGTCATTAACATCGGAGATGGTCACGGACACGGTGGCACTGGCTGAGAGGGCACCCGCTCGGCCACCGAGATCCGTGGCTTGAACCGTCAGCGTGTAGCTATCTACAAGCTGAAGAAAATAAAAAAATATACAACTCAATAAGGCAACGTTATAAGAATGATGTAGCTGCAGTGATGTGATGAGCCAGAAGAGTCATGAGAAGTTTTCTGAGTTAAAGCAAGTGACATACACAGCTCTTTATTAAGAGTGATTTGGCCTGGTCAACAAAGTGTTTCATATTCCAAGTTACAAACAAGTAAAATCTTAATGGTTAGCACATTGGACTTGTAATCTAAAGGTTGCAGGTTTAATTTAATTTTCCGGCTCAAGAGTTGAAACCCTGGAGCAAGTTTCTTAAATCTCCCCTGCCTCTCTCCACCCAGCAGTATAAATAGGTGCACCACAATTAGTCGATTGACAGGTCACGTGTGGTGGGGTAATGTGTGGGTAATCCCAGCTCTAGCAAGACATCTGGACAGTGTTGGAAGAGTAGGCCAAATACTCTCTCTGAAGGGATTCTTCAGAGCGCCCTCCAGTGAAGAGCCTTCCACTAGCAGCAGATTCAGCAAGAAATTGAAGGGCTGTGCCTTTAGCTTTGTAAGCAGACATCAAGTCATTCAGGGGAAAAACATATACTGTACAATGGGTCCGATGATTGGGCGAGTTGAATTGAAGCCGTACCTCCCGGTCGAACAGACCAAATGCTGTGGAAATGACTCCCGTGGTGCCGTTGATGGTGAACAGCTTTGCGAAGGGAACGCCAGGGGTCTGAGAGACGATGCTGTGCACGAGCCTGCCATTCGGAGTGCTCGGGTCGTCTCTGTCCACAGCAGACACCTGCAGCACTGAAACGCCTGTTTCCAAACAAGCCCAAAAGGCGTTAATTCGCGTGTATCATCTGCACCCACTCTGTTAGGTGAAAACGTGTCGCATTATATTTATTTTTATTAAGAGTTTTACTCACTCATAAATATAACTCAATGTTGCAGCTGACAGGCCTTCAATAATGGAATGAGGCGAAAGCAATATGGGAGACAGAAATGCATTTTGTATTCATATGGGCGTGTTGTCGCGTAATACCGATCTGAAATGTGTCATTGTATAATAGATGTCAATGCATTTCTGGATGAGGGCTCCACACACTCTATTCAGTCTTGGGGAATTGTTTGGCTAAACTTTACCACACATGTCAGCGCTAATTTGATGAAGTTGTGGGTGTAGGAGAGGTTACACCACCAATGTTAACCATGGCTAGGACTTGAAATTATGGCCAGTGCACTTAATAGCACACTATGCGTTCGGAATATCCCAAGATTGCGTCTTGTGTAATTTGTTTATCTAAATCTCAAGTAAGCGCTGCTTGGTATGACTGATTAGCATGGTAAAGTTTGGTCAAATAACTCCCACGGCATAGGAGAGAACCCCCATTCAGCAGTGGACTCACAAAGGGCTGTAATGTAATGTTAAAAGTTAAAGACGTGATACCAAAGGAATGTTGGAGAGCGCTGATAGTTAACTATAAACGTGAATAACAAATGGATTTATGGGCTCACCATATGCTGCATTTTCTGGAATGGTGGCATTGAAGATGTGGGATGCAAACTCTGGCACATTGTCATTCATGTCCAGAATATCTATCGTTAGACGTTTGGGTCCTTCAAGCAAGGTGCCTTGGTCATTGTAGACGAAATACTCCAACTGCAAACAAATATACTCATGAGGAATTTCAGATCAATTTAAGGTACAGTATATAGCAAAATTCCATTGTGTGAATATGTAGTTTTCATGATATTAAATATATTGAGTAGCTTTTATCAGAGCTAAATTAAATTGAATATCTACCAGAAAATGAATACAATAAAGGGTTGAAAACGAGAGCATCTATATTTCTGTTAAACGCCGACATACTTGATTATAATTATAACAGTGAAAAGGCTCACGTTGGGGATTGTTTAAGCATGGATTCGATGTTCTAAAGCACGTCTGTGCCGATAGGTTGTTATTGTTGGGCTCTTGTGTTTATCTGAAGTCTTACTTGAACACGTGGGGTTTTTTCTCGGTCGATGGGCCGGGTGACGTAGAGGTACCCTGTGTTTGGGTTGTACGATAAAAATCCATCTGGTGTCTGCTCCATCCCAGGGCCCGTCACGTTGAACTGAACCGGCTTAGATTTACCAGTCGCTCGCAACTGTAGGAAGGGTACAATGTTGTCTACATTGTGTCAGCAATGCCTGCCAGTCTCATGCTACTCAAGTAAACCATGGCTAGCGATGCGTATCTCCATTGGCTGAGGCAGAGGTGAAAATTCCACATTTCCACTGTGGAGATCATTTGTATTTATTGTGAGTTGAGCGGCACTCAAACAATTTCCATTACAATTCCAGTGAAGCTTTACAATTGAACCTCATGGCGGGACCCCGGGGTCCCATAAGCCCCCGGCTCTTGCATGAACTGCGTTGCGACATCATTCTATGTCGTTGAAGGCGAACGATACGGCGATCTATTCCTCTCGACGAGCTCTACACGATGCGCTAATCACAGTTTCAACGTTTTGTTTTTTCTGCGCATTCGTACTCGCCGCTGCGCTTGGACGACACGACAACAGAACGATCAGCGCCAGGCGGGTCGCAGCGTTTATGTGCGCGGTGGGACAGAGTCGCCAAAATTAAATTTATTAATTACTATTTTGAATTCCGTTTATTCGGGACCCCGGGGTCCCGTCATAAGGTTCTTAATTATTATATACAGAGGCATTGTTGCTCAAGGCAAATATGACTTCAACCAGGGCTTAATTCCTCATGGAAGATTATCTGGGCACCCCCCCCCCTCAACCGTTACTAAGCCCTGACTTATTTTTATCACTTTCCAGGATTCATGACGAAGCTAACGTACTCACAGTGGTGAAATGCTTTGGGAAAGGTCCGGCATCATTTTCTGGAATTTTGATCGAAGGTATAACAAACTGCCTCTTCTCTCTTCTGAGAATCTGTTACAGCAAATTGAGAACAAATGTGCTCATTTGAGCAAAGGGCCCTGCTCCTGCACACGTTCACGAATTCAATATTAAGTAGTGCTCTGAATATTACGCAACACAGTTTACAGCAATACCGCGGTTTACGTCGGGGATGCGTTCATGAGAGTTGCGACAATGTTTTTCTAAATTACGTAAATCAAAGCACCAAAACACTTTACGTAAATCATATATTTGTTCGCTACAGGACAGTACATTTCTTTACGTGAGACACAAAGTAGTTCGCGTACAGGGTAGGTGGGTGGAGGGGAAGGCTGAGAGGCGACGGACATGAGAAAGAAGGTGATGCTGTCAGCGACGTGAGTGTGGGTTGAGGTGACGCAAATCAGGTCGTGGTCTTAATAAAGCGACGACGTAAAAAAGGGGGAGACGTAAATCGGGGTATTTCTCTATATTGTTATGAAAACAGGACCCTGCGGGGTGGGCTGGTAGGAATAATACTTAGTACCGGTACAGGGATATCGACCGGGTATAGAGGAGTTAAAGAAAAAATTACTGTATTCTAGTGTAACGTTAATTAAAAGTGTTTGTTTTTACAAGAAACGCTGTGAGATTTAAAGACCCCCCAACACCACCCTCAACACCACCCCTCCCACCACCCCACCACCCCCCACCACCACCTTCTGCACTAGGCCTCGCGAAGCCTGCCGCACTAGGCCTCGCGAAGCCTGCCGCACTAGGCCTCGCGAAGCCTGCCGCACTAGGCCTCGCGAAGCCTGCCGCACTAGGCCTCGCGCCGTGCTTTTCGTGCACAAATAAGGCGATTAAATGTATCTCGTCTCTGTGTTAATAAATGTTTCTTGTCTCTGTGTTAAAAAAACGTGCTGCGTTTCAGTAAAGTAATTTTTTTTTTAAATAAACGTGCTGCGTTTCATCTCTGTGTTAATAAGCCTGCCGCACTAGGCCTCGCGAAGCCTGCCGCACTAGGCCTCGCGCCGTGCTTTTCGTGCACAAATAAGGCGATTAAATGTATCTCGTCTCTGTGTTAATAAATGTTTCTTGTCTCTGTGTTAAAAAACGTGCTGCGTTTCAGTAAAGTTATTTTTTTTAAAAACGTGCTGCGTTTCAGTAAAGTAATTTAGAAGCGAAGTTTAAAGTTTTGCCGTGATGCGCCGGAAGCGACGGCCATCTTGTTTAATTCACAGATCGCAGGGGGAGCGGGCGGCCATCTTGTCGGACAGGGTCATGCCAAGTGTTTGCAGTAGGGGGCGATGTTGATACATGGACGGACGGACGGACGGACACATTAATCTATTGGTGGTCTGGTCCACTTCGTTCCTACCAGTATAAACATAGAATATTACAGCCATTGCTATTGCTCTTTATAGCATTGACTTCTTCCACGTTGGCCAGACATCTCGTGTTGCTATCATTGTACTATAACCTGCAACGTTGAAAACTCAGTATTAAGAGCACTGGGTGATATAATGCATTCATTGTTATGTACCTTAGTAAAGTATGCTTGAAAATTATTGTTCCTTCTTTGGATGTCTCCATATGATGACCATTCTTGAAATACGTGACCACCTGGTGTGTGAAAAGAATATCAGAACACAGAGCATCACTCAAAGTTGCACGCGTTTCTAGTTACTCTGTAAATATAGAGTATCACAAGTTAATACATCTCTGTGCCTCTGTATATCATGTTTTGGAAAGTGACGTTGCCGTGGTCACCATTCTACGATCCCCGTGGCCCAAATTAAACTCCTGTCCATTGCTGATCGCTGTGGTGAGCGACATCTGAACAAGTCCTGTATATGCTCCTCGCCCTCCCGTTTACCAATCCGCAATGACCAGTATGGTGAAGTATGGTCAAACAACCCCCATGACTGACTCCTGACATGGCATAGGAAAGCCTTCACGCGGCAAATGCATTGACCAAGGACTCAAAATGTAGGGTTTTTTATTAATTGATTAAACTAACCCTGACTTTATGGAAGATAGATCAAATAACATTGCAAAAATAAACTGCAAGGTGAATTAGAAACGGACAGGTTTCGGTTTTACCATTGCACAATTGTGAGATGGAATACATTCACAATGGGTTATGTCATCGGAAGTGGTTTCCTACAATGTCCCGTCAAGTGCCCTCTGAATTATTTGTCAGTGGAGACCTTTTGGAAATAGAATTATCTCCATCGCTCCAATTTGACCTCCTGTTTGGACCACACCCACAGTTAGACTCAAATGACTTCTATTTATGGAATTTTTCATTCCTCTATACATCGCACCTCCGATTATCACGGTTGGTGATGTGCAAAAGAAGTTCAGCATACATACATTGCAAATAGTGCTGAATTTTTTTAATTTTAGGAGTGCTGTTTGTTGCTGTCCACTTGGCGCTTTGAGGCTTTGGGCCTTCGCTCAGCAACCGCGATTTAAAATACATTACTGCGTGTCCACAGTAATTTGTTTGTTTACTGTGGAAACAGCAATTCGTTGAATGTTGACATGGACGATCAGGTTCGTTCCAAATCACAATGAACTACTGTACAAAACCAATGTGTGAACATGTTTGCACAGGTTACACCACTTGTGGTACCGACAGGTTTAATGTGATGCTCAGAGCAAAATGCAATACTGCCCTGTATATGAGGTAAAACCACAAATATGTTTTGTTGCCTATCGCTTATAAATATGAAAGTTATTCACATTGGAAAAACGTAACGAAAGTCAAAAGTTCCTGCTTAAATGTGTATTCAAACCCCACAAAAGATACCTTTTGCAAGGTATCTCTTCACTTCATAGGACAATCATTTGATGGCACGTGTTAACTCTAATTCAACCACTATTTTCTTAGTGTATTAACATTTCGTTTATTGAAGAGATAGTTCATGTAGTTTTTGTTATTCCTCCATTGAAGGAGTACAGCCTACAGTGGTTCAACATATGGTCCTAGGTTTGGGTTGCATGGCCACGGTTGCAGTCTTGTGGATTGTCTTTAAATTTACATTGATGACGGATATGTGCTCATCGGCCCCGGCGATGTTCTCATGCGGTTTGATGGCTCCGGCAGTGTCTTCGAAGAGGAATTTCAAGGCCACGAGGTGCGACGTTTGGGTCCTGCATGAGGCGTTTATTCTGGACGTCTACGTTGTTCTACTCTGTTCGCCAGCCTTCTTCCGGATCTGGGTGAGATTCTAGGATGGTGATATCGCGATCCCAGAAGGTGGGGTGGGGTCGGGACTTGCGTTGGCGGTAAGGGACCTTGTTAAGGTATCGGTTGATGATGGTTGTAGTTGGCATGAAAACACGCAAACTCCCCTGCGGTTTGCGCGATGTCTCTGCGGATGGTTGGTGGCAGATTGCTTTGCCAGGTGATTGGTGTCGGTGTCCGAGTTTCGGTTGGTATGATGTTCATTGCGTTATTAATCTGATGATTACAGGAATTGGACCGTTAAGTTCGAAATTAATCACGAGAACTATTCGGACGCCCTAACAAAGTGCATGCGTGGCAGCAGATTTGGTCCAGAGATGTCACATCTTCCAAGGGGTCTGGGGTCCCCCCCCCAGAAAGAAATTTAAATTTTAAAACGAAATTCCTGCCATTTCCTGCCTAAAATATTTAAAAATTCACTAACACATGGGATTGACTTTGTATTTATTTTTAACAATAATGTATAATCGTGTCCTGTATTACATTGCTCTGTTTTTTTTTTACCATTTCTTGTTTCATTCAGGGATTAATAAAGTACAACCATAACCACAATCATATAAACAGAAATCTATTTTATAGCAATATATTGGGGGGGGACATTTTGAGCATATTTGAATATGGGGGGGGGGGGGATGTGTCCCCCCCCCCCCCCAATATATATTATAATTACGGCCTTGCCTTGCGGGGTGGAGCACCGGGCACAGTGGTTAGCGCATTGGGCTATGAACCTGCTTAACCTGATTTTTTTCAAATTCTTGGCCTCGACTAACATCAGTAGAAAGTTATACCTGCACCAGTCCTGAGAGCCCCCCACATTCATAAATCCACACTGACCAGTGTGGTGATGTGTGGTCATACAACCCCCACTACTGACAATAGGAGGAATGCCTTCATGCAGCAGTGGACTGATAAATGGATGTAAACTAACACAAAAATACCTGAAAAACAAAGGTAAGCTAGCTGATACGTGTTGTCTTACCTTTCACAGGTGCATACCGGGCGTCATCTTGCTGCACTCGATCCGCCGTCCATGCTGTGGCGAGCACGAGCTGAGAAGGCAGCGTAAAATCGCGACGATTACCATCGTCGCATGCTGACACATCGCACAATGCTACATGACAAGGCGAGGAAACCGCTGTGATCTCTACTACACATGTACATATACTGGAAAATCGCCCGATGATGCTGGATGTAATTACCAGCGAAACGTCGTACTCAAATTGTAAATGTTGTGGATTTACTCTCCAACACACTGGTGGGCTGATATAGTAACTAATTGGCGTTTTGTTTACGTGATAAATCCCTTACTAACTGGCTGTGTCGGGTGGTGGAGGGTTATGACATATTTATACTTACACGATCTAAACAAAAACCTTTATTATGGACACATATACTGATCGCATTCTTCAAAAACGATTTCAACATCGTGAATAGAGCCCTGGATGTAAAAGTGGGAACTTTCCTTTTGTGAAAGGGTCATACTTCCATCTAGAATTTGTAACACACAAATTCCAGATCGAAGTAAAAAAAATCAAGCACGGCTCCCATCAAAAGACAATTATCCGCCTTGCTCAAACTAGCATTGCAGTACATTTCGGGCCATGAACCATCGCTGGAGATTCTACATTTGTCAAGTTGGGAGCCTATCTCACGACGAAACAACCACTAGTCACTTCTCACAAGAGTACCAACCCTGCCTCCTCCCAAACGTGGATAATAAACTCCCAACCCACTTATGGTAATGAGCTTTGGGTAATGACCGAAAAGGATGACATCGCGGGTACAAGGGGCGAACTGAGGTTTCTCCGCAGGGTTGCCGGGCTCGCCACTCTCTGTGATCGAGTGGGGAGCTCGGTGACCCGGGAGAGCCTCAGAGTCGAGCCCGCTGCTCCTCCAGATCGAGAGGAGCCAATTGGGGTGATGCCCCCCGGTAGACTCCCCCATGGAGCTCTACCGGGCAGCACGTCCCACTGGATGAAGACCCCCGGGGGCCGACCCAGGACACGCTGGCGAGACTGTGTCGCTCGGCTGGTCTGGGAACGCCTGGGAATTCCCTAGGAAGAGCTTTGGAGTCTGGACCGCCACTACTCAACACGCTGCCGCCGCGACCCTCACCAGGACAAGCGGACTAAGAAACGAACGAACCCTCCGATTGTGAGTCATGCGGTTAGTCTAGCTACAGCACCGCCCGGATTGAAAAAAAACACCCATGACCTTTAAGAAAGAATGAAGACAAACATGTGGGCGCTAACCAACCTGTAAGTGAAGCAGAGCGACTCGTGGTAGGAAACATCGGCGCATGATTTGAAGCTGTTGTTGTTGGTCACGGATGCATCAGCCTTCCTCGTCATTCGGCTGCTCTGGGTGTGTGGGAGCTGTTCTGCCACAGTGGGGGGGGGGGGGTCCGGGAAAGGAGGCTTGCCCAAACCT